>NW_020837956.1:9416711-9778853 GCF_003676395.1 Aethalodelphis obliquidens | reverse complement strand
ACACACACACACACACACACACACACACACACACACACACACACACAGGCTCTTGATGCCCTTCCTCTCTCCCTGCCTCCCTGGACCTTTCCTTTTCTGTATTTCCAATGTAACAATTCCTGGAGGCTCAGGCTCCTTCCAAGCCTTAGTCCTTCCTGGTTCTTACTCTGATCAGCACAGTAGCAGACCAGCTGAGCTAGAATCTTTCTTAGGCAGTAGTCAGGTAAAGCTATACATATTCATGGGGAGATATTGTGTAATCTTATGCCTTTCCTCCACGTCTCTTTAAAGGATGTCATTTTAATACCCACATCCATCATCATTTTCTTCTTAGGAGGCAAGAGAGGAAAGACAGAGTGAGAGAAGTCAGAACACGTCTGGGGAAGGAAAGACATCTTTTGATCTGCTCCTTATACATAGCTCAGATGCCTACACTGGACAGTACCCAGATTATCGGTGGATTCTGAGACATTCCTATGTTAGCCTAATTAAAAAAGAAAGCTGAACACAACCAACAAGAGGTTAAGGCACAAAGTCAAAATGGAGAGGATTCTGTAGGCCTCTGAACTTGAAGCATTCAGTGTGAAGGCAGGAGCTGGGAGAAGAGAGAAAACAGAGAATTGTGTTTTTGATTATTTTTTTTCTGATTACAAAAGTAACATATGTTCAATGTAGAAAACCAGGAAAATACAGAAAAGTACAAGAAAGGATTGAAAAAAAGAAGCAACACGTGTGATCCCACAACCCAGATATAATCAATGTTAACATGTTTGTTTACCTTTCCAATGTTGTTTCCACGCATATTCTTTTTTTAATCAAATTATAAACATAGTATATATGCTCTTTTAGAAATTTTTTCTCACTTAACCGTGTATCCTAATTTTTCCCAAGTCATTAAATACTCTTCTACAATATGATTTCTTAAAGCTATTTATGATTTTGTGCTATAGGTATGCTATCATAGATTTATCAACCAATTTTATGTGGCAGAGTATTTAGGCTTTTTCCAAGCATGAGATTTTAACTGTGGCAGGTTGCCTGCACCACCCCTGTTTTCAGCTAACAAGCTAACTTTGTTAGGTAAACAAGGTAACCTTCTTCCCTTACAAGCAGATAAGGATCCCTTCAAAGGTCTATACCCAAGAGAACCCTGCCTTGACAGAAGTAACAAGCATTCAGCTGTCCTTGTGTTCTTCAGGGAAAGCCTGGCATTAGGCCTTGAGCAACCTTAGGTCTACTGGCCAGGCCATTCTTGAGCAGACGGAGAGAAAATATTTGTCATTCTAAGTCATGGAGTTGGCCCAATTTATTCAATACATCATTCTCAAAAATATTTTTTGTGCTAGACCTGAGCTGGATATTATAGAAGAAAAGATATGGTTTCTGTGTTTCATAAACTTTTACTCTTCATGGGTTGACAAACATATAGGTGTGAAAGAGTTAGGTAGAAACAGATTATGTGTGAATGACTAAATGCTAATCTGTGGTTCAAATCGCAAGGGCTTTAGGAGGTGAGAAAAGTATAAGCACAAGGTAGAATTGAGCGGTTTGAGAAGACTCCATGGAACAGGTGGAGCTTGGAGGCAGGGTAGGCAAGGAATATTCCATGTGGAGGGGACACAGAGGCCAGGAAGCACAGGAAGCAAGAAGGAGGTTCCCGTGGCTGCAGCTTTGGGAGAGATGGTCAGTCAGACCAGATAAGTCATATATGGGGCACATGGGTAGAGGGCCAAAAAGAAGTTTGACCCTAATTCTGTAGATGTTTCCCCTTGTCCTGGAGGTGTCACACCAAGAAAGGAAATGTCAAGTCAAATTCAAGCTGAGTTGTTTTTGTTTTTTGGTGTGTGTAGGGCCAGGGGCGGTGGAGGATGGTTTATAAACAGAACTTCTCAAAGCCTTTAATATTGCTCATTTATGTGGCAAGGTCAAGAGAGGGGGCAATTGGACTTCCTAAGAGTCTTTGACCCCAGAACTCTTTTTATCATGGACCATTTCCTTTGGTGTTCCATGAGACACAATTAGGAGCTAGTGAGCCACCGAAGATGTTAGAGCTGGAAAGTAATGCTTGAGGGAAAACAAAGTTTTGGAAGATTAATCTCATGGTAGAGCGTAAGGTGAGCAAGAGGGAAGAGAGCCTGGATTCAGGCCATACAGTTAGATGATTGAATAAAGCCTCCAGATAAGTGGGCAGGGTTGAAGCACACTGAAGCAGAGAATGGAGAACAAAGCATTGATTGAACACAGAGTCTGCTGTTGGGCCCTGGGGAAGGTACAAAAGTGTCAGAGTTCCTGGGTCTTGCAGGAGCTCGAATAAGCATTAATTAGGATTTTGATTGCAAGGGACAGAAATCAACTTGAAGCAGCTTAAGCAAAAAGAGTGTTTTTTGTTTTTTTAATGGACCAAATTATTTAATTAGGTTCTTTGTAAGAAGTTTAGAACACGACTTTGTGAGGATAAATTCCATTTGTAAGAGCGAACACAGAGCGGAGGTAGCCCTGGAGTTGAGGAACGGCTTTGATTCTTCGCAGAATTTGTGAGTCCACAGCTTTCTGATCAACCTTCCGCTGCTCTGTAATCTCGTATTTCTCTCTCTCTGTGTCGAAGATCTCACCTTCCTGGGCTTACGCAGTTTCTTCTTCTTGAAGTAAGCATCAGTGAGATGTTCTGGGATTTTCACACCACTGATATCAATTTTGGTGGAAGCGGCAATGACAAATTTCTGGTGTGTTCTCCGCAGAGGAACTCGATTGAGGGACAGAGGCCCAGTCACAGGTAGCACGCCACTGCTCAGCTGCTTCAGGAAAATGACCCTCTTGCCTCTGTGGCGCCCAGTGAGGATAAGCAAAATGGTCCCAGGAGTGATGCTAGCGCGCAGTTTTCTCACATGCTTACTGAAGGGTTTTTTGCCGTGACTCAATAGCTTTCGAGGCACGCCTTCAGTAGGATGATACCTAGGCATTTTGCGAAGTTTAACCACCCGGGTACCGCCATTCTTGTCACCACCAACTGGTTTTGTGACAGTAGCAAGAACCTTCACCTTCTTTTTCTTTTCAACCTTGGATTTAGCTGCTGAATACTTCCTCTTGTACAAGGCCTTTCTGGAATACATAGCCGATCGGGAATATCTGCTCGTTCCTCTGACCAGGACAGGGTTTCGGCTGCGGTGGGGCTTCCCCTTCTTAACCTGCTTCACCTGTTGTTTTTTTTTTTTTCAGTTCATGTCTTTTATTAACCAATATACAATCACTTGTCTTCTGGTTTGTTGAAACAATAGGTCAGACAACATTTGCCACAATAATGTCTGTCAAAGTGTCTGGCCATAAAAACTCCAGCACCACGTTCATCTGAAGGGCACTCCCGACGAAGGCGACTGATTTTGCCATTCTCCACCTTATAGTATTTCAGGACAGCCAGCTTAACCTTCTTTCTCTTATGCTTGTTCTTCTTGGGAGTGGTGTAAGACTTCTTCCTTTTCTTAGCGCCACCACGAAGTCTCAACGCAAGATGAAGGATGGACTCCTTTTCAGTGTTGTGTTCAGACAAAGTACGTCCATCTTCCAGTTGCTGGCCAGCAAAACTCGGTCTTTGCTGGGCAGGAGGAATTCCTTCCTCGTCCTGGATCTTGGCCTTTACGTTTTCTATCGTATCCGAGGGTTCGACCTCGAGATTGATGGTCTTCCCCGTCAGGGTCTTCACGAAAATCTGCATATTGGCGGCTGGTGCCACCGCAGATGGCGGATCCGAAAAGAAGTGCTTCACCTTTTTAACCTTGCCACCAGCATCAGCCTTCTTGGCTTCAGGTTTTTTCTCCTTAGTATCTGGCTTCTCAGCCTTTTCACCCGCCATCTTGCGAGATGGGAAAAAGCAAAAAAAAAGAGTGTTTTTAAGGAAATAGGGATACTTCATGAAGAACTGAAGCCATGTACTGGGAAGTTGGCAAAAAGTCCCGTGTCTATCTGGTCTCAGCTATTGTGTGTGTTTGCCTCATCTTCTTCATATTCTCTCTCTCTCCTCTCCTGTCTTCTAACATCCCCTCACCTTCCTTCCTTTCCCCGCTCCCCTCTCCCTGTTCTCGTTTGTGGAGGAAAATGGCTTCCCTACAGTTCCTGAGTTTGCATGTTGCACTAAGTTTGCATGACACAGTTCCGGCTATATCAGAAGCTACCTCTCCATGTCTTCTTCCCAGCTTCAGATTTCCAGTAGAAAGAGTCTTCTTGACCCAGCTTAGGACTCATTCTGTTCTGACTAGGGGGACAGGTTTTAAAATAGAAACATGGTTGCAGAAGACTTACCCTGTGAATTAGTGTGAGGACCACTGCCAGGAAAAAGTGTCTGCTATAGAGTGATGTGATGACCTTTAACTGAAAGCATGCTTCTGGAAGAGTTGAGCGGGAGAACACTATTGGTTTTTATTGTTTTAATTTTTTTTTGAATTTTATTTTATTTTATATAGAGCAGGTTCTTATTAGTTATCTACTTTATACATATCAGTGTATACATGTCAATCCCAATCTCCCACTTCATCCCACCACCGCCACCCCACCCTGCCACTTTCTCCCCTTGGTGTCCACACGTTTGTTCTCTCCATCTGAAGAGCACGCTATTGTTGAATGAGTAGATGACTATGAAGCTTTAAGGCAGCTTCATTAGAATCCATATTCTTGTCCCTTTCCCAAACTGCTCTAGTTCCCAAGTTCTGTAAAAATCTACAGATGAAGGAAGCAGGATACACTGTGGTTAAGCAGGTTACATATGTCTGGGGTTTAAGTTGTCTGTGTTTTGGATCCTGGCCTTGAGGACTTCAGCAAGTTATGGAACCTGCCTGAGGCTCAGGTTTCTCATCTATAAAATGGGTATCACGAGGATTAACTAAGATAATATGTGTAAAATGTTTAGCACAATGCACCTAATAATGTTAGCAACTTAATTTTTAAACAAAAATTAACTGATGGAGCTGAAGTTGACATCAGCAGATCCAAATATCTTTCATAAACTGGACAAAAGAAAGATGCACTGGGAGACGGGCAAGTGGTCAGCTTGGTTCTCCAGACATCCCCACAAACGTGGCCTCTAGAAGAGGGGGTTTGGGTAGAAAAATAAGCCACGAAGATCTTGAGGCGCCAACGGGGACTTTAGAGATCACAGGTCATATGGGCCAGTCACACTCCCTTTTGTTCCTAGAGATTTAATATCTACCAGCCTATTAAATGGTCATGATTTGGAGAAGACAAGAAGAGGAATTACTTTCAGCTGGCCCTGGTCTTTAAATAACCCGGGGTACAACATCTTTCAAAACACAAAGGAGACCATGTGTAAAACATTAGTTAAATTCAGATATAAATCTAGTCTTTGACCAGTCCAAAACTAATCAATATGCTTTTTTTCTCTCTTTGAACTTTGAGTTTTCTGGCAACAACAAAAACCCCAAACCCCATCCAAAACCATCGTCCAGACAGCCCAGCTCCTATGCTCCCCTCCCTAGTGTCACATATTGTTGACAGACCTACTCTTGTTACCACATTCATTCCAGTGGTGATTCAAATTCTTCTGCAGAAATTGACTTGAAAGACAGAAAATTGCTCTTGTAATCACTTAATAAGGAATCCTGGACAAGGAATACAGCGCTACGAATATAGATTTACTCTTAGCTTTTATGGATGCATTTTTCTCAGTTATTTTCATTGAAAATCATGACGAACTAATTTAAATAGCAAAGTAAACTGAGATGGAAAATTACCCATAATAAGAAATTTGATGAAAATATAGACTGGCCTGGTTTTAAGCATATCAAGGACTCTTGGTTTAAATTGCAAATTCGGAGAGATTTGAAATGTGTTTGTTTGAATGTGTCAGCTTTAGGCAAAACTAAACTACTGTGTTCCTTTCCAAAAATCAAGAATCTGCTCTGGAAAAAAATCATGCAGTGTGATGTACAAAGCAGAGGGGAAGGAAAGTAAGTAATGGGTGAGAAAGACCCACCCAAGGCCTGCAGCCAGCTTCCCCAGGAAGATTCATGACCATGCCTCAATACTGTCCTGCAATTCTTTCCAAGCGATTTTACTATAACTCTAAATCATTTGAAGCAACTGCTGCTGTTACCAAAGCTATCTTTGCCTCAAAAAGAAGAAAATTCAGGACATGCAATATAATCCTCTCACTATCTAAGAGAGAAACCAGCCCATTTGTCATAAGAACTGAAAACATCAGCTACGTAGTAAATTAAACATTAGAGTTTCATACTTCAATATTATGTATCTTTTGTAAAAAGAAGAAAAGGGGGGCACACACAGGACATGGTTGGATGCAACAGTGATAAAGTGACTTAAATTTGGTTGACTAACTATAACCTACAAAAACCATTCTATTACAAATCTTTTTCAGTAAAAGGTAAGAAAATTCCATCAACATTTTTTTAAACATTCTGAGCTATTCACAACAAATGAATCCTTACCCTTACCAGATGTATAAGCATTTGTGTAATGCAGGGGGTTCATAACTTGGAAAGCGTCATCGAAGGCAGTGCTAACACAATGTTCCTCCCTTTGACTTGAATACCCTCTTCTTCCCTATTAGGGTGATTATTGTTTCACAGTGTCCCAGGCATGAAAGGACTTTGAAGGGTCACTTTGCAACCCAGCTAGCAGCATTGGCATTACCAAAGAGCAGCTGGTTAGAAATGCAGAATCTTGGGGTCCACCCCAGCCTTACTGACTCAGATCCTGCATTTTGACAGGATCCCCAAGTGATTCATATGCACATTGAAGATGAAACTATGCCACTCTAAGTCATCCCCCTGCCTTTGAGCAAAACTGTGCACAACGCATACACTGGTCTCATTCATCTAGTTTCAGGTCCTTTATAGTTTGTCCCGTTTGAGTCATTGAGAGGAAAGGGGAAATATACTCATTTAAGGAAGTCTTGCATAGCCTAACAGAGTTAGCAACTTCTTCAATATGTTCAAGTACCTATTCTTAGAAGCACTGCAGATTAGGTCAAAGGAAAGAGAAGCAGAAAATGGAGTGGGTTCAAATACCAAACTCTAATAAAGTAAGGGTAGTACAGAAGCTGAGTCTATGAGGGATGGGAAGAGCAATTTCACCAAATTACCAGTTCCAAAATTGTCTCTGCACTGTGGCTGATTTATAGTCCTGGAAGCTTAAAGCCTTGAAACTTCTTGCTCTGTTTCATTTCAGATTAGTAATTTTTATCTAGTACTTCCCTGCAGCTTAAAATGAAGGCCCTGGAACTATGAAAATGAATTTATGTGGTGGACTGCATGCTCATTCTGTAGCTATCCTATAGGCTTTAGATTTGTAACAAGTTTGGAATCTGGACAATAGAAAACTCTCTGTGGGTTAATGGCAGCCAACTTCTAAGCCAAAACTGAAGGACATAAGATAGCTTTGTATGTGTTTCAGGGTCCTCAAACTTAGCTGCGCATTAGAGTCGCCTAGATAACATTTTTTTACACAGCTTTCTTGAGATATAATTGACATATAATAAGCTGCACATATTTAAAGTGTATAGTAAGAAAGGGACTTCCCTGGTGGTCCAGTGGTTAAGACTCCGTGTGCTTCCACTGCAGGGGGCGCAGGTTGAATCCCTGGGCGGGGAACTAGGATCCCACATGGTGCCGTCAAAAAATTAATAATAAAAAAAAATAAAGTATATGGTAGGATGAATTTTGATATATGTTATATGGCTGTGAAACTATCACCATGATCAAGCTAATTACCGCTAAAGTTTCCTCGTGCCCCTTGGTAATCCCTGCCCCCATTCTGCAATAGCTTATCTGCTTTCTGCCACTATAGATTAGTTTTCATTTTCTAGAGTTTTACATAAATGGAACCATACTCTTTTTTTTTTTTTTTTTGGTCTGACATCTTTCGCTCAGCATAATTTTTCTGAGGCTCATCCAGGTTGTTGCCTGTATTAATAGTTTGCCCTTTTTATTGCTGAGTAATATTCCATTGTATGAATATACCACAGTTTATCTAACTGTTCCCCAGTGAAGGACATTTGGGTTGTTTCCAGTTTTAAGCAATTATGAATAACACTGCTAAAAATCTTCATGAACAAGTATGAGCATATAAGTTTTCATTTCTCTAGGTGAACACCTAGAAGTGGGTATGGTAAGTATACATTTAACTTTAAAAGAAACTGCCAAACTGGTTCCCAAAGTGGTTCTACCATTTTGCTTGCTCACCAGAAATGTGTAAGAGTTCCAGTTGCTCCACCTCCTCTCCAGGAATAGGTGTTATCAGTATTTTTTATTTTAGCTATTTTGATAGATGTATAATAATATCTCCATTGTAGTATTAATTTACATCCTAATGACTGCTGATGTTGAGAATCTTTTCATGTGTATATTTGCCATCCTTATATCTTCTTTGGTGAGAGTCTTTCAAATCTTTTGCTTATTTTTTAAATTGGGTTTTGTTTTCTTAATTGTTGAGTTTTGAGTTCATTATATATTCTGTATACAAGTCCTTTGTCAGATATATGATTGACAAATACTTCTTCCCAATCTTTTTATTCTCTTAACAATGTTTTTCAAAGGGCAGAAGTTCTTAATTTTGATAAAGTCTCATTTATTAATTTTTTTATGGATCCTACTTTCTGTGGTATAACTGACCCAAGGTCACGAAGATTTTCTTCTATGTTTTCTTCCAGAAGTTATATAATTTTAAGTTTTGTATTTAGGTCTATAATCCATTTTGAGTTAATTTTTATGTATGAGGCAAGGTTTGGAACGATGTTTACTTTTTTGCATGTGGATATGCAATAGTTCCAGCACCATTTATTGAAATGAATGGCCTTTCTCTACTGAATTGCCCTTGCACCTTTGTGCAAAAGCCAGTTGGCCATATATTTGTGGGTATATTCTAAATTCTCCATCTGTTCCATTGATCTATCTTTATACTAATGTCACGTTGTCTTGATTACTATAGCTTTATTGTTAGCCTGGAAATCCAACTCTATTCTTTTTCTAAGAAAGATAAGAACTTTAGAATGAACTTAAGTTTTACATTGTTTATCAATTTCTGGGTTTTAAAAGTCTAATAGTGTGATTTTGATTGGGATTGCATTGATTTTATAGATCTATTTGGGGAGAACTGACATCTTAACAATTTTGAATCTCCTAATCCATGAACACAGTATATCTCTCCATATATGTAGGTCTCTCTCAGCAATGTTTTTTCAGCATACACGTCTCAGACTCCTTTTGTGAGGTTTAATTTTAAGTAGTTGATATTCTTATGCACTTGTAAATGCTGATGTTTATATAAGTTCAGTTTCCAGTTGTTTGTTGAAATTATTTAGAAATACAGTTGATTATTAATATTGATCTTGTATCCTGCAGCCTCGCTAAACTCAGTTATTAGTTTTGCAGCTTTTTGGTAGATTCCATAGAATTTTCTATATGGATAATTATGTTGTCTGAGAATAAAGACAGCTTTACTTCTTGTCCAGTCTGACTTCCTCTTATATTTTTTCTTGCCTTATTGTGCTGGCTAGAAGCAATACATAGCTGAATAAAAATAGTGAAAATGGACAACCTTGCTTTGTACTTGGTCTTAGAGGAAAGACAGTCAGTCTTTCCCATTAAGTATGATGTTAGCTTTAAGTTTTTCATAGATGCCTTTTCTCAAGTTGAGAAGTTCCCTACTTTGCTGAGAGTTGCTTTTTTAAAAATCAGAAATGGACTTTGAATTCTGTCAAATTATTTTTCTACATCTACTGAGATATTCATATGGTTTTTCTTTTAAGTCTGTTAATATGGTGAATTACATTGATTGATTTTCAAATATCAAACTAACCTTGCATTCTTGAGATAAACCAACTTGCTCATTATTTACTATCTTTTATAAATATTGTTAGATTCTATTTGCTAAAATTTGCTTAAGAACTTTTGCATCTGTACTCATGAGAGATATTGATCTCTAGTTTTCTTTTCTTGTAATATTTTTGTCTAGTTCTGGTATCAGAGTAATGCTGGTCTCATGGAATGAGTTGGGATATAGTCCATCCTTTTCAATTTACTTGAAGTGTTTGTGTGTAGAATTGGTATTATTTCTTCCTTAAATATTTGATAGAATTCACCATCTTGGATTGAAATTTTCTTTGTGGGAAGATTTTTAACCACTAATTCAATTTATTTAATAGATGTAGAGTTATACAGGTTATCTATTTTTTTTAATAAATGGTAAATTGCATCAAAGAATCTTTCCATTTCCTCTAATGTGGTCATATTTGTTGACACAAAGTTGTTCTTGATATTCCCTTATAATACCTTTATTCCATAATATCTATGGAATCTATAGTGATATCACCTCTCTCAATCCTGATATTAGTAATTTGTGTCTTCTTTCTCTTCTTTTCCTGATCAGTCTGGCTAGAGGTTTATCAATTTTATTGAACTTCTCAAAGAACCAGCTTTTAATTTCATGGATTTTTCTCCATTGTTTTTCTGTTTTCTATTTCACTAATTTCTTCTCTAATCTTTATAATTTACACTTTTCTGCTTAGTTTAGGTTTAATGTGCTGTTTTTTCTAGTTGCTTAAGGTGGTTTCTAAAGCCATTGGTTTGAGACCTTTCTTCTATACTGTAAGTGTTTAGTGGTATAAATTTCCCTATAAATATATTTTGGCTGAATTTCACAAATTTTGATATGTTGTGTTTTCATTTAGTTCCAAATATTTCCTAATTGCCCTAATTCTCCTTAGACCTGTAGGTTATTTGGAAGTATGCAAATTTGTTCCCAAATAATTGGCTATTTCCCAGATATCTTTCTGTTACTAACATCTAGCTTAATTCCACTGTGATCAAATTACACACTCTTCTGATTTGGATATTTTTTAATTTCTTAAGGCTTATCTTATAGCTAGAATATGGTCTATTTTGGAAAATTTTCTGTGTGCTCTTGAAAAGAATATATACTCTGACATTGTTAAGTGGAATGTCAATTAAGTCTAATCGGTTGATAGCATTGCTCAAGTCTTCTATATCCTCACTGATTTTTCTATCTTACTTGTTCCGTCAATTATTGAGAGAAGGGTTTTGAAATCTCCAACTATAATTATAGGTTTGTTTCTTTCTCTTCTACAATTCTAAATATCCCACTGCCAAGGCTACACATGATACCAATTAATTCAGAATCTCTGGGGGCGTGACCCAGGCATCAGTATTTTTTTTAACTCCCCGAGTGATTCCAATGTGTAGTCAAGTTTGAGAACCACTGCCTTATGCAGTCCACATTGCGGATTCAACAGATTCTCAAATGCATTACCTTATTTAATCTTCATACCTGCCTTTGAGGTAGACGTTATTCGTTCCTATTTTACAGGAAATGAAATTGAGTCATAGACAGTTGTCCAACATCACACAGTTGATCAGAGGGCCTAGCTGGGACTTAAACCCAGGTTACCTAACTCAAAGTTTTTTACTTTGAGGTACTTATATTTTGTTCTGTGTGATGCGTTTATTGACTCGAATTCTGTCTGTATTTCCATCCTGCTCCCCTAACACACTCTTTTGGGTTGTGGGCAGAGTTGTGTCTAACCCTAAACTTATAATTTTCACTGGACCTACCACAGTGTCTGTACCCTGGAGATGATTTTAAGGCTTTTTGTTTTCGCTTGAAAGATCTAAGTATCTGGGTTCATCTGACCACATAGTAGTCATCAATCTGCCTTTTTCATGGTCCATCCACAATCTAAGGTTTAAATCAACTGTAATTAACACTGGCACTTAACACAGACTCTTCTCCTAAAACCTTCTCAGGTTGCAGACTGTCAGCCTGCTTCACTCCATCAATATACGACATTGGCAGCCTGGGACCAGAATTTGTCCTGAGCTGCCCATGCAAGTTTGGGGCAAGATTATAAGGGAAGAGCAGCTTGGGGTGGATGCATCTCCTGTGGGTAAAGGGTGTTTTGTTTGAGTGCTTCCAAGTGCTGGTACGCTATGATTAGTTAAGTTGGCCAAGGGTTAATATTTAAAAATCAGGAATGATTTGAACCATTCCTCCAGGTGAGTTGCTCAGCTGCCTTCAGAGAAGGCACCCAAAATGGACCATTAATGTTAGAGAAAGGCTAATATAGGATGCCTCTTTGGCTCTCTCTTTTTGTTCACAGGTATCATCAGACTCAATATAGACTAATGAATGGATGTGAGTTTGTTCCTTTTTGTAAATATTCAACTATGCAAATCCTTTCCCCCACTGCCTCTTGGACCTATTTCCTGTATCAGTTATCTTTAGATTCTCTCATCTGACTCCTACTATTGTCAATTAGTCACATTCTGAGCTCAAGATTTGATAGTTGCTGATGTGACTTCCTTTAGTTTTTGAATATTTTTTTCACTTACTGCCCAAAGTTAAAACAACCACAACAAGTTAAGGAGCTTGAGTATTTTTTTTTTTAAAGAATTATTTATGGGCTTCCCCGGTGGCGCAGTGGTTGAGAGTCTGCCTGCCGATGCAGGGGACACAGGTTCGTGCCCCGGTCCGGGAAGATCCCACATGACGTGGAGCGGCTGGGTCCGTGAGCCATGGCCGCTGACCCTGCGCGTCCGGAGCCTGTGCTCCGCAACGGGAGAGGCCACAACAGTGAGAGGCCTGCGTACTGCAAAAAAAAAAAGAAAAAAAAAAAAGAATTACTTATTACTAAAATAAGTCTACAACAACACTAAAGGTATTTAAAAAGAAAAACATCACTCATTTTTTCCACCATTTAACACAACCACTTTCCCTTCTCCCAAATTTCCTTTCAGTCTTCAGTCAGATATAGAAATTACATTATTATAATATAATTACATAATTTTAATGTTCATATAATTTTTGTGTTCCACTTTTTTAGCATCACTTAATAAACACTTTCCTTGTATAGTCTTCCTAATCATCATTTTTTGTGGCTACATGGTTTTCCACAGATATATCATAATTTTTTTAACCATTCCTCTGCTATGTTTCCAGTTTTCACTATTACAAGTGATT
This sequence comes from Aethalodelphis obliquidens, assembly GCF_003676395.1. Lineage (NCBI taxonomy): Eukaryota > Metazoa > Chordata > Mammalia > Artiodactyla > Delphinidae > Aethalodelphis > Aethalodelphis obliquidens. The sequence continues at coordinate 9,765,854 of NW_020837956.1, read as the reverse complement.
CTCCCATAAATATCTATATACATATAAAGATTTCCTCCCCCCTTCTTCTTTTGAATTATTTCCTTTGTAGAAATTTCCAGGAGTGCTATTACCATACTGAAGGATTTGAATGATTTTCAGGGATTATGAGCTCTTAAAAAGGCAGCACCAAAGAGTTCATAGCCCACGTCATCTCGTGATTTGTTGAATTGATTATGATGTGGAAGAGCCAAGTTACTTCCTAAAGCACCATTCATTGTCCAATCTTATCCCACAGAGCAGCTTGAGCAATACAAATAAAGGCATCTCCATCACCTTATTCTTTAGTCCACTGAAACCCACTTAAAAAAAAAAAATTCCTCACACATTTTAAGTGATGAGATGAGCTTTTGGAATAAGTTTTAAGAAACTCCAGAACAAAATCATAGGCAAATCAAGGATGCACCTCCTGAGATAAATCCTGTCTTAGCAACGAAATGAGGACACACTATGTGCATGGCAGGGGGACAGTAGGAAGAAGTTGCAGGTCAGTTATGACTGGAACGTCTGTGTCACAGTTGTCCCCTGCAAACTGGTTTCTGGGAGCTGGGTCAAAGCAGCCTGAGTTGAAAGCCAAACACAGACAGCAGCTGTTGAGGATGTAAAGTCTCTGGTTGGGGTGGATAGGGAGCTGGGTGTGGTCACCCATAGGCCAATTTCCACCCCACCCCGCAAGCCCAGGGACGGGGGTTGAGAAGAGGGAACTTCCTGTGTTGCATTCCGGTGCTCCTTTCTGGGCTTAGTGGGAATCTGCGAGAATGCTGGAGACTGGCTGCCAGGCCTGACTGCCCTACACACACTCCCTCAACCGTGTTCCGCTGCAAGACACCGAGGCTTCTGAGAATGCCACATCCAGGGAGCCAGGATGCACGACTGACCTGGACGGCTGCACTGTCCTGGCCATAGCCCTGGATATAAAGTACAAGTAAATCCCACTACCATTCTCGAGGGACTGAGGGAAACTGCAGGGAGCACGTGGATCTTTCCTGCCCTGCACAAGTAAGCGCTAAGCCACCAGGTCGATGCCAGCCCCTTCCGCGATTTCCCAGAACGTCTGACAAGAGCCCGCAGGCTGCATCACTGAGCAAGGAATCTTCATTATTCATTTCAACATCACTCTTCTTGGAAACCCTGACTATTCCACTCTCCAGAAATAATCCATCAAACTTTTCCCTTTGTTGAAGTCACACTGCAAAAACTCCCATAATCAAATTCCCCACGTTCGGATCCCTGCTGACGTTATGTAATAACAGAGTCCAGAGAGAAAAGAGTGGGTCAGACTATTTTTTTCTTTCTTTCTCTCTCTGTCTTTTAACTTTGTATCATGAAACGTTTCAAACACACACAAAGTGAGACAGAATGGAATAGTGAACCCCCATGTTCCTACCACCCAGTTTGAACAATCTCTACAGGTGCCAATCTTGTTGCAACTAGCACCCTACTTCTATCTCCTTCCCCCACAAATATGCACATTTTTTTAACTGGAATTTTTAAAAGCAAGCTCCAGACACAATGTCATTTTACTCATAAATACTTCAGTATGCATCTCTATCTAAAAAGGACTTTCTTTTTCGACATAACCTCTATAGGCACTAGTATTTAGCAACTACTGGTATTTGTATGGTATTGATATTTAGTGCAAGGTGTGACAATAAGCCCTTTTACACAATTTAGTTAATGAAATCTCAGCTTAGCAGAGAAGCACCTTGGAAATTCACAACCTCCCTGGGAGAAAGAAATGCTCTGGCCTTGAGAACATTGCTATTTGCATTTTACTCATGAAGAAATCTGCTCAGCCAACTCAGGGTAAGCTGTGGAGAGGCTGCAGTCCAAGAGACGGCAGAGCTTGGAACAAGAGGCGTGTCAGAGCCTGACTGGCTCCATCCACCCTGGATATTCAAGGTATTAAAAGGACAAAGCTTCCTCATCGGAAAACTTCCTTTAAAAAAAAGACAAAAACAAAAATCCTTCCTCACACCCATAAATTACATTTTCAAGATAGAAGCACACAGGCTTCTTAAAAAAGTAGTGCCTTAAAAAAACAAACAAACAAACCCCACCATTCATAAAAAGAGTTTTGAAAAATCCAAATTATGTTTCTACTTATCAAGTGCGTGTGCATAGGGAGCATTAGAGGAATGTTGCTTCAAGCCTAAGCAATCTCAGTGTAAGTATTTCTGTTTGCTGTGTGCTCTTCCTTTGCAATCTCTGCACCTAATCTATGTACCTGCACTCAGGAGATGCCTGCAGAGGAGCAGGACTCACCCTAGGAAAGTTTCGACTGCACAGCATAGCCTTGGGGTGTGTCTCTGCCTCAAGAACAGGTTGATAAACCCACTCTCAGTCACACAGGCTTTGGCCTTCTAACTCCAGCCTCCTAGACTCAACACCCCAGGTGAGCCTCGAGAGAGAGTCGCCGCGTACTGCTGATTTTCCCTGATGATTGATTGCCCTTACTTTATGCAAGATTGCTCAGTTTGGATGGATGCCCTCCCTCCTCAGGGCCAGTTCACCGTGGCTGGAGATTGGGATGTGTGACACAAAGGAGCTGCCACCCACCATTGTGGGTGAGGACTCTGCATGAGGAGGGAGACAGATATTGTAACCCTGTCAGCACTGTACATAGTGCCCACTGAAAACTGAGCTACTTTCATAGGCTTCAATAGATGTTCCCTCCACGTGGCCCACTCTTGCGATGTCTGTGTGACTTGCCCCTTTGCCACCTTCACGTCTTTCAAGTCTCTGCACAACTACCCCATTATCAGAGGGGCCTTCCTCCCACTCCCCACATCAAATGCTGCTCTTCAACCCTTTCTTCTGCCTTGTCTGTCTCTAGACCACTTATCACAACCAGATACATGGTTATCATTTGTTGTCTGTTTTGGTCGTTGTAATATCCCTTGGGATATTACACCTAGGCACCTAGATCAGTGCCTAGAACGTCCAGCAAGGGTTCACCACATTTGTACAGAATGAATGACCTCCTTAAGAGCAAGACTGAGACAGCAGAAGCAAGAAGAACTACAATCCTGCAGCCTGTGGAACAAAAACCACATTCACAGAAAGATAGACAAGATGAAAAGGCAGAGGGCTATGTACCAGATGAAGGAACAAGATAAAATGCCAGAAAAACAACTAAATGAAATGGAGATAGGCAACGTTCCAGAAAAAGAATTCAGAATAATGATAGTGAAGATGATCCAGGACCTTGGAAAAAGAATGGAGGCAAAGATCAAGAAGATGCAAGAAATGTTTAACAAAGACCTAGAAGAATTAAAGAACAAACAAACAGAGATGAACAACACAATAACTGAAATGAAAAATACACTAAAAGGAATCAATAGCAGAATAACTGAGGCAGAAGAATGGATAAGTGACCTGGAAGACAGAATGGTGGAATTCACTGCTGCAGAAGAGAATAAAGAAAAAAGAATGAAAAGAAATGAAGACAGCCTAAGAGACCTCTGGGACAACATTAAATGCACCAACATTCGCATTATAGGGGTCCCAGAAGGAGACGAGAGAGAGAAAGGACCAGACAAAATATTTGAAGAGATTATAGTCAAAAACTTCCCTAACATGGGAAAGGAAATAGCCACCCAAGTGCAGGAAGTGCAGAGAGTCCCATACAGGATAAACCCAAGGAGAAACATGCTGAGATGCATAGTAATCAAATTGGCAAAAATTAAAGACAAAGAAAAATTATCGAAAGCAGCAAGGGAAAAATGACAAATAACATACAAGGGAACTCCCATAAGGTTAACAGCTGATTTCTCAGCAGAAACTCTACAAGCTAGAAGGAAGTGACATGATATACTTAAAAGTGATGAAAGGGAAGAACCTACAACCAAGATTATTCTACCTGGCAAGGATCTCATTCAGATTCAATGGAGAAATCAAAACCTTTACAGACAAGCAAAAGCTAAGAGAATTCAGCACCACCAAACCAGCTCTACAACAAATGCTAAAGGAACTTCTCTAAGTGGGAAACACAAGAGAAGAAAAGGACCTACAAAAACAAACCCCCCAAAATTAAGAAAATGGTAATAGGAACATACATAACGAATATTAACTTAAAGGTGAATGGATTAAATACTCCAACCAAAAGACACAGGCTTGCTGAATGGATACAAAAACAAGACCCATATATATGCTGTCTTCAAGAGACCCACTTCAGACCTAGGGATACATACACACTGAAAGTGAGGGAATGGAAAAGATATTCCATGCAAATGGAAATCAAAAGAAAGCTGGAGTAAAAATACTCATATCAGATAAAATAGACTTTAAAATAAAGAATGTTACAAGAGACAGGGAAGGACACTACGTAATGATCAAGGGCTCAATCCAATAAGAAGATATAATAATTATAAATATATATGCACCCAACTTAGGAGAACCTCAATACATAAGGCAACTGCTAACAGTTCTAAAAGAGGAAATCGACAGTAACACAATAATAGTGGGGGACTTTAACACCTCACTTACACCAATGGACAGATCATCATCCAAACAGAAAATTAATAAGGAAACACAAGCTTTAAATGACACAATAGACCAGATAGATTTAATTGATATTGATAGGACATTCCATCCAAAAACAGCAGATTACACTTTCTTCTCAAGTGCACACAGAACATTCTCCAGGATAGATCACATCTTGGGTCACAAATCAAGCCTCAGTAAACTTAAGAAAATTGAAATCATATCAAGCATCCTTTCTGACCACAATGCTATGAGATTAGAAATCAATTACAGGGAAAAAAACGTAAAAAACACAAACACATGGAGGCTAAACAATACATTACTAAATAACCAAGAGATCACTGAAGAAATCAAAGAGGAAATCAGAAAATACCTAGAGACAAATGACAATGAAAACATGACGATCCAAAACCTATGGGATGCAGCAAAAGCAGTTCTAAGTTGGAAGTTTATAGTTATACAAGCCTACCTCAAGAAATAAGAAACATCTCAAATAAACAATCTAACGTTACACCTAAAGGAACTAGAGAAAGAAGAACAAGCAAAACCCAAAGTTAGCAGAAGGAAAGAAATCATAAAGATTAGAGCAGAAATAAATGAAATAGAAACAAAGAAAACAATAACAAAGATCAAAACTAAAAGCTGGTTCTTTGAGAAGATTAACAAAATTGATAAACCATTAACCAGACTCATCAAGAAAAAGAAGGAGAGGACTAAAATCAATAAAATTAGAAATGAAAAAGGAGAAGTTACAACAGACACTGCAGAAATACAAAGCCTCCTAAGACACTACTACAAGCAACTCTATGCCAATAAAATGGACAACCTGGAAGAATTGGACAAATTCTTAGAAAGGTATAACCTTCCAAGACTAAACCAGGAAGAAATAGAAAATATGAACAGACCAATCACAAGTAATGAAATTAAAACTGTGATTAAAACTCTTCCAACAGGGCTTCCCTGGTGGTGCAGTGGTTGAGAGTTTGCCTGCCGATGCAGGGGACACGGGTTTGTGCCCCGGTCCGGGAAGATCCCACATGCCGCGGAGCGGCTGGGCCCGTGAGCCATGGCCGCTGAGCCTGCGCGTCTGGAGCCTGTGCTCCGCAACGGGAGAGGCCACAACAGTGAGAGGCCCGCGTACCGGAAAAAAAAAAAAACTTCCAACAAACAGAAGTCCAGGACCAGATGGCTTCACAGGTGAATTTTATGAAACATTTAGAGAAGAGCTAACACCCATCCTTCTCAAACTCTTCCAAAAAATTGCAGAGGAAGGAGAACTCCCAAACTCATTCTATGAGGCCACCATCACCCTGATACCAAAACCACACAAAGATACTACAAAAAAAGAAAATTACAGACAAATATCACTGATGAATACAGATGCAAAAATCCTCAACAAAATACTAGCAAACAGAATCTAACAACACATTAAAAGGATCATACACCATGATCAAGTGGGATTTATCCCAGAGATGCAAGGATTCTTCAATATATGCAAATCAATCAGTGTGATACACCATATTAACAAAATGAAGAAGAAAAACCATATGATCATCTCAATAGAGGCAGAAAAAGCTTTTGACAAAATTCAACACCAATTTATGATAAAAACTCTCCAGAAAGTGGGCATAGAGGGAACCTACCTCAACATAATAAAGGCCATATACAACAAACCCACAGCAAACATCATTCTCAATGGTGAAAAACTGAAAGCATTTCCTCTAAGATCAGGAACAAGACAAGGATGTCCACTCTCACCACTGTTATTCAACATAGTTTTGGAAGTCCTAGCCACGGCAATCAGAGAAGAAAAAGAAATAAAAGGAATACAAATTGGAAAAGAAGAAGTAAAACTGTCACTGTTTGCAGATGACATGATACTATACATAGAGAATCCTAAAGATGCCACCAGAAAACTACTAGAGCTAATCAATGAGTTTGGTAAAGTTGCAAGATACAACATTAATGCACAGAAATCTCTTCCATTCCTATACACTAATGATGAAAAATCTGAAAGAGAAATTAAGGAAACACTCCCATTTACCATTGCAACAAAAAGAATAAAATACCTAGGAATAAACTTACCTAGGGAGACAAAAGACCTGTAATGCAGAAAACTATAAGACACTGATGAAAGAAATTAAAGATGATACCAATAGATGGAGAGATATACCATGTTCTTGGATTGGAAGAATCAATATTGTGAAAATGACGATACTACCAAAAGCAATCTACAGATTCAATGCAATCCCTATCAAATTACCAATGGCATTTTTTATGGAACTAGAACAAAAAAATCTTAAAATTTGTATGGAAACATAAAAGACCCCAAATAGCCAAAGCAGTCTTGAGGGTAAAAAACAGAGCTGGAGGAATCAGACTCCCTGACTTCAGACTATACTACAAAGCTACAGTAATCAAGACAATATGGTACTGGCACAAAAACAGAAATATAGATCAATGGAACAGGATAGAAAGCCCAGAGATAAACCCATGCACCTATGGTCAACTAATCTATGACAAAGGAGGTGAGGATATACAATGGAGGAAAGATAGTCTCTTCAATAAGTGGTGCTGGGAAAACTGGACAGCTACATGTAAAAGAATGAAATTAGAACACTCCCTAACACCATACATAAAAATAAACTCAAAATGGATTAGAGACCTAAATGTAAGACTGGGCACTATAAAACTCTTAGAGGAAATCATAGAAAGAACACCCTTTGACATAAACCACAGCAAGATATTTTTTGATCCACCTCCTAGAGTAATGGAAATAAAAACAAAAATAAACAAATGGGACCTAATGAAACTTAAAAGCTTTTGCACAGCAAAGGAAACCATAAACAAGACAAAAAGACAACCCTCAGAATGAGAGAAAATATTTGCAAATGAATCATTGGACAAAGGATTAATCTCCAAAATATAACAAACAGCTCATGCAGCTCAATATTAAAAAAACAAACAACCCAATCCAAGAATGGGCAGAAGACCTAAATAGACATTTCTCCAAAGAAGATATACAGATTGCTGGGGGTGGGGGGTTGTGTTGGGATGAATTGGGAGATTGGGATTGACGTGTGTACACTGATGTGTGTAAAATGGATGACTAATAAGAAAATAAATAAATAAACATTAAAAAAATTTTTTTTTAATTTTTAAGTGGAAAAAAAAAAAAGAGCAAAACCTTGTCCTCTTCTCCTACCACATCCGACTGATAAGAGCAGGCCAACTGAAAACAGATGCTCCTTGCTGAGCAGGGGCTCTGTAAGAAATCCATGGGGAGATACAGATGAGCTTTCCAGAGCCAACACTCACCGCAAAAACCTAGCTGTTCTAGTAGGAATGTCAATTTCTTAAATCTGTATCTACTGTGACTACCTTTGAGCTTGGGACCACCAGCTCATCCTTTGTTCTTACCCTTCAGGGTCTATGTGAAGCTTCCCAGTGGCCTGAGTAATAAACTTTCAGGCACGTATGCTTTAATAATAATACATCCCTCTCAGAGCTACACAACTGAAAGGTGTTCCTTCAACAACAGAAAAATTTATTGCTTTCTTCCCCCACAGAAAAACCACAAAAATATTTTCTTCTTGCCTTCAGCAGTGAGTTCCAAGTTTCATTAGAGAACCGGCCAGATGCTTCCTCCTAGCTTGTATGGGAAGAAATTAAGATAAAGGGCATTTGAAACTCTACCTCTGCACACCTGCCTCATACCTTATTCCCTCATGACAGGTCTTCTTCCTGTTTTCCCGGGGTTGGGGATGTAGAGCTGTGTATGACCTGCTTCCTCCAGCAGCTGGGGCTCTGGAGCCCCCCTGCCCCCTTTCCTTCTGGTTTTAATAATAGATGGCTCTTATTGAATTGTGCACCTGCCATAAACCAGACACTGCACTGTACAAATTGTTTCAAATTCTTAACCCCCAAACTGGAAAAGGGCTGTAACCTGAGTGTCTGCTGCCTAGACAGCCCCTCTATCCATAAAAGCAGACTCTATCTTTCTGTCTCTGTCACTAAGAATCACTTTGCTCCAGTATATTTGCAGAAAGGGATGGGTCTCTCATCTCCAAAGCCGGTCCAGGCTGCTGCCTATGCCTCTGCTTTCACCTGCCCTTAAACTCCACACTCAGCCAGGGTCTCTGCTCGCTGGAGTGTGGGTCTTGGCCTGTGTTCCGGGACTGCCATCTTCCCTGGACATGACACCGATGGTGCCTCGGGGATGTGGTAGGCAGGACAATGGCCCCCAAGAATGTCCACATTCTGGAATCTGTGAATATGTTACCTTACGTGGCAAAAGGACTTTGCAAATGTGATTAAGTTAAGGACCTTGAGTTGGGGAGATTGTCCTGGAATATCTGGGTGAACACGATGTAACCACAAGGGTCCTTATAAGAGAAGGAGAGTAAGAGTCAGAGAGGGAGATGTGACAATGTAAGCAGAGGTCAGAGGGATGTGAGGAAAAGGCCAAGGAATGCGGGCTGTGCTTAGAAGCTGAAAAGGGCAAGAAAACAGATTCTTGCCTGGTGCCTTCAGAAGGAATGCAGCCCTGCAGATGCCTTGATTTTAGGTCTTCTAACCTGCAGACCAGTAAGATAATAAATTTGTGGCATTGGTGACAGTGTGTTATACCAGCCATGGGAAACTAATACAAGGGACAATGCAGGGAAGCCACATTTGCCTTTGTTGTGTTGTCACCTAATTCTACACCTCTAACATGTATGTGTAAGCCACTTCATTGAAAATTTGGGGATATGTAGAAGGGGAAAAAATCTGAATATTAAATATGATTGTTCCCAGAGGCCAAGGGAAGAAGAAAAAAACCTTAGCAGGGTGTCTTCATAGGCATGGCCCATTTCCTATCTTAATGACCAGCCCCAAGGCCCAACCTCTGTTTCTTCTTTTCCTCTGTGAGCCTACTTTTCTCCATGGCAAAATTCATTCATTCAATAAACGTTTACTAAATACCAACGATGTCCCAGGCACTGTTCTAGGTGCTGGGATTAAAGCACACAAAAGACAAAGAATACAAGCTATCACTATGTTTACATTTTAATGCAACCCCCCAACCCGGCCCATGAAATCCCCACTCAACAAGATCCAACCCAACCTTACCTCTTACCACAAATAGGATCACCTGTAAGGTAAAGATACTCCACAGCCATGCATTTCTCAAAGTCTGAGTTACTCAGTTAGAAGTAATGCCATGTAGTTAGATGAGGCCCAGAACAACCCAAGGGAGGCTTCATTTCTCCAGTTCTTGTTCTCTTCAGGGTCCCTCTGCCAGCGTGTAGTCAAGATACCCCTCCTCATTCTTCCTGTGATCTTCTGATTGCTTGTAACTCTCAGATATCTCTCTCTCTCTCTCTCTCTCACACACACACACACACCAAAGACAAACCATTAGTCTCAGTCCAAATCCATATTAAGGAAGGGAGGGGAGAATCTTCCAACACATATTCCAATCTTCCCACATATTCTCCCCAACTAAATCTAAATGGGGGCATGCCTTATTTTTGTTATGCAAAGCACCTCCAATTCCCCTTTTCTCAGCTCCCACCTGTAGACTATGCCCAGGGCCTACCCGTGCACTAGAAATGCTGCCCATCACGGTACCTTTCTAAACAGAAAGACCTCTACTCCTTACATCATCCCCTGCTACGCAGAAACTCGGTAGATGTGCCTTTTTGATACATTGAGCCACATTACATTCCTACCTATGATTTCCTCCACTCACAGATTCCATTAGGATGTGAATCTGCACCCTCTGTCCCCCATCCATAGCAAGCCCTCAAGAGTTGAGACTTTCCTTCTAGTTATAGAAAGGAACCCCCAAGGGAAAATACCTTCTTTTCATAACTGATACACAATCCTCTCTTCCTTCTCCTCTCCTATGGTCTTTTCCTAACGAAGGATGCACAGGCACCATCAAGCAAATACTTTTGATTAAAGCAAATGTCAGCTCTCTGGGCGCTGAGGAATTTCAGAAGGAAGAAATGTTATTGGTAAAATCCAATTAAGCTTACCACCATTAGCTGTGTAATGCTGGTTGCAGAGTAATTACTGTAATAGAAATAATAATGCATTGATTATGTGTTTACTGGGTGCCAGGGACTTTACTGAATGTTTTTCTTGCCTTAGCTCATTTAGCCCTCATCAATGAGTTTAGGGTGATTTTTTTTTTTTTTTCTTTTGCGGTACGTGGGCCTCTCACTGCTGTGGCCTCTCCCGTTGTGGAGCCCAGGCTCTGGACGCACAGCCTCAGCGGCCATGGCTCACGGGCCCAGCCACTCCGCGGCATGTGGGATCTTCCCGGACCGGGGCACGAACCCGTGTCCCCTGCATTGGCAGGAGGACTCTCAACCACTGTGCCACCAGGGAAGCCCCAGTTCAGGGTGATTTTTATCCACATTTTACAGCTGAGGAATTTGAGACTGTGAGGGGTTAAGAAAATTGCTCCAAGGTCACATTGGGAATTGGTGGCCGAGCTGGAGTTCACAGAGGTTCACCTAACAGTCACTGCTGTGCTGTGCTTTAGTGACTGGAATCCTACCCAGGGTAGTATCTTCTATCTCCATTTGCATTTTTAAGTGAAAATAATAAAGGAGGAAAGGAAGGAAAGGACAGGTTTCATGAGCAAATTTGAGCACCCTGAGAATTATAGATAGGTGAAAAGAAACCTGAAGCCAGGAATCAGAAATACTTTTTAAATTACAGCTAATTGAGCAATGGTAAGTTTGGAAATTTGTGGTTTAGAGTCAAGAGTGGTGTAAGGACCAGTGGCAACATTTATTTTGAAAGTGTCAAGAACTGCCACCTCCATTTAGAAGCTTTTAATAAATGAGAGTCTAAAATACTCTAAAGAGAATCCCAGCAGACACTACAAGCCAAGAATCCTTGGCTCACAAAATAATGGGGGCTGCTTCTTCCCAAGTTACCATGCACAGAAGCAAAACTTGGCAGAATTGGAGACAAAGGATTTTGATCTCGTTCCTACCATTGCAAAACAAACCACTGGGTTACCTCTACTGCCACTCCTTAGTACCAAGACTCTGCTAGGCACTATTTGAAAGAGAATCCCATTTAGCTCTCTGCCCAGGGAAATCAGCCCCTCTGGAGGCAGCCCCCCAAAGACCTAAGTGCAGAATATCTTCTACCCCTATTCATTTTCTGCAGACTTCTGTTTCTTGAGGAAATCTTCCACGTGTAATTGAGCCGCTACTCTGACACCATTTTCATTGAGTAACTCGTGGTGATGTCACACCAGCTAGGCACTAGGGGAAGCCCTGCTTTTATGGATTGGCTCTTAATTTAGGAATTTTTATTTTCTGACCTCCCTCTCTTTTTTGCTGGACTCCACTGCATTCGAGCAGGATGCCTGAGTGATGAAGTGTTGCCTGCTTTTGAGAAAAGGAATTCCTGCTCGTTGAGAGGCAAATGGTTGAGTGAAGGCAAGATGTGAGTCCTGTAATAGTACATCTTAATTGGAGAGTTGGCAAGAGAGGAAGGATGTGTAGGCCTGGTGTGGGCTCCGTTGCTCCTAATGGGGTTCGTGGAGCTGAGCTGAGAAGATGGGTGGGGGACGGTGGGACTCACAACCACCCCCTGCTGCCACTGTCCTGTGTAGCTGGGGAGCCGACCGCCTCCCCCGCTGGCACCTGGGCAACCACATCTAACCCGCAACACACCTTCCTCCCTCGCCTCTCTGCTGCTCTGTGCAGCGAGCCGGCAGAGGCAAGCTTGGCAAGCCTCGCCTGTAAAAGCCTAATCCAAACAGCATGTCCGCTGAGCTCAGCGGGGTGACTCATGTGCAGTGATGTGTGAGGCCAACAAGTGGAGATTAGGATCTGGCCCGCCCGCCAGCCTACCCTGCACTTCCTTTGATCAACTCTGATGGTTTTTAATTCTGCAGAAGCAGCTTCCTGCCAACGGCAAGTACCTCTTGGTGGAGGTTGGAGCCATGTCGATGCTGCCCTACTTGTCGAGGCCGGCGTGTGCTGACGGCACAGGGACTGACACTCTGGGCTCACAGCCCACATGGAGCCAAGGGGGGAGGCTCTTTCGCTGAGGTGCCCATGGTGACATCAGAAGCTTGCTCCTCAGCTAACACCGGGAAGGCCACGCGTGTGAGCAGCCCAGCTTCTGAACCTGATCCTGGCGTTGGTTAGACTCACCGGATAATAAAGAAAAATGGGACTCTCTCTAGGGGACTCTTTTTTTTTTTTTTGGTAAGCTGGGGCATCTCTAAGGACAGTGTTTGGCACAAAATGAAACACTCTCTGGGCTTTTCAGAAGTGCTTTTTCACATCTGTTTTGCTCTAAATGGAACGCATTCGAAGTATATTACTTTCTTGAACATTTTTTCCCCCTGCTCGAGTGGAATGTGTCTGCCTCTTGATTCTTCCAAATCCCCTCGATGACCAGTGCCAGGCAGAGCCCCTGAAATCAGGTCTCATTCTCTCTCTTCCCCTCTCGACCTTTATCTTGCTCTCTCCTTTCTCTCGCTTTTCTCAGGAAGTGGAGGAGTGATTCTCAACCTCGGCTGTAAATTAGGGAGACCCTGGGTAGGGGTGGGGGAGGTTAGGGCTTTAAAAAATCCCCAATGCCAGGCTCCGTCCCAGAATAATTCACTCAGAGTCTCTGAGGGTAGGACTAGACACCAACAGTGTTTAAAGCTCCCCATTGTGCAGGCAAAATTGAGACTCATTGGAATTTAGGGTCACATAGCATAAGCTGTTAGCCCTAGGAATGCTTCCTGTTTCCGTCTGTCCTCCCCACCACCGTTCAATCTGAGAGACTTCCGGAGACTGGTGTATACTTTAACCAGGTTAATGGAAGGTGCTACCTAGATGGGGTAAGTAGCCTACCTATTAGGAAGAATCTGTTCATCTGATTAAAAGTATTTACCATCGCACTGAGACTTATCCCACAGTGATGGAACACCAGGAACTGAAATACAGAACAGACAGATCTTACAGGGAAGAAGTAGGGGATGGCTCAGCACACACCACAGTGACCAGCCCAAGGGAATTTCTGGGAGACGGGTTTGTAGGTGGTGGTGATGGGCTGTGGGTAGGGCTTCCGGATAAAATAAAGGCCACTAGTTAAATTTGCATTTTTTGATAAACAACGAGTAGTGCAATATTGGGGACATACTTAACACTAAAAAATTATGCATTGTTTATTTAAAATTCAAATTTAATTGGGTGTTCTATATTTTTTTTTTGCTAAATCTGGAAATCCTAGTTGTGGATGGCAGACCAGAGAGGAGAATCTTGGGAATTTGAGGGAGTGGTAGGTCTCACCTGGGTGGTTACTGCCCTCCCGGGGGCGTTGGGGAAAATGTGTAGGAATTTGGGGCTGTCCCAATGACTGGGGATTGCTATGAGCATCTAGTGTGAACCAGGATGCTAAAGATACTGCAGTATGTAGAATAGTTCCAATGAAGAATTATCCCATCTAAAATGCCAATATAGTGGCTAGACCAGTCCCACCCTTTACTGAGGACTCACCTGATGGCCTTCACATAGCTTCTCCTAGAAAGCAATGCACTGGCCTCTCAGAGAAGTTCAGAAACTGTCCCCAGGAAAGAGCCAATCAGACAAATTCCCAGGTACTTGCCCCAATGTTTCCTGTAATTCAACCAAACCATACAGCTGGTCCAATGAAATGAACCCCTGAAACTAACTCCCAAGCCTTCAAAGCTTCCAATAAGTAGTACCTCCTTCGGGAAGCCTTCCTTGACTGTCCCAGTTTTCACTGATCTGTCTCCTCAGTCCCGAAAACCCTTATTCTTCTCATTTAATACTTGAACATATTCTTCTAATGGTTGCATGTGTCTAGCCTGTGAGTCTCTCCAAGGGGACATCAGGGAAGTGAGATCAAGTTCTAGGTGACCTTGGTCACATTACTGATTTGGTGGTTAGTTTTGCCATTTGTTACACTTTGCCTGTTCTTTAAAAACTGTGGGGCTTCCCTGGTGGCGCAGCGGTTGAGAGTCCGTCTGCCGATGCCGGGGACATGGGTTTGTGCCCCGGTCCGGGAAGATCCCACATGCCGCGGAGCGGCTGGGCCCGTGAGCCATGGCCGCTGAGCCTGTGTGTCCGGAGCCTGTGCTCCGCCAACGGGAGAGGCCACAACAGTGAGAGGCCCGCGTACCACAAAAAAAATAAAAAAAAAAACTGTGATGTAGCTGAAATTAAATGTACAAATAGGTGAGGCAGTTCAAGTAAAGATGAAAGGGGAGACGAGAGACCACACAGAAGGGAAAGACCAGGAGCTGGAGATAGATAATTTTGTAAATGGGTATTAAATTTAAGTCCAGGTTCCCTGACAGTCAAAGCAAAAAGGGAAACACAATTGGTTATGTCACTCCTATTGTCTGAAGAAAAGGAAGCAATATTAGCTCATGAGGAAACAATCTTTTTCCTCATGATAAATTCTAAATGAAATTTATCACATAGATCCTAAAAGGCAGGACACTGAGAAACGTAATGGAAAATGTCTTTAACTGAGTTTTCAGAAGATACCAAAAATGTGGGTGGTTTGTGTTTTTTTTCTATTTCTTATGTTTACTTTGTAAGAAATTTGGGACTCTAGTGTTGGACTTTGGCTCAGTGAAGGCATTTTTATAAAGAGTTAAGCCAATATATCCTATTTTTTTTCTAATGATCTGATTAATAAGGGGGAACTCAGACGTTTTCAGCGGCCCAGAGCTTTCATAAAGGCTTCATGCATGGCTCCCCCAGGAGCTCTAACAGCCTTAAGGAGAAGGTGGGGATGCTGTTAAGAATCCAAGTTTGTGGTGAGAGGTAGAGGAAGCATGGCTGGGAAAAGCTACATTCCACTGCCTACCCAACCTTCCTCTCCCCAGGCTAGAAGCAGATGGTTGGAAGTACCCACCCTACCCAGGAGGCACCTCCCAGCCACATCCCCAGGAAAGCGATAAAGGAAAACAGTGTGTCACCAAGGGCCCACCCCAGGGGCCTGAGAATGGCTTGAGGGACTGCCTGACCCCGTATATCATCCTTCAATAAGTGCTACACTTTGGGGTTAGTTTGCCTCTCTTCTAAAGGCAGGGAACAAATAATCAGATGACTCAAAAAAGAGTTTCCTTTTTTGGTTTTATTTGGGGCTTTTTTGTTTTTAAACCAACTTGCTAAATGCGTGGTGGGCTAAAACAAACAAATGGAAAATAAGCCACAGATTAACCCCCCCACCCTGGGCTGGGCAACATCAGTAAGAGGAAACTGTGGCCTGGGGCTTTGAGGGGTTGCTGATGAGCACACATGTCCCCTCTCCCTAGCCACCCACCCCCATCTCGGATGCCAGCCCTTGTGCTTGGCGGCTAACAGTGACAAAACCAAGATGAATCACCACGTGTCAGGATCCATAAATTCTCAAAAGTCTAAGCAGCAGGTCTGAGATGAGAGATCAAGGCCAAAAGTAAATATCTTTGACACATGCTTTTGTTTTCAGATGGCGGCAGCTTGGATTTCCTTCCTGCTGCTGAGAAAAGCATGGCTGGAGTAGGCGGAGCCGATCCAGGTGCACGTGGAGAGGCTGCTAGAGCGGGAGGGACTGTTCTTCTCACTCCCAGGGAGCCTCTCCACCGCTCCCTCTCCCCTTCTCCCTGAGGCTGGGGGGAGGGGGCAGCCAGGGAGAAGTGTTTCCCTTCTTCTCTTAGGGAAATTCAGTCTGGTTGTGCTGGCCTTGCTTGCCTAGGGTGCTTGCTTCTAGGTCAGTGGGTACTGGCCTTAGTGCTGGCATGTGTATACTGAACTCATTTCTAACCCTCTGGCAGGCCAGTGTTGACTCAGGCTCTCCCCTTCACATGGGATTATAGGAAGGGAGGGAGCTTAGGATCATTTTTGGCTACTCAGCATCTGAACGCCCTTCCCATGTTTGGGACATTTATCACTTCATGAATCTCAGTGCCCTAAGAAAGAGCTTTCTATTCTTCTAGAAGTCTCTACAAGAGACTAGTCTCCTTTGCAGCTAGGACACGGACACACAACCAAGACTTGGTCAATCAGCTGCACTTGCTCCAGATAGTATCAGAAGTTACTGGCACCAAAAAACAGGGACATTGGAGAATCCTTTCTGGGGGAGGCTGCAGGGCAAAAAAATATCCAGGCTCCCTGTGCCCATGGTGGTATCTAGTGTCCAGGGCTGAAGATGGTGGCAGTGCAAGCGGAGGTGCAGCCCCAGGCAGTGGCTGCAGGGGTACCCTCATCTCACCTTTTCTAGGCTGTGACTGTACCTGTGGCCTTGGATAGGATCTTAAGTTCCCAGTTCTTGTGTGTTCTGAGCCTGTTTTCCAAGCTTCTCAGTGATTATGAGTTACTCCATAGCTTTTCAACAAATTCCTTTTCTGCTTAAATCAGTTTCTGTTGCTTGCAACTGAGAACTCTGACTCTGTCCAGCTACAACTGGTTTCAGTCAATCATCTGCAGATGCTCTTTTTTTTTTCTTCTTCACTGCCTGCATTCTTCAAGCCTCTGTCCTCCTGGCAATTCCACAAGTAATCCAGAAAAGGAGGAATGAGCATGCAGAGAATTTGACCACAGCTGGGAAGTGAGCCAAGAGAACCCTGAAGTACTTGAATATTAGATCCTTTACTTTGTTAGGTGGGGTAGATGCGGGATTAATGAGACAGAAGGCTGTCGGCTGTTCATCTTATTTTGTTTTTTTCATCTCTAACTTGGTTATACAGTGATTCCCTGTGGCACTTACAGATCTCATGAGGGCATGGATCAAGTCACCTTGTTTTCCCTAGCATGCAGGTCATACAGGATACTCAGTAAATAGTAGTAAAAAGTGACAATGGAAGTTTGAGAAAGAGATTTCAGGAAAAAGAAGCTACATATATCCTTCATGTCTCTTTAAAAAAAGAACTGTCTCAACTACGTGGGAGCTGAAGATTAAGGCTGGTGAGTAGAGCTAGCACTGCAGACATTTGGTGGTGCTGATTGAAGAGCAAGAACCTGTAGCTTTAGCCATCAGACTGTCAGAGAGGGAGACAACACACTCCTAGGCAGGCGGAGCCTAACTTGGATCTAGCCCAGGCAGAATGCTGGTCCATTCCTTCTTGGAAGGGGACCCCAAGAGTTCCTGCAAGTTCAACTGAGATGGCTCTCCAAAAAGCATTTTGAATCAATTTCAAATGTGTTGACAGTACTTGGTTGAAACCCCAGAAGAAGGTTGAGGGTGGGTGGAGCTAGTTTGAATCTAGAAAACCTAGGGCAGGTTCCCCATCAGCTACCTTAACCATGAAAGAACCTCAGTATATCTATGGTAGCCTGGTTTTGAGTAACACTCATATTCAGATTTGAGTCCACAAGGATGCATTTGTTACAAACTGACTCTCGTTCTAAATCTTGTTTGTGGGATTAACCAAAGAAACCTTTACCTTAAGCAGGTCTCTTAACTAACTTGTCTAAGTTTTCACTTCCCAATTTTAAATTCTCTAGTTATAGAGCGTTTGGGCTATCTTGCTCACTAATTTCCTAGCTAAATTTTGATGTTTCTGTTAATTTTCTTAAGGACAAGAATCGTGTGTTCTTTTTCAAATGCCCTTCCATCCAAGTACAAAGCTGGACACCACAGGCACAGACAGCCCACGGTGTAGCCACATTCCAGAAGAGCCTAGGCCAGCCTCCTCTAAGAACTTTCTCGAGCCAGGACCTAGGGGAAAGTTAGAAGGGGGAGAATGCTGTAACTGGGATCTGTAATCAGTTACAGAACCTTCTAAACTGCTGGTAGTGCTTAGGGTTGCTGCCAGAGCTGTATTTCCAAGGCATCTACTTCTAGCCTATGATTATCTTTAAATTCACATCGAACAGTAGAAAATGGTTAAAGCTCACACTTCCAGTACTATCTGGGGCTAGTGCAGGAGAGAACTGTGAAACATCATACACATGCATATATATTTTAAACCTGTGCTGTGCAACTTGTTTTTTTTTTAACATCTTTATTGGAGTATAATTGCTTTACAGTGGTGTGTTAGTTTCTGCTTTATAACAAAGTGAATCAGTTATACATATACATATGTTCCCATATCTCTTCCCTCTTGCGTCTCCCTCCCTCCCACCCTCCCTATCCCACCCCTCTAGGTGGTCACAAAGCACCGAGCTGATCTCCCTGTGCTATGTGGCTGTTTCCCACTAGCTATCTATTTTACGTTTGGTAGTGTATATATGTCCATGCCATTCTCTCACTTTGTCACAGCTTACCCTTCCCCCTCCCCATATCCTCAAGTCCATTCTCTAGTAGGTCTGTATCTTTATTCCCGTATTACCCCTAGGTTCTTCCTGACATTTTTTTTCTCTTAGATTCCATATATATGTGTTAGCATACGGTATTTGTCTTTCTCTTTCTGACTTACTTCACTCTGTATGACAGACTCTAGGTCCATCCAAAGAAGATATACAGATTGCCAACAAACACATGAAAGAATGCTCAATATCATTAATCATTACAGAAATGCAAATCAAAACTACAATGAGATATCATCTCACACCGGTCAGAATGGCCATCATCAAAAAATCTACAAACAATAAATGCTGGAGAGGGTGTGGAGAAAAGGGAACACTCTTGCACTGCTGGTGGGAATGTGAATTGGTACAGCCACTATGGAGAACAGTATGGAGGTTCCTTAAAAAACTACAAATAGAACTACCATATGACCCAGCAATCCCACTACTGGGCATATACCCTGAGAAAACCATAAGGCAACTTGGTTTTAACATGTGGCATCTGTAGTGACTGTTTTTGCTCCACGAAGGTGCTGCCTCTTTCCGCCCTGGGCTTAGAATAATAAGCAGATTTGAAGGTCATGAGTGACAGCCGACAGGATGGTCCTCTTATTTCCTCTGCTTCCTCTCCGGGGAGAGGTGGGAGGACTCCGGAGAAAAAAGAGGTGGGAAGCAAAACAAGTCAATCCCAGCATGGGGAACAGAGAGGAGAGAGAATGGTGACAGACAGTGGGAGCTGCCAGCAAACATCTGATGCCCTGCATTGCTCGGGAGGAGAGGAGACAAGTCTTCCCAAATCCAGGCGCCCCAACATGATTGCAAAAGCCACACCCGTCGGCACACAGACAGCCAACACTGCTGCAGAACCAGTGAGACACCTTGGGAAGCTGCCCGAGTTTCTGGGCACATCCCTGTAAAAGCTGCCTTTAGCCCTGGTGGATCCCGGAACCCCCCAAGCACGGTGTGACCCAGAGCTGCCTTTTGTTCAAGGCAAAGTTAATTTCAGAAATGTTCTCGATGTTGTTCTCGGGCTAATCGCCAATTCTTTCTCCCACCGGCGGCCGCAGGGCTGACTGAGCACGCGCGCAGATGCGCTCTGCGAGCTTTGATGTCAACAGAGGTAGGCAGGGCAGGCCCTGGTGGAAAACTGTGAAGTCAGCAGAGTTATCGCCGGCACGCCTCCCTTCCCCCTTGCTTCCCCTTTCCCCCCCCATTTCCCCCCTGTCAGCTTCCAGCTTCTCATTTCCCATGGGACCCTGCAATAGAAGAAAAGCTGCCGCACTGAGATATGAGGGGGCCCGCTCAGGGCTCCAGCTATCAAAGTATGCTTCCCCCCCCCCCACCCCGCCCCAAGCCTAAAACAAACAAAGGAACGCGTTCCATACACTTGCGAAGACAAGCGTGCACGCAGAAACCTTGTCCTTTGTGCTCTCCCTTAAGCCCCAAGAGTTTGGGGCCTGGAGTTTGAATCTGTCTTCTGGCCTCCTGGGGTTTTAAAAAGATTCAAAAGTGCCTGAAACCAATACAGCTGCTTGGTATATGGCTCACATTGAAACCACAAATTATAAAATGATAAATCGCTGCTCAAAGCTCTTCCAGGAAAGGCTATGTTGTCAAGATTAAGTTACAACCTCACGGACCTATGAGTGAGTCGAGCTGCTGACTAACTCTCACACTTCTTTTCCTGCCGAAGATGTTTTTCCTTCGTGAATTTTCACTGTTTCTGAATACTTTAAACAAAGAAAATGACTGAAGGCAGGGAAAGCATCGGGGACTTCTTAACCCAAGGAGCTTTTTACAGGCTTTATTACGTAACGGCTGCTTTCGTTTTGTGAGACCCAAAGGAAGTTTAAGAAATCTCTTTCTTCTTGAGCACTTAATTGCCAGAGATCAGTGAGAAATGGCTTCACGTGGGCAGCTCCACTCCAAACTCTAGTTGGAAAGTGTAGCGTGTGGTAAATCAAAGCTGGTTTTAAGGAATTTGGGTCTTAAAGTATCTGTTCAGTGATTTGGGCAGGATTGCAACACAAATTACAGTATTTTGTACCCGTGAAATGAATTTTTTGGAAATTCTCTTACAGGGTCTGGTCTAGTGACAGAGTATGACAAATAATTAGGCCACATGCATGCTTTCCTGTAATAATGCTCTTGTCTGCCAGGGTTTTGGCAGGCAGAAGGAAGCGGGATGAAATGCTTGTTTGAGGCCCCTATCTTGCCTCGCTGCAGGGTCTGGCACACTGACCTCATTTTGATCACCTGGGGCTGCAGGAAGAAACTCAATCATCCATCCATCATGTTTCTCCAGCACAGCGCCTTGGTTACACAACTCTGATCCAGTTTCCCCAAGGCCACTCAAGTCTTGAGGACCATCAGACCATGAGTCATAATCACTTTAGCATTTACTCCTAAATTCCCTCTCGTTGATTTCACACCTCAGGCCCTTCAGTTTCTCTCTTTCTTGGGTTTCTTGGGTCCTGCGTGGCAGTTCTTGTTTTCTGATGTCATTTCTTGTTATTGCCCACACCAGCCACTGCAGGACCTGCCACGGCGACTCTTGTCTCTGCTTTTCTTGAAGTCAGGCCTGCTGTCATTACTGCTGCTTTTTCTGGGATACCTCAAGTTGCGGAGAGAGTCCTTTTCCTGTGATTATAGCTCTTTCTTCCAATTTTGACTAGCCTGGCGTCTCTATGATTATAGCTCATTAGGACTCCTAAGGCTAGGAGGCACTTTTTATTTTTTTATGCTGCCTTGTTTTTATTTTTTTAAATAACATGTATCATAATTTATTTTTGCAGGGAAGAATAAAGATGAAAACAATAACGATCATTAATCCCACAGTCCTGATAACCCTAACAGCATTTTAAACAATGAAAGTAATATACACACGGGAAGAAAACTAAAGCAATAAAAAGGGTATAAAAGAAAAATAAGGGCTTCCCTGGTGGCGCAGTGGTTAATAATTCACCTGCCATTGCAGGGGACAAGGGTTCGAGCCCTGGTCCGGGAAGATCCCACATGCCGCGGAGCAACCAAGCCCATGCACCACAACTACTGAGCCTGTGCTCTAGAGCCCGCGAGCCAGAACTACTGAGCCTGCGCACACCTAGAGCCCGTACTCCGCGACAAGAGAAGCCGCCGCCAAGGAGAAGCCTGCGCACCGCAACGAGGAGTAGCCCCCGCTCGCCGCAACTAGAGAAAGCCCGCGTGCAGCAACGAAGACCCAACGCAGCCAAAAATAAATTAATTTTTTAAAAAGTAGGGAGTATACCTGTAGCGCACAGGTGGAAAGATCTCTGAGATAGCATTTTAGGTGAAAAAAGCAAAATGTAGAATGGTAAGTATAGGAAGATTGTTGTGTGTTTTTAATTAATTAATTTATTTATTTATTTTTGGCTGCGTTGGGTCTTCATTGCTGCACGCAGGCTTTCTCTAGTTGCGGCGAGCGGGGGCTACTCTTCGTTGCGGTGCGCAGGCTTCTCCTTGCGGCGGCTTCCCTTGTCGCGGAGTACGGGCTCTAGGTGTGCGCAGGCTCAGTAGTTCTGGCTCGCGGGCTTAGTCGCTCCGCAGCATGCAGGATCTTCCCGGACCAGGGCTCGAACCTGAGTCCCCTGAATTGGCAGGCAGATTTTTAACCACTGAGCCACCAGGGAAGTCCATATAGTCTTTGTTAAGAGAATGTACCTTCCAGATGAAAGGCATTCAGTTAAAATAATTCCAGGCCCCTTTCTGTCCCTTTAATTCCTCTACTCCCTGGGTCCAAAGTGACTTATCTGACAAGTTTGGAAGAATAACCTAAGCATGCTAGGTTCAACTCTGGCCTGCCTGAGACTCAGTTTTCTCATGAGTTTCACAATGGGGAAAAAATTAGTACCTTCCTTGTGTGGAGATTAGATGAGTTAATATATGTAAAGCTCTAATGCATAGAAAATACTCAGTAAGTGCTAGTTTTCACAATTATTCCCACATGTTGTACTGGGACTTGCTCTCTCCCTTAACAATATATCTTAGGGATTATTCCACAGCAGTATGTATAGACATACCTCATTTTAAAAGTGGCTAGTACGGTGTTTCATAGTATAACCACACTGCAATTTATTTAGATGTGCCCCCATTTGGGTTGTTTCTAGCATTCAGCCCTTTCTCATCTGAGGATACAGAGTTCTGGAGTCAATCAGCATAAGCTTCACCTGCCATAAGTATATTTCACTTTATCTATTTAACAAACATATATATTGTTTACTACCTGTCACACACATGTCCTAATCACCTTTAAAATGTTAACTCATTAATACTCATAATGATGCTTTTGAAGTAGGAGCTATTTAATCCCCATATTACAGATTGGGAAACTGAGGCACAGAGAGGTTAAGTAACTTACCTGAGATCACATGCCTGGGAAAAGGAGTGCTGGGATTCGAACCCAGGCAGTCTGGCTCCCAAGTCCATTTTCTTGACCTCCCTGTCCACATTGTGTACCTCTCTTTGATCTAAAATCTGTGTGGCATCACTTCAATAAGACCCTGAGTCTCATCTTGTCACATTTCACACCCCTACTGTGGATGGGAATTCAGCCTTTTTGGAATATACTTAGGAATATACAGGTAATTTAAAAGAGAACGTAACTGCTGAATCAACCCGACTCCTTAAACTACCAAGAGCCAGCTTTTCTAAGGACTGTTCTGCCAATAGCCAGCCAAAGTCAAGAAAGCCCTTCAAGTGATGATACCAGCATTGTCTTCAGAGGCCCCAGGTCTGGGCTCTCAACTCTGCCTCTCTGTGCCATGCTGGCCCGCTGAGCAAACTCACAATGCAGGTCAGCAGACAGCCTTAAAATAAACAAACATGTTTGTGTTGTACCCGGTTATGGAACAGTGTGTATCCAATTAGGTAGTGCAAAACTCATGCAAATAATCTTTCCTTTTTCCGATTCTTGTGGTGTATGAGTCTTTAACTGACTCGGCCAACTCAAATTCCTAAAATACTAATGTTCAGAAAGTCTGGTCAAAGTTTGCTAGTTAAATATGAAACCCTGCCTTCATCACTGCCCCCATTCCTACCCTCAAGCTACTTTAGCTTTTAGACATGTGTACACTAAATGCCTTTTTCTTTAAAGATATGGGTGAGATATTTCTTTTGGAGTATGTCCAGACAATCTGGCAAATCCACACTTGACATTAGCCACAGGGAAGAATATTTATTTTAAAAAAACCCAGAGGAACAAAAAATAAAATTAGGGCAGACTATGGACTTGCCCTCTTTAGAAATCAGAATATCTTTCCACATGGAAGACCTTATCAAACTGAAGGGTTTTAATTTTTTTTGCTTTGTTAATGGAAAAAATATGTATACATACATAATTTAATATTCTGTAAAGTTCTTATTAATGATTAGAGTTTAATTTTTCATTTCAAAAGTTATTGCTTATTCTAACATACTAAAACCTGTGTTTTTTCCTTTTATAAATAAACTTCTATCTCTGGGTTCTGTCTTTTAGAAAGAAAGTACTTAAGGCCAGTTTTCTACCCCATCCTGAAGCTTAAATTTTGGCTCAAGGAGCTTCCTGTCCTGTTCCAGCTGTGACATGTTGAAAATAAACCTGGCAACAAGAGACAACTTGCTATACTTTCTGAGCCTTGCTATGGCTCTAGTGCTTTATGTCTTAGGAAATAGGGTGGGAGATAGGGAGAGAATGAGGTGGGGGATCTCTGATGGGAACAGGAAATAGGGTCTTCCGGTCTTCCTAGGGCCTTCTTTCTACTCCTTTAGTCTCTGCATCATCCAAAGGGAGGAATTGCCTCTACACATACAGACACACCTCACTTTACTGTGTTTCACTTTTTTGTGCTTTGCAGATACTGTGCTTTATATAAATTGAAGGTTTCTGGCAACCCTGCATCAAGGAAGTCTATCAGCGCCATTTTTCCAACAGCATTTCTCATTTCATAGCTCTATGTCATATTTTGGTAATTCTAGCAATATTTCACACTTTTTCATTATTATTGTACTTGTTATGGTGACATGATCAATGATATTTCATGTTACTACTACTACTCACTGAAGGCTCAGATGATGGTTAGCGTTTTTTTTAGCAATAAAGTATGTTTAAATTAAGGTATGTACTTTGTTTTTTTAGATGTAATGTTATTGCACACTTAATGGGCTACAGTATAATATAAACATAACTTTTATATGCACTGGGAAACCAAAAAATTCATGTGACTTGCTTTACTGCAATCTTCACTTTATTGCTGTGGTCTGGAACCAAACCCACAATATTTCTGAGGTATGCCTGTATGTCTAATCCAACTCTTCTCACAGGGAGGTAGTTGAGCAAGAAGGCATTGCATTTGGATGGGACTGTGAGCTTGTCTTACTTAATTACAGTGCATAATGCTGGAGATTGAACACAGGAAACTAGATCCTGGCAGAATGGCTAAGCCAAAGACAGAAACTGATTGAAAAAGAAGTGATCCATTTTTCATTAAAAATATCAACCACACACACACAAAATTAATCACCATACCCTCCCGCTCCAGTTTCATCTAATGGAAACTGCTGTAAACCCTGGTCCCTGCTGAAGAAGTAGGTCCAACAGCCATATTTTGTACCATGTAATCCAGCTGTCTGTTCTCATGGCTGATTGGACAAGAGGTGGATACCTGATTCAAGGGCAGTCAATCCATAAATCCACTAGATTCCCATGACCTGTAGCCAGCTATGAAAAGAGACGCTGGGCCAATCAGAGTCTCTCTCTTTCTCTCTCAGAGAGGTGACATGAAAGCAAAGACAGAAAGTACCAGTTATTAGCAGGGCAGATAGGTGGAAGTCTGAACTATATTTATAATGATGAAATCCCACAAACACCTATGAATTTCTATTAGTGAAATCTTTCCAGCCACCTCAAATTGAGAACTAGCTTTTAGTACTAGTTTCTCTGAGGCCAGCCCATTGTGGTTTCTGTTCTTGGGTTTCTGAAAGCTTCCATTATCTTATCATGTATTTTTCTTAAAGTTCTTATACTTGAGCTAGCTGGAATGAGTGCCTGATACTTGTAGCCAAAAAAGCCAGAGTAAAGCATTATCAAACAGGCAGGCAAAAATAGAGCCAAAATAAAGGGGACTGAGAAATCAGGAAAGTCTAAGCCAAAAGCAGTGGGAGTAGGTGACTTTGTTAAGGCTCTTGAGGTTGCAAATACTGTTGCTGAAACTAACTCATATTGATTAAAGAAGAAAAAGGAAAAGGAATTCACATGTTTATGTGAAGGATGCTAAAGTAGCGAGAGGACAGCCAGGACTCATAAAAACTAGTGTCAGTTCCTCAAAATGTTAATCATAGTGATGTTGCCATATGACCCAGTGATTCTACTCCTATGCAAACATATGTGCACACAAAAGTTGTGCACCAATATTCATAGCAGCATTATTCATAATAGGCAGAGTGGAAACAACTCCAATGTCCATCAACTGATGAATGGATAAAAAAAATTAGTATACTCCTACAATGGAATATCATTTTGTTATAAAAGAAATGAAGTGCTGATACATACTACAACATGAATGAACCTTGAATAAGTAAAAGAAACTAGACACAAAAGGTCACTTATAGTATGATCCCAGTTGGTTGCTAGGGCCTGGGCAGAGTTGGGAATGGAGAGTGACAGCTAATGGGCCCAGAGTTTCTTCTGAGGGAGATTAAAATGGTCTGGAATTAGATAGTGATGGTTGTTGCACTATTCTGATTATACTGAAAACAACTCAATTGTATGCTTTAAAAGGTTGAATTTTATCGCATGTAAATTATATCTCAAGCTGTTATTACAAAAATTATATATATACGAAAGCAGAACAAAGCAAAACAAGAAAAAAATTGTGTCCCAAAGTGGAAAGCCAGGAAGAGAAAACCATACAATTCTCTTCTGCCCCCCTCCAAGCTCCCCCTCTCCCACTGCCAGGCTCTCATCTCTGCTCCCCTGTGGACATCTGTTTCATTCTTGTCTCTGCATTGCAATTTTAAAGAGTTTTTTCTTGAATGTTCTAAAGGTGGAAGGTGGACTATGTCTTTAGTGGCAACTGTTTTTATGTTCTTAAGGATCCAAAGAAATGACAATCAGTTGTTATTGGGGATGCCCTGGACTGGTGGAGTAATCCAAATGCAGACGTTTTAGATGGAGATACTGAGGTTTTTGTTTAATAACACAAAGAGCCATTCTTACTGGGGGCAGGTGTACCTCTGTCCAGATTATTGTAATGTCTCATTTCCTCTGTTGATGGTCTGAATTAAGCAGTTGGGGTCTCAGGACTTGGATCAAGAGGACTACAGGAGACTCTCATCCAGGAGGTGCGGCAAGCTCCCACACCACAGTGGTGGCTGAGAGCTAAGGAAGGGGACCGCCAGGAGGGAGCCCCTAGAAAGAGCCTTACAGGGGAACTTTAGGAGCAGTGATATCCAATATCCACTTTTACGTTTTCTTTTTCTGCACTGTAATTCCCTTCCGTGATCCTTCAGACTTCATGAAGTTTGTTAAAATTGCAGCCTTATGTTAGCGGCGTCATGGGAAATAGAAGGTTTTCATATTTCATGGTAAGGTAGATATTAGAGAGTGACAGCCAGCTGGAAAAGCTGTTATAAGATGGCCAGAGGTGACTGGGGAAGAATTCTAGAGCAGAGCTACTGAGTATAAGGTGACCAGTGGAAACCAGCATGGATTGCGGAATATGTAAATACCTGGAAAGAGGAAAGGAAGGTAATCCAACAAAGCTGGAAAATCTGGATAATCTCTTTCTCTCTCTCCACATGTATATAAATGTGTGTTGTGTGCGTGCGTGCATACGTGTATCACGTATTTATATCAACATTGGATTTATGTCATATACTTTTTCCCGTTATATCACGAGTTTTCTTAGTATCTTTAAATATTATTCAAGTATATAACAAGTATATAATGAATAATGACCTCTTGGTACCCTATGGTATGATTATGCTCTGATTTACTTAGCTAATTCCAATTGTTGGAATTTTTTTTCATTTTTTCACTTTTGTAAATAACACTGCAGTGACATATTCTCCTTGGTGTATTAAAAAAATTATTTCTCAAGATAAGTTCTCAGAAGTCTATTTTCTGTGCCAAATGGTATGAACGGTTTTAGCCTTTTGATATAGATTGACAAATTGCCCGTTGGAAAGATCATACCCAGAAGGACTCCATAACCATTACGCCCCCATCTTCACAGGGTAACTTGCACATTTGGGGGATGAGCTGTGCTCATTTAAAGAGGCTAAATGTGACAGACACAGGAAGGCATTTGCTTGTTACCAAGAGATTTCACAGAGAAATATGTCTCAATTTCCTTGTCAAAAGAATTGCCTTTCTTTACTTCCACAATGGTCTTTCTTTAGCAGATTTGGCTGTGAGGAAACACTGATATTCCTTACAGAGAGAATTCTCTAGCTTCCCTTAAAGGAAGCTTATTCTTAATTCTCCTCTCTCTACTTTGAAAGCAAGGTAAAATAATCTATCTTCTGGTGGCATGACTGAGGGAAAATCTTGTCTCCGACTCTCTCAAGCTTATCCCCACGAGTAGGTATCTTGCCTCTAGGTAAATGCCTGCTAGGTCTTACATAACATACTTGGAGTGATCGTGACTTTACATATCATTATGGGGAATATTGATGGCAAAGTGTAATGCAGGCGTGGAGACCACTTACAGGACCAGACTGACGTATGTAACGTTGTCCACTAGAACATGATGAGTTTCAGGGCTGAATTGATGGCATAGCCATGAGAGGAACATTACAAGTGATGTGCTCACACTAGCTGTCCTGGCTCTCCCTTAAGGGCGTCCCTCAGTCCAAGGATAACCATGGGCAGCTCTGAGGCCCCAGCACCCCAAGTGTGCAGGAGCATGTAGGGCACAGTCCACCCAGAAACATCTACCATGTTGTTGAGCCTGCTTCCAAACAGGAGCAAACTGTTCCCTGTAAACCGTTCAATTTCTCTGACTTCATTAATTCATGGGAAGTAGTTCTCTAGAATTCACTAGAGCTCCATTCTGCACTTTCAACACTTGACATCACAAATCCTCCACTGAGAAGATGTGAAAACTAAGCAAGAGGTTTAGTTGCATCTCCTGAATCGTAACTAAATCATGAAAGAACCTGGACTGGTGCTTTACATTTCCTTTTATTTGTTTTATTTGTTCTCAACAATACTGTTGCTGACTACCAAAGTAATGCATGTGCATGGGAGAGATAGACAGAAGTACAAAGAATAAAATAAAAATCACCCATACTTCCAGAACCCAGAGATTGCCACTATTAACATTTTGGTAGATGTTTTTTCCCACTCTTTTATCCATAGATCTATAGACATACAGTCATCTCTTTTGTAATCCTGAGATCATACAGTATTATTCTGCAATCTCCTTTTTCTCTGTCGTAGGTTGTTTTTGTGTTTACACCATTAAAAGTTATATTATGAGGAGACTTGGTAGATAAAGCTTTGTATGTAGCTCTGATTATTTCCTTTGGGCTTATTCCTCAAAGTGAAGTTGCTGAGTTAAAGGTAGTCACATTTTAGGGCTTTTGATAAATAGTACTAACATACCCTCCAGAAATATGGACCATTTTCCACACCTATTAGCAGTATGTGAGACTACCTGTTTACCTGCCTCCTCATCTACACTAAACAGAATTCTTTTAAAGAGAACATTTCCAAACTGATTTCTGGCAAATGGTATCTCATCTTAATTTTATTGCTTTTTCAATTCTTCTTCTTAAACAGAATTATTGGTGATCTGTATTGCTTCCTTAGTGAAATGCTTGTTCGTGCCCTTTGCCATTCCTACATTTCTTGACCTGCCAACGGGCCACTTGGTGAGCCTGGTTTTGTGCAGAATCCTGGATGACTGAGACTGGCACTGATGAGAAGATGCCTTTCTCTCACCTTGTCCCTGGGAGGCCCCTGAGGCTCTTCCACAGAAATGGCTTCTCACTCCTGGATGAGAATGGTCCATCTCACACCATGGTACCTGGGTCATATCTCACTGCACAGGCTGGTGCCAAAATGCCACCATTTTGGAAAGAAGGTTTCAGGTCTGAGGTAACCTCATACCCATTTTAGTTCGTAGACTAACAGATTAATAGATCTTCCCAAAACTTCAGCTGTCACGGTTTCAATGGAAGGAAAGTGGCCAGGGAGGCCTTATCTGGAAATGACCATTCAGCTGAGTGCAAATTCCCAAGACCCAAGAATGAAACACCCCTATTGTGACTGGAAGGACTTTGATGATGAGCACCATTGGCCTGTGCAACTGGAAATGTTCTGCATTAGACCATTTCCACCTCAATCAAGCACTCAGTGTGGGCAAAACCAAGTTTTAGATTAGGATGAGGGTGAGGAATGATATAAAAATTTCTTGACCACCTATCTGGAGACACACATACTCATGTGCCCACAAATGCATTCTGTTTGCATGTATTGTTTACATAAAATTACTAACAAAAGAAACTAAACGGAATGACATGATCAAAAGCGAATTATTCATTTTATATTTCTTTCTATCTTTTTCCAAAAATAATTTCTAAAGGCAAATTAATACAGTAACACCTATACAGCTTACTGCTCTGATGAATCTATGATAGGCACTCAGACTACCTCCCTTAAGTTTGCAGACAAAAAGGAAATTGCTTCTTAAACTCATTGGAAAAGCTTTACGTGCTTTAATTACATCCATGAAGAATCATAAACCAGGGATGGGAAATCTCCAGGTCTTTAATCTTATTATTATAGTGCAAGTGTTTCATTGAGCTTAAGAACCACTCATGACTTCTTACTTTTCTAGTTACAATTTATCTTTTTTTTTTTTTTTTTTTTTTTCGGGGTTCGCGGGCCTCTCCCTTTTTTTGCCTCTCCCTTTTTGGGGCACAGGCTCCGGACGCGCAGGCTCAGCAGCCATGGCTCACGGGCCCAGCCGCTCCGCGGCACGTGGGATCTTCCCGGATCGGAGCACGAACCCATGTCCCCTGCATCGGCAGGCGGACTCTCAACCACTGCGCCACCAGGGAAGCCCACAATTTATCTTTTAAATGCCGGTTCTTTACTCATAGACTTCTGACATTCGGAGAAAGATTGATAATAAAATAAAGCTTGCATTTTTTGTTTTTTGTTATTTAAGTCAGAGGCCGTTTTAACTTTATGCTTTTATAAGATTTCTTTACAAGGTTTTGATCATGTATTTGGTCATTTAGCTATTGGATTTAAAATTTGATGTTTCAGGGCTTCCCTGGTGGTGCAGTGGTTAAGAATCCGCCTGCCAATGCAGGGGACATGGGTTCGAGCCCTGGTCCGGGAAGATCCCACATGCTGCAGAGCAACTAAGCCCATGCGCCACAACTACTGAGTCTGCTCTCTAGAGGCTGCAAGCCACAACTACTGAGCCTGCGTGCCACAACTACTGAAGCCTACAAGCCTAGAACCTGAGTTCCATAGCAAGAGAAGCCACTCCAATGAGAAGCCCGTGCACTGCAACGAAGAGTAGCTCCCACTCGCCACAACTAGAGAAACCCAACGCAGCCAAAAATAAATAAATAAAATAAGTAAATTTATTTTTAAAAATTGGGGGCTTCCCTGGTGGCGCAGTGGTTGAGAATCCGCCTGCCAATGCAGGGGACATGGGTTCAAGCCCTGGTCCAGGAAGATCCCACATGCCGCGGAGCAATTAAGCCCATGCGCCACAACTACTGAGCCTGCGCTCTAGAGCCCGCGAGCCACACTACTGAAGCCCACGCGCCTAGAGCCCGTGCTCCGCAACAAGAGAAGCCACCGCGATGAGAAGCCCACACACCACAACGAAGAGTAGCCCCCGCTCACCACAACTAGAGAAAAGCCCACACGCAGCAACGAAGACCCAACGCAGCCAAAAATAAATTAATTTTTTAAAAAAATTGGTGTTTCAAAGCACCACAGAGTAGTGAATTTCTAGAAACGTGCAATCAAGATATCACCTAATGGTATAGCTGAAAGTAAGTTTCTAGTTAATCAAACTTGGTTTTTATCAGATTATCCACAATATGGGACAAAATAAATATGGATAAGGAATATTTGACTTAGCTCTGTATGGGATATAAATTAGTAGAGGAAAGAATTTTCTGAGGAAATTAAGAAATTAATAAGGATAAGAAATTGTAATTTAGGGAATGGCTGTTATATTATCTTATAGTACAAACAAACTGAAAAGTGGAGTAAGGAGGACAGTAGTATGGGGCGGGGAAAAAGCATCTACTAGGTAACTAGTGAGAGTCTAGGAAATCAGGTTCTCCAGCCCAAGGAGGAAGCGGGAGAGAGGATTGGTAACCCTGGCTTACAAGCATACTCAGGTACCCCAATTCTAAAAATTTGTGTCTTTATCATGCTTCAGCTCCAGTTAATTCTCTGCTTCTGCACTTCTTCATTCATTAAGCAAACATTTATTGAGCACTTGCCATATGCCAGGTGCTTGTCTAGTGAACAAAACAAAGTCTTGCCAAAATTCTTTAAACTCTAGCCTACATTTTCTTCTTTGACTTTCACACCAGCCTCTCAGTCTCCACCCCGCCCCCCAACCTGATTTCTTTCCCACTATCATGATAAAACAGCTCTCTAAAGACCAGTGACCTCCTAATCACTACATGGAGTGCCCCTTTCTCAGTTCCCATCTTCCTTGGATTCTGTAGCATTTAATAGCATCTGATTTCCATCAGTTTTTAAAACTCTTGTCTCTTTTGGGTTCTGTAATATGACACTAGCATGATTTGCCTTCTATGACTGTTACTGCTTTTTCCCTGACTCGTTCTCTTGCCTCTTAAATTTTAGTGGTCCTTCCATTTCTACACATTGTTCACTTCCATTTTCTCTCTCTCAAATCTTTTCCCTTGGTAATTTCTCATGGCTTAAATCATTGGCTCTATTTAGAAGTATCCTAAATCTATATTCCCAGACCTAGCCCTTTCCCAAACTTGAATCTCACGTTTCAAACTGTGTGCTGGAGGCTTCCATCTGGGCATCTGCTCATGGTGCCAGTGCAATCTGTTTAAAACTAAAGGTAGTATTTTTTACCACACAAGGTTTTCAACTGCAAACAACAGAAACCCACTCTGGCTAACTCAAGCAGAAAACAAATTCACTGGGAAGATATCAGGTGGCTCACTGGGTCTACAGGGAAGCCAGAGGACCAAGCATGGAAAATGGGCAGGGACCCAGGCAGTCTAGGGCACAGAGAGCATGGCCAAGTTCACTCCATAGGAGGAATCTGTTGAGGACGCTGCCCTCGAGCTGGCTTTCTCCGCACACCATCAAAGCTGGTCTTCAATATCTCAGCCACCTTCCAGAGTGGTCCCTAACTGCTAGTTTTTGTGTTATTCCCCCCAGACTCAAAGACCTGGGCTGGGGCTTCCAATTGGTCCAGGTCATGTACCTGGGCCCCAGCTGCCAAAGATGACTCCTGATTCCCTTCAGTTTCCCACAGAGGGAAAGGGGATCCGACACAGGCCAACCAAAAAATGGCCATCGGGGCTTCCCTGGTGCTGCGGCGGTTGAGAGTCCACCTGCCGATGCAGCAGACACGGGTTCGTGCCCCGGTCCGGGAAGATCCCACATGCCGCAGAGCGGCTGGGCCCTTGAGCCATGGCCGCTGAGCCTGCGCATCCGGAGCCTGTGCTCTGCAACGGGAGAGGCCACAACAGTGAGAGGCCCGCGTACCGCAAAAAAAAAAAAAAAAAGGCCATCAACCACTATATTTTCTTTTCCCTAATCACTTCATTTCCTTAAGTCCCCATTTGCATTTAATGCCACCACCATTCTTTCCATTACTGGGAGCTGAATCTAGATGATTTCTTTTACTCCTTTCTCTCCCTCAGCTTTTGAGGCAATCAGTCATCCAGGTTTGCAAGGATTTGTTTGTTGTTCTCATTTGTTCTTTTCCTTTACACTATTTTCTTCTTGGACCTTTCTGCAGCTCCTCCTCCCTCGTTACAGGCTTCAGATTGCATTCTCCACTTTCAGTGCCTCCTCCAATTTATCCCCCTGCAGGATAATTTTTTCTATAGCAACACTTTGATCTTATCACTTGCTGCTGAAACTACATTGTAGACCTCTCAGCCTGGCATTCAACGATCTCCACAATAGAATTCTAATGAGACAGAGAGGCAGACTGGTGCAGTGGAAAGTTCTTGACCTTCAGATGCGGATTGATACGGGTTCAAACCCCCATTTTCCCACTTTCTAGTTGTATATTTTTGAGGCTCATTTTCCTGGTCCAAAAAACGGGAAAAATAAAACCTATCTCCTAGGGCATTTATAAGTCAGTTCTTTGAAGGTTGGAATGGTGTTATGAGTTGTATTTAGGTTAAAACATCAACTCACAGATGCTTATAATGAACAATATTCAACTACAGACCTGTCTATTTCAAAACTTTAAGTAAGGTTGTCATCAATGTGGTTTCAAGGAAGGCACGTTAGGATCAGTATGCTACATGTTTTGGGAGTTAAGTGGAAATTTAACCAACATTTATAGCATTGTTCCTAATTTCAAACAGCTGACTTGCAAGTGACCTTTTGGAAATATTTTATTTGCAAGTGGAGAACATCCTGTGTTATTAATTTTGGGAGCTGAATTTCCCTGACTGGCTGCTTTCCACTATAACATTGCTATTTTGAAGTATTTCCCTGCAGAATTTCAATTTTGTGAGAGGCTGCTATGAATTCCTTAAGGGGAAAAAGTATATAGTTAGGGTGGACAGATGAAAATTATTAGCTATTATTTCTAAGGCTCACCCAGCATTCTGTAAATGTGGTGAAGCTCTAGCACATAAAAAGAAACTTTAAAATTTGTTCCACAAACTCAACCAGCCCCACTTCATGGCATAAATTCTGGGTCAGCACTGGGAAAATCCAGCTCTGCAGCCCAGGCTGGGTCTTCTCTCTGCTAGTCATGAATGGCACCATCAGAGTGACCAAATTAACCTCAGTCAGCATTCGTTCACTCACTCATGTATCCACGCAGCAAATCCCCCTCAGTCAGGCGTGTTTGCTGAACCCCAGAGTGTAGATTTCAGTCTCATAAACTCTTGCCAAGAATTTACAGCACTGCTAATTGCTTGATTTTTTTCCCCTGAGGTCAGTAAGACTTTAGGTTGAAGATAACAATTGTACCAAGATTGGTAAAAGTTATTTAATAAGCATGATATTTTAAACCAGTCTCTGCAGATACAGTTTGTGGGTATGTGAGTTAATATGCACTGCAATGCATTTTTTGGTCTCTCTAATGTTTTTTAAAATGAACACGTTAATTATATGATTAAAATAATACTTATGATTATTAAGTATTATTTTATGATTAATAGTATGATATGATATACTTAAAAGTGAAATCCCCTGTAACTCTCCCTACATTTTCCTTCCCCCACTCAATTTCATTTCCAGCGGCAACTACTTTTTAACACTTTGGGGTATATCCTACCACACTTTTTTTTCTTTTGAAA
Source organism: Aethalodelphis obliquidens (assembly GCF_003676395.1). Taxonomy (NCBI): domain Eukaryota; kingdom Metazoa; phylum Chordata; class Mammalia; order Artiodactyla; family Delphinidae; genus Aethalodelphis; species Aethalodelphis obliquidens. The sequence goes on along the minus strand of NW_020837956.1, from coordinate 9,730,584 downwards.
TAAGTTTAAAGTTATCCCTAGGCATTCCTTATGGTTAGAAGCTAGAACAACATTGCCATTTAGCCTCTGACAGACCTTGGAACTCTTCCATACATTGCTTATGTTAAACATATTATAAAAACAAAGAACTAAAAGAACCCTTTTCCCCCCACTTAGATATTGTTAATTTCTGATTCTGAAGGCCAAAGAAAAACATTTAAGTTTTTTTCTCTACCATATTTATGCTTATGTGGACTATAGATTTATATAATCTACACAATTCCATGACCATAGGGTTTAGTTTTAAAAATAACATTAAGACAATGAAATAAAAGCGGAAAGCCCAGCATACTTAAAAAAAAAAACAAAGCCAAACTTAATTGCTCTTGATGTCACTTTAAAAATGTCTGAGGGAGGGAATGTCAAGAAACCAAAAAGAGTTTCTAGTTACCTTTCAAGGTCATCTAGCTAAGGAGAGCAAAACAAAGAAAACATTATAGGAATTTTTATTTTTCTTCAAATCTTAGGGCAAGGCTTTGACAACAGGTGTTGTGTGTCTTCACAAGTATTCTGAAACCCCTCCCACAATAATCCTATTTTGACGTAGAGGGGAAGGTAGCTAAACACGGAGTCAAGATTCTGTGTTTGAAGAAACTTTTTAATTTTTATTATTTGAGAGCTATATTTAGCCCTTTGCAATAACTGAGCTCCTAAAAACTGGTGCATATTTTTACACTTGAATTAAATTGCACTTAAAAAGTTCAAAGTAAGGGGTAAGGAGAGCTCTGTATTGAAAATAATCTAAAGATAAATCTTTTGTTAGAGTGAAAGCTCCAAATAACCACCCAGTAATTGGTAACTGTTTAGTACATTTGGATTTTTAGGTGTGTTTCACGATAATGTGAAATTATATTTTCATTTTGAGGGATTTATGTTAAATCTTTCACTTTATTATAGTAGTATTAGTTTACAAGATCTAATTTGATAAATATAATACAAAAAAATTAATACTGGCTGCTTTAAAGCAATTGGGCATTGGTTGTTGAAATAATGTTTTCAGATTGACTAGTTTTCAGAGTTCTACGTTTGTTTGATATTCACTAAATATCAAACAGCTACTCTGTAATAGGCACTCAGTATATAATGGTGAGTAAAAACAGACCCAATGCAAGCCTACTTTTAATAATATCAGCAGCTAATACTTACTGAGTACTTACAACATATGGGGGGCCCTATTCTAAGGGCTTTTCATGTATTATCTCATTGCAGCCCCCCAACATTCTAGAAGTAGAAATAGTATTATCCTCATTTTACAGATGAAAAAACTGAGGCACAGAGAGATTTGGTAATTTGTCCAATGTTACATAGCTAGTAAGTGGTGGAGCTGGGATTTCAATCTAGGCAGTGTGACTCCAGAGTCTGCACTCTTAAGCACTGGGATGTACTACCTCTCCCATTTTCTAAAAACTCTTCTTGTAGTGTACAACCTAATGGGTATGATACTAATTGAATAATCATTTAAGTAAATGAAAGATTATAACTCAGATAAATGCTATGAAAAGGAATATGGGAGAAACTATTTGGGTCATTGTTACCAAAATGTTTCTCTTTTCCTTCTGGTTACACAGACTATATTTCCTAGTCTCCCTTGCAGTTCAGTGTGGTGATGCAACTACTTCCAGATCATGGAATGTGGATGAAAGTGAGGTTCATACTTCCCTGTCTGAACCATAAACTTCCTGACTGACTCTCCCTGTTCTTCTACCACCACCCCTATCTGCTGGCTGAAAAGTGTGGACTAACACAGAAGAAGCCTTGAAAGACTCCATGGAGCAGAGTCCCTAATGATATGCACTGGATAGTGATAAGAGTAAAAAACAAATTTATTGTATTAAGCCAACTGAAATTTTGGGATTTTTTTAATAGCAGTGAGCCTATCTTGAATGCAGAATATGAAAACTTGAAGTTGAATGCTGCTGTAAAGAAAAAAACCTAAAACATATTGCTTTGAATTTGAGGTTGGGTCAGGGATGGTATGGAAACAGATATTAGAGGTTGGAATACTCGAGAGTCTGTTATGTCGTGGCAAAAGATTTGCTACAACTGTTGCTTGTGACAATTAGAAGATGGCACACTACTTGCCTAGCAGGCCTAAAGCTCTAGAGGAAGTTTTTGGAAAGAGAGAGGTAGTGTGTGTTAGCTACTATTTCCTAACTTTAGTAAGGCATTACAACAAAGAGAAAAGCTCGAGCAAGAATTGGCTGGTTTGTAAGCAGGAGTAAAAGAGTTAGAGGAAGTCCAGAAATTTGGGGAATAAAAGATTAGAAAGCTGACTACTTCTAGACACCGAGATAAGAAACAAAATATTAAAAACCTTTGAGTAGCAAAGGTCCAGTTAGACCCAGACTCACTGCAAAGACCTGATTAAGATTGTGGTCTTCTCATCCAAATTTAATGGCGTGAAGATAGCCGCCATTAAATTGAGAGAGAGAGAGAGAAACTGGGGAAGAAAAACAAAGACATAAATCATGCTTGAGAGTTACGTATAGTAGAGAACTTTGGGTGTGGCACACGTTGCTGACTGGAAGCAAACAGATAAAAAGTCTACCAAGTTTTTGAGTGAATCATGTTCTCAAAGAAATCGTTTGATTATTTGAGTTGAAAGTAATCTTTGGATTTCATATTTGCACCAATAGGAAGTGAGCTGAGCAGCCTATGAGGAAGGTATATTCCCCAACACCCTCTTTTTGTAGAATAGCAAAGCTAGGGGCCCTGGAGTACAGTGGATAAGGGAGCTCCTTGGAAAGAAGAGTAAGATTTAAGCAAAGAACTTTCCTTACACTTCATAATATCTATCCCAGCAGAATTCTGTAATTGCTGTGGATGAGTGACTGCCGTATTTCTCCTCCCATTTGTCCTTTTTCTGAGTGAGGATTTATTTCATTTTTCCTGTCCTTTCCTGTATGTTTGTTTGTTTGTTTTAAATAAACTTTTGGTTGACTTTATTAGTTAGGATGAGCATGGATTACTTTTGTAAAAATAAAAGTAACTAAAACAGAGGCATACTTATCATGAAATTAATGAAATTTAAGCTCTAAGGGATTTCTTTCAAGGCTCCAGGAAAGTGTCTTTCCACTACAACCTCCACTTTATCACATTTCCCTTGATGTCAGGTGTTGTTGGAGTGATCCTGGATATTTTGGGTATCTGGCTAAGGGAAAGTTGAGTTGGGGATACATTTAATTTCAGGCTTAATGAAACATAATTACATGGGTTACAGTCACATTTAATTAAGTTATTGCTGGCCGTCTTTATTTAGCAACAGATTCCAGGAATATTCCGATGGCCCCCTGCACTGATTCACCTGGCATCCTGTCATGGAGGTTACAGGGCTAGAGGTTATAATGTGATATGAACACATGGCTGGCACTGGAAGTATGTGGGTAGTGTGGGAGAAACAAGGTTTGAAACATAAAGAGCCAGAAGCTAAGTCTAGGGAAAATCCTTCTAAATCCTTTTTAAATTCACCATACACTTTCTTTCTTTTCTTTTTTTAAAACGGGAATCACATGAAATGATATTAACCAGAATTCCTGCGGCAATATTACGAACAGCCTATATGATATGTGTGAAGTGGTTTTTTAGGCATCCCAACTGTCAAAAATAAAGACAAATTTGATCAACCATCAACTAGAGGAAAAACTAAAGTTCTTTTGTCCTCTCTATTAAAAACTCACTATCATATTCATAACACTGATCTCATAGGCTTGCTGTGACATTGAAATGGGGTTAGACATACAAAGTACCTGGATACAAAACCTTTCATATAGCTGGATCCCAGTACATAACATCTATTAAAAAAAGTTTTGCATGCAGACACAGAAGAGCAGCTGTCAGAACTGAGGTTGTCTCAAATATTAAAAAAGTAAAAAAGTATTGGAGATATGTTGGGCATTTAATTAAATGTCACATTTCTCAATTTTGTAATGTTTATAGTAGTTACAGTCTTCTTAAAATGTGTAATGTATTGTGATTTCTTTTCTTAGTCTAAAGAAATACTCCATTTAACCTAATTTTGTATCTGTACATTTTGTATTAGTTTTTCTTAAAAGGGCCCCGCAAATAGTAAATGCTTCAGGCACCACAAAACATGGATCTTTCTCCGAATTAAAAATATACATACATGTGCTGTATGTCAATTATATCTCAATAAAACTGGAAGAAAAAATAAAACTGGATCCTATTCTTCTTTAAAAAATTTGGCAGTTTCTTAAAAAACTGAATGTACAGCTACCATACAACCAAATAACCCAATTCCAGGGTATTTATCCCAGAGAAATGAAAAGTATGTTCACAAAAAATACTTGTACATGAATATTTATAGCAAACCTATACATAATAGCCCTGAATTGGAAACATCCCAAATGTCCTTCAGCAGGTGAACGGTCAAACAGTGATAATCCACACCATGGAATTCTCAACAATAAAAAGAACAAACTCTTAGTGCTCACAGTGGCCTGGATGAATCTCCAGAGAATTACGCTGAGTCAAAAAAGCCAATCCCAAACTGGTACATATTATATGATTCCATTGAAATGACATATTTATAGAAATGGATTACAGGTTAGTGGTTGCCAGGAGTGAAGGAGGGGGTGGTATTAGGAGAAAAAAAGGCGTGTTTATAAAAGAAAACTTGAGAGATCCTTGTGCTCATGGAAATGATGGAAATGTTTTGTATCTTGATTGTATTAGTATCAATATCCTGGTTGTGATATTGACTATAGTTTTGTAAGCTATTACCATTGGGAGGAACCTGGGTAAAGGGTATTCTAACACATACATGTGAATCAACAATTATTTCAAAATAAAAAGTTTAACTAAAAAATGTGTGTATATGTATGTATACCAATATAACAATGCAAGTTCTTATTCTTTTAATTGATGTAAGGCACAAAGTTTTGCATGCAGACACAGAAGAGCAGCTGTCAGAACTGAGGATGTCTCAAATATTAAGCGATTAGACTTGGTAGCATCATACAGATATGAAAATGTCCATAGCAAAGGAAACACTGGGTAAATAATTTTGAAGAAACAGAAAACTTTAGACACCATTTTGTCTGTAATCTGAATTTATCTTGGCTGCCTTATGGCCATTCTCCACATAGTATGGTATTCAGAAGACACACAGGTCTGATATCCAAAAAAGAAATTTAAAGTAATTTAGATTTTTGGGGGAAGATTTTTAAAGAGGCACCAAAGGGAAGAAGTATACTGCAAGACAACAAAAAAATGTTTAACAATCCTTTCAACCATCTAATTCCTCTAAGTCCCTCTCATGACAGTTGCTACTTCATTGTTCTCATCTCCCTTTAGTACCTCCCTCTCTCCTGGAACTCTGTCTACAATGACTCTTATTCTCTTCTAACTCAGCTCTTTATTATTGTATAGATCAATTTAGTTCCTGGGCACCTTACATTTCTTCTCAGTAACTAGTACTCTGATCCACAAAACCTAGTCCCAAGAGGGACTTGGGAAATCACTAGAAGGTCTTTAGAAGGATGGAGAATGTGGGTTGGGGAGGGAGGAGGAAGAAGAACGCTGTGTATACTTAAGAGGTTTTGGTTACAAGTCCAGTCCTCCCTTTTGCAAATGAATAAAGTGAGGTCCAAATAAGTTTAGTGACTTGACAGTCACCTACTGAGTCACATGGAGTTGGGCCTGGAATTCAGGCTTACTTCATTTCAACCCTTTGTTATAGTTCCCTAGTAGGCAATCCTATGATATCCCCGATAAGGGGTGGCTTTGCATCCCTGGTGGAAAAAACACCAGGGGGATTAGGAAGCCTAGGTTCTAACTTTGCTTCTACCAGGCTCCATGAGCTTGCGCAGTTCATGTCTTTTCCAAGGCTCAGTGTCCTCCCTGAAGCGGAGGCAAGATGAACTCTTGGGTCCTGTCCAGTACTAACATTCCTTGCTTCTGGTATGTCTTAGGCTCTGCTGTGTGCCTTGGGTTGTGGCATGGTGGCCTTGAGCTAGTCAAGAAGACTCGCCCTCATTTGTCCCTCATCCTACTGGGGCAAAGGGAGAACCCGGGAAATTTGGACCCCTCCCCGCACTTGGTTGCCTCTTCAGTGTTCTTGGACACACGGGGTGACCATCTCCTGTTAGAGGGGCTCCAAACGTAAGCTCCGATGGGTCTCCGCGGACTCCCCAGGGGCTGCGAGGAAAAGGAATCCCTAGAAGCTCCTGAGGATCCCATGCCGGAGGTCTCCCCTTATCCCCACCCATTCGGAAGCAGTTTCAAGCCCCAAGTCCCAGGCCCTCAGCAGGCCCATCGCGCAAGCGTAGCCACCCCTCCCGAGCGCGGGGGGCGGAACCCGAGGCCGAGGCAAGGTGAGAGGGAAGGGTCGGCAAGACCCCGCCTCCGGGTCGTCACGTGGGAGGCGGAGTCGGAAGCGTGACGGCGTACGCGGGGGTGGAGCTACCGCTGCGCGCGGGCGCGGGGGCGGGGCGCGGCGGGGCGCTCGCGGCTGCTGTCTGGGAGGGAGGCCGGGCAGGCGGCGGAGCGGCGCGGCGCGGCTCTCAACCTGACGGGGAAGTGGTCCGGGCGTCTGCGGCTGACTGCCCCGTGGTGGACGAACGGACGACGGAGGCGGGAGGTGGGAGCCGAGCCGGGCGCCCGAGAAAGCTAGCGGGTCAGGCTCAGCGTCGGCGACCCTAGTCGGTCCGCTGAATGAAGTGCCCGCCCCGCTGAGCCTGGAGCCCGGCGCTTTCCCCGCAAGATGGACGGTTTCGCCGGCAGCCTCGGTGAGTACGGCCGGGAGTCTTCCCTCTCCTGCGCAGGGTGGGAACCTTGTTCCCTCCACACGCAGCCCGGGCCTGCTCTCCACCCTGCCCCTCGGGATGGCGGCACTTCCACTGCACATGTTCCCCTCGAGCCTACTGCCCCTCTCCGGGCTCCGGTGGACTCAGAACCCCTCCCCCCATGCCAGCCCTCCTCAGCAAGACCCTCCTTTCCTCCCAGCGTCCTCTTCAGTGCGGGGCCCTTCTTCACCGTAGTGGGAACCCCTTCCCTCAGCGCGGCCCCCCAAAGCTGGTACAGCCCTCCCCATACACTCACGGCTCCCCCCACCTTCAGGGTTAGGACACCTTTCTCAAACCCTGACCCCTTTTCTGGGTACAACATTCCTCCCCCTTCCCACATACCGAGCTCTCTTTCAGGTTGGGGACACCCCTTACCCAGGCAGAGGCTCCCTTTTAGGGAAGGGACCCCCATTCCCTCTTCAGGAGGGGGGCACTCCCCCCCGCCCCACCAAGTATTCACTTTAAATTTGGAGTCTTCTTTTAGGTATTTCTCAGAGTAACTGACAACTTCCCTTCACTCCCTCCACTTCTCTGAACATTTTGCAGTGGTGGAGAGAACCAGAAGCACTGAAGCATCATTTGCCTAATACAGGAAAGGAAGAGGTGCATCTGTGTTGGGGGACCCTCTTTATTTTTATTTATTTATTTATTTTAACATAAGTGGGGTTTTTAAAATTTATTTTATTTATTTATTTTTGGCTGTGTTGGGTCTTCGTTGCTGCGTGCGGGCTTTCTCTAGTTGCAGCGAGCGGGGGCTACTCTTCGTTGCGGTGCATGGGCTTCTCATTGCGGTGACTTCTCTTGTTGCAGAGCACGGGCGCTAGGCACGCGGGCTTCAGTAGTTGTGGCTCGCGGGATCTAGAGCACAGGCTCAGTAGTTGTGGTTCACGGGCTTAGTTGCTCCGCAGCATGTGGGATCTTCCTGGACCAGGGCTTGAACCCGTGTCCCCTAAATTGGCAGGCGGATTCTTAACCACTGTGCCACCAGGGAAGCCTGGGGACCCTCTTTAAAAGAGGAGTGAAAGCAGAACTATGCTTGCTGGCTCTGCACGCATGCTGGGGAGAAGTAATCCTGCCCAGTTAATCCATAGGAAAGGGGGCCTCTGACAGGGAAAGAAAGGATTCTCCATTTTTGGAATATGTTGTCTTTGTGGATTGGAGAAAGGGAAGTAGGCTGAAGTATCCTTTCAGTGTTCCCTTTCACCCAGATAAAGGTAATAAATTTTGTAATTGGCCAAGGGACTCAGAACTGAAGGCTGGTACTCAGTCCCCTATAATCTCTGTCTGGAATTACTATTCTTTGAGGCCATTGGAATCTGGTTACTGTAAAGATTGAGCTCAGCTGTCATGATGGTGAGAGAAAGTTTCTGCTTTGGTTGATACTGCAGTTAATGTGATACCTGCTGCTGGATTTGTATATTGAGTATTTTATGTGGAGGTAGATTGTATTCAGATGCCTTTCTTTGCATTTCTTGATAGTAAATTCCTAGTTGGTTAATGTTCATGGATCAGTGCATAATCTGGCCATAGGCCATACTTTATTCAGACACACTGAGATTAAATGGGTTTTTAAAAACCTAGACTTCCCTGGTGGCGTAAAATCTAAAATTAAAAAGTAGGTTAAAGAGCAATGGACCCATTATAGGTATTAAATAGTAAAAACCATAATTTTGGCCTTGACTTTCTTTGGGGAAAAACACACACACTTTCTTTGGGAAACACACACACAAGTACTTTGAGAGTGGAAATCCTAAAATAGGAGGCAACTGAGTGTTACTCTTTCCTCCCCAAAGGCACCTGTTGTCCATTATCTAACCTTTGATGTCTTGTAATTCCTTACATTGTGAAGTTGTTTCATTCTTGGGCTCCTTTTAAAGAGGGATCAACTTTTCACTGCTTTTTTTTTCTTTAAGCCTTATGCCTGGATTTATTCTCTAATCATATTGGACTGAAAGACTTGTCCTTTATGTTCACGAAGAGGTGATCATATACTTGGCCAAAAAACTGTCTTGGGGGATGTGGTGGGACTGAGATATCTCTGAACTGTGGGCTCCTCAGCCTGTAGGAATGGTGGGATCACTGCTCAAATTAGAATCAGCTTTTACTTCTTTCCTGTTGGTTCTGAGGACGTCGAAGGCTTGCGGAAGCTTCATCTTCTGTGTTTTGTGGGAGTCTTTCTCACTAATTTAAGTTTATTTTGAAACAGTGGGTATCCTTGTTAAACAGCTATCCCTTCTTATCCAGTTCATGAGGCAACTGATAGGAGAGACTGAGAGATGAAGATGAATTTTAGTTGAGGCTCCCACTTTTCATCAAGAACATTATAGCTGACCCTGGTGTTGAATTTTTTTATTCATTTGATAATTTTTTTATTTATTTGATGCCATCCTTGGATGGTACCTTGATGAGACTTCCTTTCTTTAAGTATGGTGTTGGTCAGGAGCAGGGGATATACCTGTATTTAAAGAGAGGAACCTATGTCAGCTGGGGGGCAAGAAATGGTTCCTGGCAGTATTTTTGGAGCTGCTTCTCATGAAGATACTTCTCAGCAGGAGCTCTGTGCTTTCTCTTTCTGTCCCCCTTGAAAGAGTAAAACTAGGCCCCATCTTAATTGAAACCTTAAAGAGTTGGGAGTGAGGGAAGGGTAATGCTGGTATATTTTATTGGTAGTCTTTAAACATAGCTTTACCCAGCTCTTGCCAAATTGCTTGTTTCTATTCCCTGCAGTTCATTAGTCTAGAGCTTAGAGTTACATTGATCTTTATTTTATCATCACGAGAGCCATGAATGTAAAGGCAAGTTCTTGTATTCTAGTAGATGTTTAAAAACTTTTTTTAACCAAACAAGAATTCAAAACATGTGAAGTTCTTCTGGGGTCACAAGTACTGAAAACATTTATTCTCAAGGAAGTGTATGTGTGTGTCTCCTTTTATGTACTAGATGAGTTCTTGAAAAAAAGTGTAAGAAAACTACATTTTTATAAGCAGGAAAGCTCAGTGCTTTGTAAACAATGGTTATAGAGAAGCTGATTATTTAAGGGAATGTTATGGTGCATCATTTCATAAAGTGAAAAACTTTTAAAATTCAAACTGTACCCTTGATTGTTGTGTGTTTAGATAAGGAAAACACTATTATGTGCATTTTATAAGATGTCTAATGGCAATTAAAACTGTGTGTAGTGGTTTTGAAATCACTGAGAGGAACGTTAGGTGATTGTCTGTGGGTGATTGTGTTATATGTTCCACATAGAAATTATATACCTTTTGTATTACTTTTGTTTTACATAAAAACAACTAAAGGATGCTTTTAATCTCTACAGCTGATGAATTTCAGGCAGTTTGGCTGGCAGGTGGTGGTACCGTTTACTTCAGGCAAAGTGTCTTTTAGTTCACGAATAGGGTAATATAAAAAAGCAATACTTTAGAAACAATTTTTTTTTAACTTAGTGAGGGGAAAACAATCTATCTTGACGTCCTGCCTCCACATCAGTTTAGAATACACACATACATGTACAAAACATATATACAGTAAATATTTTAAATCTCAGGTCTATGTGCAAAAGTGGGAAACTTGATACAGCTTTTTTTGTTGATTTTCTTAAGGCAGGGGTTAGGTGCATTTCATGCTTAGTTTTTTTAGCATCTCTTTTTCATAATAAAGATTTTAATTTTAAGACTTGTCTAGGGATTAGCCTACAGGTTTAGTCTGTGTTTATGCTTTAAAGAAAGCATATTGTTAACCACATCAATTTTAACTTTTTCTGCTCCAAAGGTTAAAAGCAAAACTCCAAAACTTCTTTTTAAAGGAAAATTGTAGTGGATGAAATTGTAGTGTTAGTATAAGAAATGTAACAGTCTCAGTGCAGTAGTAGTATGCTTCAGTTTATGAGATATTTTAAAACAATCTCTTTAACATCACAATATTAGCACTTATTTCTCATCTCACGTATACTCTTGCTTTCTTAAAGGAACAGTGTAGTATATGATTTTTAAATATTAATCTAGTCTAAAGCATTCTGTATATATTTATTCATATAAAAATGTTTCCCATGTAATAATATTACTTGGGGAATGTTTTCTTAACTTTTAATTTCTTAATGGTTGTCTCTTGAAGGGCTCAAGATAGGCTTACGTTATAATATGGCATGAGTAGTAACTCGTACATCTGTAACATGAGTTAGCTAGAGTATTTCTTAACGTGTACCTATTTTTGTGACATTCTTATTGCCCTTTAGGAGCTTACTGTCTGGTTTTAAATACATATCTAGAGATATAAGTAAAGTACCAGAAATGGGAGTTGAAGGGGGAAGCACCATTTAGAACGCAGTGCTATGTATCAAGCGTGTAACTTCTGAGAGACAACGTTTGGAGATTCTGAATTTATCTCTATAGAGACTGGCCTTTTAAAACCATGAAATAATTTATTTAGAAGTCCAAATACTAGGGAATGATATTACTAGGTCTTTTTCTGCTTTGTATTTAAGTTTGAATAGCATGTAGGACAAGTACCATATTAATTTTATGTATATGAGTCCATTTCTATTACATGTAAAACTTCAATATTTGTTCATAAGAAATATGACAGGGCTTCCCTGGTGGCGCAGTGGTTAAGAATCCGCCTCCCAATGCAGGGGACAAGGGTTCAAGCCCTGGTCCGGGAAGATCCCACATGCCGTGGAGCAGTGAAGCCCATGCGCCACAACTACTGAGCCTGCGCTCTAGAGCCCGCGAGCCACAACTACTGACGCCTGCGTGCCTAGAGCCCGTGCTCCGCAACAAGAGAAGCCACTGCAATGAGAAGCCCATGCATCGCAACGAAGAGTAGCCCCCGCTCACCGCAACTAGAGAAAGCACGCACGCAGCAAGGAAGAGCCAACGCAGCCAAAAATAAATTAAATAAATTAATTAATTAAAAAAAAGACAACATTTTGATTTTATTTTAAAATTTATTTATTTATTTATGGCCGTGTTGGGTCTTCATTGCTGTGCGGGGACTTTCTCTAGTTGTGGTGAATGGGGGCTACTCTTCATCGTGGTACTTGGGCTTCTCATTGCACTGGCTTCTCGTTGTGGAGCACAGACCCTAGAGCACACAGGCTTCAGTAGTTGTGGCACACGGGCTCAGTAGTTGTGGTGCACGGGCTTAGTTGCTGTGCGACATGTGGGATCTTCCCGTACCAGGGCTCGAACCCGTGTCACCTGCATTGGCAGGCGGATTCTTAACCACTGTGCCACCAGGGAAGTCCCAACATTTTGACTTTAAAATAGATGGATTCTAAAACTTTAAAATAGTCTAAGGAAATAATGTGCTTCCCATATCTGTAGTATATTTCTATGTCTCTGTGTGATCTCTTGTCCTATAGTTTTAACTGTTGCTGTTATAATGCTTTAACTTTGCATATTGCTTTATAGTTTACAAAACTTTATCTCATTTAATCTGCACACTAACCTTGGGAGAGAAGAAATTATTTCCTCTTTCATAGATGAGGAAACTAAGGTTCAAGGAGTTTGCAGTTTTTAAAAAGACTATTCAAATCCAGATTTTTCTTTTCCTTTTCTTTTTTTTTTTGGTGGGGAGCTTAATTTGTAAGGTTTGTATCCAATGAGAACACAGTACAAAAGAAGAAAGAAAAAGAAATTATCTTTTGTTCCAGTTTATCTGTATTCAGCTGACGTTGTCATGTTGATGTACTTGTTTTTACTCTTTTCCTATGCCTCCTTTTTTACACAGTGAAAATTATACTGTAGATATAATTTTGCATTCTGGTGGTTTTTTCATTAGATCCTAACCATTTTTTTCTTTCTTTTTTTTTTTTTTTTGGCTGCATCGGGTCTTTGTTGCCTGCGCGTGGGCTTTTCTCTAGTTGTGGCAAGCAGGGGCTGCTCTTCCTTGCAGTGCGTGGGCTTCTCATTGCCGTGGCTTCTCTTGTTGCAGAGCATGGGCTCTAGGTGCGCGGTCTTCAGTAGTTACAGCACGCGGGTTCAGTAGTTGTGGCATATGGGCCCTAGAGCGCAGGCTCAGTAGTTGTGACTCACGGACTTAGTTGCTCTGCAGCATGTGGGATCCTCCTGGACCAGGGACCGAACCCGTGTCCCCTGCATTGGTAGGCAGATTCTTAACCACTGTGCCATCCGGGAAGTCCCCATTTTTTTCCACTTGAACTCAGATTTTTCTGATGGGGTCCAATGTTCTTTTCCTTACACTATTACTGACACTTTATAACCCACTTGTACATTGACTCTAACATACCTGAATCTGAGCTCCTCATCCTCTAAATCAGCTTCTTTTTCTTATTTTCCACTGTCTGTAAGTATCACCCAGCCTTGAAATCTTAGAACCATGTTTGACTCCTGGCCATTTTTGCCTACCACATTAAAATCTCTTCTAAGACATATCAATCCTTGTCACCTTTTCCCATTCCTTACTTTCCTTTTCCACCACCACAGTTGAAGTCCTTATTTTTCTGTGTTTGGATTATTGCATAGCCTCAAGAATCTCCACTTGTTTATAATTTGTTGTGTGTGTGTGTGGGACCTTCAGACTAATCTTCCTTAAACAGTGCTTTGACTCTCCCATTCACTCTTTCAGATTGCTTCATTGCCTTAATGACTAAATTCAAGCACCTTAACCTTGTTGTCAAGGGTCCTCCATTATCTGTTTCTACTGTCTTAACATGTTCTGGCCTAATTGACCTATTTCTTTTTCCCCATATTTGATTGGCTTTTTTCCATCCCTGTGACTATTCTCTTTTGAAGTACCCTTCAAGGCCCAACTCAAATATTGTTTCCTTTCTGAACACCTTTCGTTATTTGTTCTCTTTCATTCCCAGCTTAAAATATTCACCCTTGAACTTTTAACATAAGAACATTTTTAGGGCACTTATCACAGAATATTTCTTCTCAAAAGGTAGAAGTAATTATTACAAGTCCTAAAATTATTGTAAGTCTTATTTCCCCAGCCAAATTGTAAACCCATTGAAGGCTGACACTCTCATGTGTTTTTGAAATCTCATAGCAGAGCAGTGGAGATTTCATGACCCTATAAAATTGGGGGGAAAAATATTAGGGAACCAGTATATAATTGGCAGCTTACAACCTTCGCTCTTACCATGGTTGCATAAAAAAATAATAACTTGAAGACCAAAAAAATTATCATACACAATCTCAGAATCCTTTAAAATATTAAATAACTCTTTATGTTCTTGTTTTCTTCTTATTTCACCTGAAATAAATGAAAACTTTCTTCCGGACTTTTTTGGGAATATGATAAAGAACTCTGTGCCAGGTTCTAGGGTAGTGTTTTTCAAGTGCAGGTCTGTGCATCACCTATTAAGGATTTAGAAATCAATTTATTTGCAGTCAAGACAAATACTAAAAAGAATGAGGAGGAAGAAAGAAAGATTATAAAATATTGGTGCTTTGCATGATATTGCTTCAAGAAACTTAATTTCAGTTTTATATGTTTGCTTTAGATGGCAGTATAAAATTTCTTTCTTTCTAGGGGTCACAATCAGATGAAAGGTACACTTTTAGTGTCTGTTCCCTATCTTTGAGAGACTAGGTCGGAGGGCTCACATATATATATATATATATATATATATATATATATATATATATAAAAATGTGGATGAACAATGAGAAGTAGTTATAATGAATTGTGCTGTTTTTGAAAAGTTTTTAGAATCTGAATATAATGATTAGAATATAGTTAATATCAGGAGCAGCGAAAGTATATCTATAGTTCTAGAATCAGTGTAATTCAGGCAAACTCCATATGTGGAAATGTGGCTTTATGAAACTGGTAGGCTAAGGTATGTTATTTACTTTGCAAAGCATTCACCATATTGTTTTTTCAGCTTTCCTGATGGAGTTGTATGTGTCTTGACTGGTTCTCCACCTCATTAGCTTTACAAAATCTATCCAGTCTCTAAGGCATGGCTCAGGTATGCTTGTTTTTTCTGGAAGCCGCACCTAATTATTCTAGTGTTGCACTCAAACTACTGCACTGTAGTGCTCCTAAAGTAGAGGAGACCGAGTGCTTACACCTAAGGGATCTGGGAGTGTAGCCAGAAATTGAGTCTACTTAACTTAAAAATTCATATGATTATTTTGCAACCATTATAATAAAGATTAGTCCAGACAGGAATCATTGATAGATGCTAAATCTCTGGGGATATTTTTGATGAGGAGCAGAATGTTTGCATGGTCTTAAATATCTCCCCATATATTGCTTAGTAGTTAAAAGGGGAAAAAAATAGTAACTCTATACAGTGATGAAATCAGACAGCACCTTGAGTGCATGATCAAAATAAATAGCACCAGTGGACATTGTGTGCCTCTGAATGTGATGCCTGCGAAGAACACATCACTTATGTAGTTCGCCAGCCGGAAATGCATAACCTGAATGTAATCCTGAGGAACATTGAACTCCAAATGGGGAACATCCTGTTTTTTAAAAGGGTAGGGGGCGAGACTGTACTTTTTTAAATGTTAATATTATAAAGACAAAGAAAGGCTGTGGAAATGTTCCAAATTAAAGGAGACTAAAGAGACATGACAACTACTTGTAGTACCTGATTCTAGAATGGATCTTGTATTAGAGGGGGAAATGATATTAAGGATATTATTGGATCATTTGGCAAAAATGGAATATGGATGGTAGATTAGATAAAGGTATGGCATCAATGTTAAATTTACTAAAGTTGGTAACTATCCAAAGGTTCTGTAACATAATGTTTTTATTCTTAGGAAATACACACTGAAATTTTTAGGAATAAAATGCCATGATATATAACCTACTCTCAAATGGTTCAGAAAAAATAATGTAACATGTATATATGTTTTATATATATATACACATATACGTATATATAGAGCTATGTATTTACGTGTGTATGTATTTGTATGTTTGCGTAGAGAGGAAGAGGGAGGGTGGAAGGATGCTCTTATGCAAGTAATGCAAATGAGTAAAATGTTAACAATAGATGAATTTGGTTAAAACTGTACAGGTGTTTTTTTGTACTATTCTTGTTCTTACAGCTTTTCTGTAAGCTTGAAATTATTTTTAAATGAGAAGTTTTTAAAAATCATATGAACTTTGCATTCAACTCCAAAATATTGCATTTTAAAAATAAAGAAATTGTTCCTCTCCCAGAAAATTCCAGGCAAACTCTTGGGATAAAACTGCAGCTCCAAGAATATGTTCCACGTATATCATGTGGTTTCCTTTTATCCCTAGGCTTCAGTTTGAGAAACATGCCTCTGGGCCAGAGACAGCTGTGGTTCAAATTTAGTCGACAGACATGTTTTGTTTGGCCCTTTTGAGTGTGTTAAAAATTGGGAAATTTCACATAAAAATCTGCATCTTTGGTTTCTCTTGAAAAATGGAATGATATTGCCACTGTGGACTTGCATTCCAGATGATATATACTCACTGAGTGATGCGTCAGGTAAACAGCCTCAGTCCTTGCTTTATACCTAGCTTGTTTCAAGTATTTACCTTATTGCCTGGCCTCTATAGGCATATGTTTGCAGCCTTTATCTTGCCCAAGAGGTGTTGGGAGTGTCTTCTTTGTGGTCATGGCAATTTGAGAATTAAGTTGTTGAAATGATGCCCTAACACCTGCTAACATTTAAGTGTATATATCCTATAAACAAGGACATTCTCCTACATAACCATATTACAGTGAAGAGAATGAGGAAATTAATATTGATACATTACTACTATTTCACCCTCAGACCCATTCAAGTTCTGCTAATTGTTTTAATAATGTCTTTTATAGCAGAAGGATCCAGTTCAAAATCAAATGTTGTATTTAGTTGTCATGTTTCTTTAGTCTCTTTCAATCTGGAACAGTTACTTAGTCTTTCCTTGGGTTTCATGACCTTAATGCTTTGCAAGATTGCAGGCCAGTTGTTTTGTAGAAAGTCCCTAAATTTGAGGTTTCCTCCTGATTAGATTCAAGTTATGTATCTTTGGCACAAAAGCCACACAGGTGAAGCTATGTTTTGTCTCACTGCATCCTGTCAGGTGGCACACAGTTTTGATTTGTCCCATTCTGGTAATGGCCATTTTGACCATTTGATTAAGGTGGTGTCTGCCAGGCCTTTCCACTGTAAAAATTACTTAAAAAAAAATCTTTGTAAGAGCTTCCCTGGTGGCACAGTGGTTGAGAATCTGCCTGTCAATGCAGGGGACACGGGTTTGAGCCCTGGTCTGGGAAGATCCCACATGCCGCGGAGCCACTAGGCCCGTGAGCCACAACTACTGAGCCTGCGCATCTGGAGCCTGTGCTCTGCGACAAGAGAGGCCGCGATAGTGAGAGGCCCGCGCACGGTGGTGAAGAGTGGCCCCCGCTTGCCGCAACTGGAGAAAGCCCTTGCACAGAAACGAAGACGCAACACAGCCAAAAATAAATAAATAAATAAATAAATATATACATTTAAAAAAAATCTTTGTAATTAGTGTTTTGTAGGAGGTACTTTGAAACTGCAAATACTCTGTTCCTCATCAGACCTTCAAATTATTGGTTTATTTATATCTGTATGAATCAGGTATCCTATTTTTTTCCAGTGGGTTATAATCCATTACTATTTATTTTGATACTCAAATTGGTCCTGTTTTGGCTATCGGCTACCCATTCATGCTGGCTTCTGTATTCTTTTGACATGTTCCCATCATTCTTTGAGGACTTTCTTGCTTTTTGACACAATGAAGTGATTCAGGTGCACAATTCAGCTCATGATAACTTGCATATATATTTTAAGTAGGGTTCAGGTGAGATTTTTGAATTAAGTCATTTTAAGTTAGCGAACATTCTTTATGGTTCTTGTAATTTTTTTTTTTTTTTTTTTTTTGCGGTACGCGGGCCTCTCACCGCTGTGGCCTCCCCCGTTGCGGAGCACAGGCTCCGGACGCGCAGGCTCAGCGGCCGTGGCTCACGGGCCCAGCCGCTTCGCAGCATGTGGGATCTTCCCGGACCGGGGCACGAACCCGTGTCCCCTGCATTGGCAGGCGGACTTGCAACCACTGCGCCACCAGGGAAGCCCCGGTTCTTGTAATTTTGTAACTGCATAATAGTTTATCTTACACTTAAAAATTGTGTTAAACACATGGACTAGACCATTAATGTAAATTAGTTTGAAGGTGTTTGCTCTTAAGTGGGAAGCCATTCAGGATGTTTGTTCTTATGTTTCTACATTTAAACAATCAGCAGTTATCTTAGAGCAAGGTAGTGTTAGGTGGTGTGTGTTGTTGGGGGGCTTGGGTAAAAGAAAACAGATTTAAGCAGCAAAATCAACCTTTTTTTCCCCCTTTAAATGTTGTGATCATCTTTCCTTCTCAGTGAGTATAAATATAAACTTTAATGCATCGTATTCCATTATTTGGACATCTGATCTGCCTAAGCTGTGTATATAGAACATAATTTACCTTATTCTTGACGACTGATGGTGGTTACTATGAGCATTAGACATGGTTCTGTGCTGTAATACAGTGATGCCTCTGAGAGCTATTTGTGTAGAACTGTTTGCTCCATACATTCAGTGACCCTAGACAGTTATAACTGTCTTCCTTGCTGTTTGTCACCTAGTGTCAGTGTACTTTATCCTTTCCTTTCTTTTTATTTAATTATTTAAGAAATCTCACCCATAATATCTGAGCTTATATATCTGGAAAGATGACTCTTCTCTTATTAGACCTAAAATTTGACAATAATTTCTTAATGTCAGATATCCAGCCAAATATCCCTGATTGTCTCAAAAGTGTCATTTTACAGTGGTTTGTTTAAATCAAGTTTTAAACAAGATCGTACGTTGCATTTGGTTGTTACATCTCAAGTATTTTAATCTATATATTTCCCTTCCCTTTTCTTTTTCCCTTTGCAATTTGTTAAAGAAGCTAGACCTTTTCTCCTGTAAAGTTTAACATAAGTACTGACTGTATCTTTTGGTGTTTTTTTTTTTCAAACATGTTTCTTTGTCTTCTGTTTATCCTTTAAATTGAAACTTAAAGATTTTTATATATTTGATGTATTTTGATCTGCTACCATTACTCTTCTAAAATTTGATGCTTAGATTTTCCCATCTTTGACTTCTGAGAGTATCTTCACACTGCTTCCTGAGTCCTGGTCCTAGTGCTCTTTCTTAGCTTCCTTGCTTTCTGATGTGACAAGATGTTCAAACTTTTCTTTTACACTTCCTGTTCCAATTCTGCGGTCAGCTGTTTCTTTAAGAAGTTGTGGTTCCTGTTGGTAGGAAGTGGTACTCTAGGCTCTAGAGGTGCTCATTGTTAACTGAATTGGTTATTGTTTCTAATCTAGCCATTCTTTTGATTTCCAATTTTAAATCTGCTGTAGGCTAGGAAACCAAATAACAAAGCTGGTTTGACGTACATAAGGATTGTTTTGGACCTCAAAAAACCCAGAGATCAAGGTCTATGCCTTTTTAAATTGTATGGTGTAGCACCTACGGGGACAGAATCATACCTAATAAATATTGCTAATGTTAGTAATATGTGAATAACATAATACCAGATGTTCCTCAGAGTAAAATAATAGACTTCTGAATGAGGCCTTTAATAATAATAAAATACCTGAGCTTTTAGTTCACAAACTTGATGATATGTGCATGTTTTAAATTATAGACAATTTATGCTCCCTGTATTTACTTTTGTTGAGATTATCTTTCTTTTGTTTGTTTTGTTTCTTGTTTTTCTTTTAGGATAAATCTCTGGCTCAGTGAGGTGTTAGTATCTTAGAGAGTCAAATTATGCTATATTATATTTGTCATATTCCATAATAAGAATACACTTCTTTTCATTTAAAAACTTTTTTCCAGAGAATGTACTTCTTCAGACTTTCCAAAATTGATGAGTTCCTAAAGTTGAGATGACTTGCTGTTTTAAAACAAAGCTATTTAGTTTTGATATCTGACATTTTTCCTTAAATCATTTTTTACTCTTGTATGTTGGTCTCGAGCAACTGCTTATGCTGATCTTTAAGTGACACGTTAGAGCAAATGACAAAATTTGCATTTTTCTTTGAGCCATTTGTTCCAGAAAAGTGTCAAAACTGACTTCTGTTGATGAGTGAGTGGGAATTTTATTTTATTTTATTTTTTAATTTGAAGGATATCCTGTTTTCAGTTTAGTTGGGGCATAGCCTTTGATTTTCTTTGACTGCTTTGAGTACCTCTTGGCATTCATCTTATTTCTTTAATCCTCTCCAGTTTTATTTAGTGAAGATATGTTTTTTGGCACAAACAACATTTTCTTAATTTTTAGGATCTATTATTATGGGTCATTTGAGATAAGGTATTGGGGAACAAAGTTTAGAATAAAGAGAATGGCTGGGAAAGTAATCAATATTTGACTAATTTTCTTGAAACTTTTGTGAGTGCTTGTGGGTGAGATTTAATGATTATATGCACACTGAAACTTGCACACTGTGAAATTCCTTATCTTGGTTCATTAGTGCATACTATAATGGAGCTAAGGTTATGGGTTCGAGTCTCATATAGGTCACTTTTTTGTGTGTGTTTCCTGGTCATAAACACATTCATTAAGTAAATAGCTTTCGATTAGCTTCTTTGGATCATACTCTGTGCTAAGTGCAGTGGAAAATTGGTGTATGAGACACTCGAAATCCCTGCTCTCATGAAGCTTATAATTCTGTGGGGGATTCAGGCAGTATTTATTCGGGAAATATTTATTGAACGCTTGGTATGTGCTCAGCACTCTTCCAGCTATAAACATAGTCCTGATGGAGCTTATGATGTTGGCTTTTAAAATACAGAGTAATAAGGATGGCGATGGTGAAGTATAGGAAGCTTTGGAAACAAAGGAGGGCTGTCTTAAACCTCCACCATCCAGCCTTTTATGGTTTTTACAAATGCATGTCTTTGTTTAGGGTGTAAGCAGAAAAATAGAAGTCAGGTCACAGTAGCCCTCCCAGCTCTTGAAAATGGCTTAAAGGAATGACATTTAGTTTTTTTTCCCTATTCCCATACACCTGAGAAAATGATAAACTACCAACAGTGCTCACTTTTGTTGCAGTTTTCAACCTGTGCGGAGACCATTGTCAGCTGTGCTCTCCTGATGTCGTCCTAATTTAAGTCAATGAATTCAATAACTTCTATCCTCTCTCTGTTATCTATACAAGTGGTACTTTTCTAAGGTATTTTTCTATGTGTTTGTTGCAGTATGAGTCCTGTGATTAAATCTATGGTCTTCAATATACTTGCTTTAGGAAATAATCATTGATGCGGCAGGTTATGGACATGGGTAACTTTTTGAAAGGGAGTAGCAAAGCAAAGGCGCTAACCTTTATTCCGCTGTGATTTCAGGAACTATGTCAGACACTTTTCATAAATTAACTAATAACTAAACGGCAAAAAAATTGTTAATTTCAGTTTAAAAAAATACCCTCAAGGGTAACTTTTAAGTAGATTGAATAAAACTGAACTTGTTATTACAACCCTTCATATGAGGATGATGATTATAGTGACGGACTTCTTGTGACTGAAATGAACTATTGATGCCAGTATGAAAATCTAATAATTCAGCAAGTGCTACATGCCAGGAATTGTTTTCATACTGGGAATATATCAGTGAAGAAAAGAAACAAAAATTCCTACTAAAGTATATATTATAATGAAGGGAGATAGACAGTAAGCAATTTTCATGAAATTATTCACTCTTCAGACATTATTGACTCCTGTATAAACATTGATGTCTGCATTGTTGATTATAAATATACCATCCTTTTTTCATAGAATAGATGGTGATATAGCCTGTGTGGACTTTGGTTGTGTCATATAAGCTTAGAGAAAAGTAATTTTCGGGATGCAAAAAACAGGTGAAACACTGACAACTGTGCTAAGCCTGCTTTATCATCATACATCTTAGTCACTGTATCTGATCATATGACAGGGTTTTGGAATAGTATATATACTTCTTAGATGTCCATTCTCAGATTCTTAATTTGTCCTTTTTCATATTTAAGGCTTTATTGTTTACTAAAATACTTTTATGTGTTTGGATATGTATTTCCTTGAGTTTTAGTATTTTTTTTTCTTGTGGAAAAAATTAATTATATTTCTATAAAAACTTTTTTTCTTCCAGGTTAATTAGTATAGATCACTGTTTATCAACCTGGATTCAGGATCCCTATTCAGTTACTAAGGAGAATTCCCAGGATGCTGTGGAGCTCTCCAGACAGCTGTTCGTGGGTGGTAGTGAGGGTAGAGGCAAACAGTGGGTTGTGTGACCAGGGTGAGGTCACCTCTTTTACCTTCTGGCCCTCTTTCTTTCCGGACTTTAACACCTACTTTGGTACTTAAAGCAGTTTGGGCTCTTGCTGTGCTCTGAACAGTTGTTTAGTAGTAGCACCTATAAGGTAATGTTAGATGTTTTTTTGATGGGACTCACGGGGGTGTGACTGTGTCACAGCAACAACAAAAAAGTTGTTTCAGGAGTTTGAAAACCATTGATGTAGTTTTAGGCAGGTAGTTTTAGGCAATGTTTTAATGTCTAGAAATTAATGTCTTCGCATTTGATCTTTCCTGCTCTCATTTAACCTGCATATGGCCACTGGATTATTCTTTCAATACAGCATTTTTATTGTCACGCTCCAGCTTAAAAGGTTTTTATCATTTTCAGTTTCTGTGAGATAAACTCTTAGCTTGGGCCACCTGGCTCCAACTTTACTCTACCAGTCTCACCCCTTTTTGGGGAATGTTATGTGGATTCTCTCAGTATCCCTTTTCTTGCCTCATTTATTGCTACCTTGTTTCTTCTTATGCCATTATTTATTATATATTACATATATAATATATTGACAGAGTTGCCATAATACCCTAGGGGAAATTAGGGAATTTGAAAACCAACAGGTAAGATTATGACACGTTCCTAAGAGTTGTATGAGAAAGTATCTTTAGAGCAAGGTTTTGTGAATTGTTTTCTTTTCCTGCTTATTAACCTGTTCCTTCCTCTCATCACTGGTATTTTGTATAACCCTGCATAAGCCAATCTGCTTTTTTGCCAAACCTCATTGGACTTCCTTAAAACTGAGTATATTCTGTTCCTTTGGGAATTTGGTAGTTTTGTTATCAAATACAATGCATTCTTGATAGCAGATTCTCACAGTCATTTGTTTTAAAACATCACCGAACACCTCATTATCATATCTTGATTTTAGTGAAAAAGAGTAGAACTACAGAGTAGTTTTGAGAATTCAAATTTTTAAAATCAGCTTTATTGAGCTATGGTTTACCTGCGATAAACTATGCCAATTTCAATTGTATAATGGGTCTTGAAAATTTTGTATAGTTGTGTATCCACTACCACAGTCAAGATATAGACCATCTCTTTTGCCCCAAGATGTTCCCTTGTACCTCTTTGCAGTCAGTCCCTTCCCTCTACCTCCACTGATCTGCTTTCTATCCCTATATTTTGTCTTTTCTATAATATCGTATAACTGGAATCTTATAATCTGTGGTCTTTTGTGCTTTTAACTTAGTATACTTTTTAAAAATAAATTTATTTATTATTATTTATTAATTATTTTTGGCTGTGTTAGGTCTTTGTTGCTGCGCGCGGGCTTTCTCTAGTTGCGCGAGCGGGGGCTGCTCTTCGTTGTGGTGTGCGGGCTTCTCATTGTGGTGGCTGCTCTCATTGTGGAGCACATGCTCTAGGTGCGCGGGCTCAGTACTTGTGGCTCACGGGCTCTAGAGCACAGGCTCAGTAGTTGTGGCGCACGGGCTTAGTTGCTCCGCGGCATGTGGGATCTTCCTGGACCAGGGCTCAAACCCGTGTCCCCTACATTGGCAGGCGGATTCTTAACCACTGCACCACCAGGGAAGTCCTAACTTAGTATACTTTTGAGATTCATCTGTGTTGCATGTTTCAGTAATTTGTTCCTTTTTATTGCTGAATAACATTTTATTGTATAAATATACCACTATTAGTTTATCAATTCACCAGATGATGGGCATTTCAGTTGTTACCAGTTTTTGGCTATTAAGAATATAGCTGCTGTGAACATTGGAATACATGTCTCCCTGTAGCCCTGCAGCCACTAGTCTACTTTCTGACTCTATGCATTTGCCTATCCGGTGCTCATTTTTTAAAAAGTGGGTTGTTTGGCTTATTATTAGGTTTTGAGAGTTCTCTGTATACTATGGATGCAAGTCCTTTATCAGTTATGTGTTTTGCAGATATTTTCTTCCAATTTGCAGCTTAACTTTTCACTTACTTAACAGTGTCTTTGAAGAGTGAAAGTTTGGGGTTTTTTAAAAGTTAATTTTTATTTATTTATTTATTTATTATGCTGTGGGGCATGTGGGATCTTAGTTCCACGACCAGGGATCGAACCGAAGCCCCCTGCATTGGAAGCGTGGAGTCTTAACCACTGGACTGCCAGGGAAGTTCCTGAAAGTTTTTTATTTTGATGAAATCCAGTTTATCGATTTATTAAGATGAAGTTCAATGTATTATTTTTTTCTCTTATGGTATATTTTGTGTCCCATTTAAGAAATCTACCTAACCCAAGGTCACAAAGATTCTGAAAGAAAACTCTTTCTCTGCTCACAACACTTCTGACACCAAATGTGTGGGTTTTCCACACCAGGCAATTCTAACACTACCTGGAATTAGTGCAGATCCTGCAGGTTAAGGGTTCAGTCCCTCAAGACTGCCTCCCTGCTCCAGATGCCAATTACAAGTTCAGACTTCAGGTACTTCTGACTGACCACTTATAAATGCGAGATTTTCATGCCCCCTCCTTGGGTTTAATAATATGCTATAACAGTTCACAGAACTCAGGAAAACACTTTACTTACTATTACTGGTTTATTATAAAGGATATAATGCAGAAATACCCAAATGGAAGAGATGCATTGGACAAGGTACTTAGGAAGGGGTGTGGAGCTTCCATGCCCTCTCTGGGCGTGTCACCCTCCCAGCACCTTGATATGTTCATCAATCTGGAAGCTCTCTAAAGCCCATCATTTAGGGTTCTCTTGGAGGCTCCAGTACATAGGCATGATTGATTGAATCATTGGCCAGTGTGGTTGAGCTCAGTCTCCAGTCCCTCTCCCCTCCCTAGAGGTTGAGGGGTAGGACTGAAAGTTCCAACCCTCTAATCACAGGGTTGGTTCCTCTGGTAACCAGCCCCCACCCTCTAAAAGTCACCTCTTTAGCATAAACTCAGGTATGGTTGAAAGGGGCTCCTCTCACCCCTATTACTCAGAAAATTCCAAGGGTTTTAGAAGTTCTATGCCAGGAAATGGGGACAGAAATCGAATATATATATATATTTCTTATTATGTCACAATTTCTCTCCTGTTATTTTCTTCTAGAAGTTTATAGTTTTTGCTTTTATTTTTAGGTCTGTGATCCTTTTAGAGTTAATTTTTACATATAGTATAAGGTAAGAATCAAGGTTCATTTATTTGCACATTGATATCCCTTTGTTCCAGCAACATTTGTTGAAAAGATTAGCCCTTTTCCTTTAAATTGCCTTGGCACCTTTGCCGAAAATCAATAGACTACATATGTGTCAGTCTATTTTGGACTCTGTATTCTGTCCCATAGATTGTTATGTTTATCATTAAGTAAATACCACACTGTCTTGATTACTATAGCTGTAAAGACTTCAGTTAAGTTTTTTTATATTTGAAAAATAATTTAGAGGAAATAAATCTTTTTTATTAATTAATTAATTTATTTATTTTTGGCTATGTTGGGTCTTCGTTTCTGTGTGAGGGCTTTCTCTAGTCGTGGTGAGCGGGGGCCACTCCTCATCGCGGTGCGCAGGCCTCTCTTGTTGCGGAGCACAGGCTCCAGACGCGCAGGCTCAGTAGTTGTGGCGAGCGGGCCTAGTTGCTCCGTGGCATGTGGGATCTTCCTAGACCAGAGCTCGAACCCGTATCCCCTGCATTGACAGGCAGATTCTCAACCACTGCGCCACCAGGTAAGCCCTAGAGGAAATAAATTTAACTTTAAAACTTTGTAGACTGACAGAAAATCACATTAATTCAATGATTGTTGTTAACATTTTATATTCATACTTTAGCGTTTACCTTTTAAAATTACTTTCAGGAATATGATCTCTTGATTCACTAACAATTTTAGGAGTTAGAGCAGACATTAATATCCATATTTCATAAATGAGGAAGCTATAATATTTAAATTTTTAAAATTAATTTTTATTGGAGTATAGTTGCTTTACAGTGTTGTGTTAGTTTGAGATCATACAATTAATAGTTTAAGATCATACAAGTAGTGTAATGAAGGAAGAACTAAAGCCCAAATGTTATGCCTTCAAAAATCCAGTATGCTTTCCACTATACCACACTACTTTCATTTGCTACTCTTCTCTTATGTTGAATGTTGGAGAATGAGTGTTTTATGAAAAATTCAATCAGCAAATTTAATTCAGTTAAAGTATAGAGCTATAGAAGAACCAACATCACAAGACACATTAAGAAGTTAAAACTGGGCTTCATTTTTTTTCTCCGGTGGTGTGTTTTACAACCAGAATAGGTATTTATAGTTTCGTTTCATTAAATGAAAGCTGAAAAATTCCTTCTAAAAGAACTGTTTTAAGAAATGAGGGTATTCTTGCCAAAGTGAGAACAAGAACAATAAAACTTAAATTTTAGACTATTTGAGTGTGTGTGTGTTATCTGTAGTATTCTCTTGTATTGCCACTCCCTTAAGTTCTTTCCCCCAAAATCCCCACAACCTCAGATCATAGTTAAGAGGTTTTTGCAGGAGTACTGGTAAAAGATGATGACAGCTGGGGTTTGTGTGGAGGTGAAAGAAGTGGTAGCATTTGGAATGTATTTTGGAGAGCCTATTGATGTGCTGATGGATGGATGTAAGGGATGAAGAAAAGGAATGAATCATGATCCCATGATTATCCACTCGTAGTGTTTTAGCCTGATCAACTTGGTGGGGCTATTTACTTGGTGTGGGGAAGACTTAGATGCATTGGAAGAGTTACACAGTAGAGGAATGGAAATCAGATAGAAGCTGTTAAAGCCCTCTTAAAAAATTTTTTTAACTTAAAAATTTTTTTAACTTAATTTTTTAAATTAATTTTTATTGGAGTGTAGTTGCTTTACAATGTTGTGTTAGTTTCTGCTGTACAGCAAAGTGAATCAGTTATATGTATACATATAGCCTCTCTTTTTTAGGTTTCCTTCCCAGTTAGGTCACCACAGAGCACTGAGTAGAGTTCCCTGTGCTATACAGTAGGTTCTCATTAGTTACCTATTTTACACATTGTAGTGTATATATGTCAATCCCAATCTCCCAATTCATCCCACCCCCCCTTCCCCCCTTGGTTTCCGTAAGTTAGTTCCCTACATTTGTGTCTCTATTTCTGCTTTGCAAGTAAGTTCATCTGTACCATTTTTCTAGATTCCACATACAAGTGATATTATAGGACATTTTTCTCTTTCTGACTTACTTCACTCTGGATGACAGTCTCTAGGTCTGTCCACATCTCTGCAAATAGCACTAGTTCGTTCCTTTTTATGGCTGAGTAATAGTCCATTGTGTATATATACCACATCTTCTTTATCCATTCCTCTGTTGATGGACATTTTGGTTGCTTCCATGTCCTGGCTATTGTAAATAGTGTATCTTCTTGAATTATGGTTTTCTCCAGGTATATGCCTAGGAATGGGATTGCTGGGTCATATGGTAGTTCTATTTTTAAAATTTGGTTTTTATAGAAAGTAATATCACATCTCAGACTGAGAAGATAGAGACGAGATGAAATTATTTATGCTCTTACCTTTCTAACAGTCATTTAAACTGTTTTGGTGTGTGTGTATTTACAGTCTTGTATAGAAGCTGGCAAACTTTCTATAAAGGCAGCTACTCAACTCTGTTGTAGCATGAAAGCAACCACAGACAATATATAATAATTGGGTGTGCTTGTGTTCCAATAAAACTTTATTGATGGACACTGAAACATGAATTTCAATTAATTTTCACATATAGCAAAATATCCTGGTATTGAGTTTTCTTGCAAACATTTAAACATGTAAAAATTATTCTTAGCTCACAGGCCATACAAAACCCACTGGCAGACCAGATTTGTCT
This sequence comes from Aethalodelphis obliquidens, assembly GCF_003676395.1. NCBI lineage: Eukaryota > Metazoa > Chordata > Mammalia > Artiodactyla > Delphinidae > Aethalodelphis > Aethalodelphis obliquidens. The sequence continues at coordinate 9,702,628 of NW_020837956.1, read as the reverse complement.
TATGCATGTTTTGTGATTACAGTAATATAAGCCTTGATAAACCTAGAGTTTATGAAGTACTTTTATATTATTTCTTTTAATTCTTGCAATAACTGTAGGAAATATTTACCATGCTTAACATAAAATGCACATTATGTACATAATTGAGGGCAAGGATGTGCATTATCATTGGAATTCTTTGTCTCTTACCTCCACTTCTCTGTGTGTATTGATTTTGTTCTTTGAAGTAAGCTTTATTCAGCAGCAGGGGTCACCCCAGTAGCTCTGCAACTGCATCCTCAAAGTTTCCTTCCCTTAGCACTAACTTGAAAAATCCAAGAACAGGACTTTGGTCCTGCTTACATCAAATTTTTATCCCACTGCTAAGCATTATGTTTTTCGGAAGGGCAATGTCATCATGTAGGACAGTAACAGTTCTCTTTTGGAACCAATGTTTAGAATAATAGGAGGGGGATTTAGTAGTTTCTCAAATGAAGGTCTAAAGGGTAGCACACACATGGCCACCTGGGGGAATTATGATTTGGACAGCCATACCAAAATCATGTGTATTTACAATCATTGTTTAATTTTTGGATTTAACTTTGTGTTCTTTTCATTTACTTGTTTGTATCACACTCAATTCTCTTTCCTACATTCTAGTTTTCATTGCTACTTACTTGTTTATGTATTATTAACACCATCTCAAACTGAATTTTAAAAATCCCTAGTTTTGAATGTCTCTTTCTCAAGATTATAGGTCTTATACCTCAGTGAAAGTTACTCTTTTCTTTTAAAAAGTTTGTACTCTTTCCATTGTTTCCTGACCACTCCAGTCCCTCAAATACTAATACACTTTTATGGCAAAGATCTTGGTCCAATCTCTTGTCACTTCCATAACAACAAGGATAGATGAGAAATAAGTGAGGATCATTTGGAAACTTCAGGCACTAAAATATGAGTATATTTAGGTAGAATAATTGGCTTACCCTAGAATTCAAAAGCCCCCAAAACAGTTGCTGCTGTCTTAGAGTTTTCAGAGTAATTGATTCCACTCTCACTTTCAGTTTTCTCCAGTCGTTATCTAGAGAACCCGAGATTCTTGATACATCTGTACAAAGCGTTCAGGGTTTTGCTACTGTAGAGGAGTGATAGGTGAAGCCCAACAGTAGTAAAATTGTTTTGCAGGATCTGAGATTGTAGAGAGTTATGGCTGGGAGGCTGTGGAAATTGACATGTTTCGGCTGGTTGGATCCATTAGCTAAACATTGGTCTTTAGCTACATCACAGCATGCTTCATAGTAAATACTGCATAGTGTGCGGACAGTTCATTCTACTGAAGGAAAAATTAATAAAAGGTGGTTTGAGGATGAAGAATTAAAAGAGGAAAATCATTTAGAGTTATGTCTGTTGTATAATTGTTTAGACGGACAGTGGAAAAATTTCTTAGGAAAGAAATTACTGTCGAGGTTTTATTTCTTAGGGCCAAACCCAATCTAATGCTGTAATGAGGACTAAAACGATTTAACTTCATTTAAGTTTTGGCTGTTTTCATCTCAGATTTCTTAAAGGGACATTTTTATATACTTTGTTTTAATTTTTTCATTTCTGTTAATTTTTAAGAGTTATATACATTATTTTTAAATGTGCTGATATTACTTTATTGTCAGATGGTTGTAAGATTTCCCTTTTATCATTTTTAGGGCAATTCATGTTTTGCTTATTTTAAATCATATTTGTAATATATTATTTTTTATAGCCTGTACATAAAATACATATAAAGAGATGGTTACCATAAACTTTTCACTTCTAATGTTAAGGGTTTATTTATTTATTTGTTTTGGGGTGAAGTAGAAAAGAACAGCTTTATTGCTTTGCCAGGCAAATGGGGACATGTGGGCTAGTACCCTCAAAACTGTGTGTCCCAAGCCAGGGCGGGGGGTGGGGGGGGCAGGGGCGGGGCGGATTTGGTGAGGAGTTTTATAGCAATGGTTCAAGGGCAGGGTTGCTGATAAGGATCAGGGTGTGTTCAGGGCCTGCATTCCTTTAATCTGGCCTCAGGTGGTCTCTGGATGAGCTTCTGTGGTTCTCCAGGTTATGAAATGGTGACCTTCTCTCTGGAATGAAGAATGCTTCATCGAGTCTTCCATTTGTTGGAGGGTTTTACTTCTGGTTTCAGGATTTAATGAAGCTCAGGTTCTTGATGTCTCATCGCAGAAAGAATTCAGTGAGAGACAAAGTGATAGGTAAGAAGTGGGTTTATTTAGAGAGAAACACACTCCACAGAGTTTGGGCCGTCTCAGAAGGTGAGAAAGGCCAAGGGTTTATTTAAAAATTAGAATATCCTACAGTATTTGTTGAAGAAAATCAAGTCTTTTAAAATAAGATTGACAAAATTGTATATATTTCAGTTATTTTATTTTTCACTTCATATGCTTTCTGTTTGATTATTTATACTTTTATTGTGGATTTGTTGTACTTATGTACTCTGAATACAAGTCCCTCCACACTGTGGCTTGTGTAGTTATTTTCTTAATGGTGTCTATTTTTTTTTTTAAGATGTTGGGGGTAGGAGTTTATTAATTATTTTTGCTGTGTTGGGTCTTCGTTTCTGTGTGAGGGCTTTTTCTAGTTGTGGCAAGTGGGGGCCACTCTTCATCGCGGTGCGCGGGCCTCTCACTATCGCGGCCTCTCTTGTTGCGGAGCACAGGCTCCAGACGCGCAGGCTCAGCATTTGTGGCTCACGGGCCCAGTCGCTGCACGGCATGTGGGATCCTCCCAGACCAGGGCTCGAACCCATGTCCCCCGCACTAGCAGGCAGACTCTCAACCACTGCGCCACCAAGGAAGCCCTTAATGGCGTCTTTTGATGAGTAGGAATTTTAGAACTTTTGTTGAAGTCTAAGTTGTCATTTGTTCCCTATGACTAGTGCTTTTACTTTTAGATAAGTGACAAATTAATTATTCTTCAAATTAATTATAATTCAAATTAATTTCTGTATGTGGTATGAGATAAGGGATAAAGATAATTTTTTCCTTATGCTCAATAACAAACAACACTGTTTGTTAAAGACCTTGCTTTACTTTCCTATTAGGCTTGAATATTACATTATAAAATAATTCTTGAAGCAGTTACATAGCTAGCTCATTGGTTATAGCAACTGTGCTTCCAAGTTTAGTATTACAGGTTCATTCCTTCAGGATCCAGTTAACTTGGCCTTGTTTTGTGGCCATAGATATATTTCTAATCTGCTTTAGCCATTTGGTAGACTTGTATTGTTCTGAAGTAAGAGGATATAGCCTAACTCCATTGTGCTACCAAATAAAACATTAGAGCATATCCCCTAATGATAATTCACTAATTTGATTTTGTGTGAAAGACAGTACATTATTACATTTTTAAAGCATGTAGTATGCATATTAATATAGTGCCTAATGTGGCATGCTCAGTTTTTGTGTCTTACTAAATAAGCAGAAATACATTAATTCTAGTGAACATTAGGTAATAATTTTCCAGAGTTTTGTATAGAGTAGAAAATAGAGACATGACATTGTAAAGTCCATTTGTTGTTAGGTTTTGTGGGTAAATGATAATTATTATAAAAAATTTAAGACACAGGAAAATTTTAAATGTAGTTCTACATGTACTTGTGTCAATATATAGACACATTACATAGACCCAATCATTGGTTTACATTTTTGAGATACCAGCATTAAACATGAGTTATCTTTTAAGAGGCTGAATTTGAATTATATTACTCTGGTAGGATTTGTGCCAGCCTTTGGCTAATCATTATCTTGTTGATTATGTTTGGTTGAAGATGACTCATTTTTCAAGGAGCTTTATTGCAACATTACATATTTACTACAGGAAGCCTGGACGGAAATGGAGAATCAGGTCATCGGAGATTTTTTTCTCTAATCTTTATTGTACCAGGTGTTAACTAAAGTTAATTATTTGTCAATAACTGAATTCTCTGTAGAGCCTAGTATTTCATTAACCAAATGGTATAGGATTAGTTATTCCTATTTCATGGCAAACAGGTATGTGTTTGATGATTGTTTAAATATTGATCATACTTCACATCATACTATTGACTACATTTAGATAAAATATTTTATTTTCGTTGAGTATTATAATTGAGAGTTTTGAAACATAGAGATTAGAGTTGATGAAGATGTGACTATATTTATATGCTGAGGGCAAATGACCAGTAGATTGGTCAGATGTGAGGGAAGGGGGCCATGTATGATGGACATAAGCTTTCCACAGATAATAGTAGGGGATGTACTACGGAGCACTAGGGGAAGGATTAGTTTTTAACCAAAGAGACAGCTGTTTCACTGAGTTGAGAGAAAAGGAGGTAAGGATACTAATTTGGGGAGGGGTATTTCTACCTGCGGTCTGCTCTTTTCTCTTTAAAAGAAGAGGTGAGGACACTTTCAGAGAGTACGTATGAGGTAGAAATGGCGGAGTTGAAAGCTGGAAGAGAGTTGTAAGAATTTGAGGTAGTTACTGAGGCTAATGGGAGTGGAGTTTACTTGAGAAATGTAGAGAGACTCAGATGAGTTTTGATGGCCATGGATTTTGTGGTGTCCTCTGTGTTGTGTATCTTCCTCCCCACCCCCACGCAGTACTCTGGTAAACGTGGGGGACAAAATTTGAGAAAGAAGGAGAATGGTGTGAGAAGAAGCAGGGACCAAAAAATTAAAGGTATTGTAGTGAGAGTGATTGAAAGACTATATCTTGGATGTCTAGGCGGGATAGGGAAAGAAGTGAAGCCAAAACAAGGCTGATAGGGAGAAAATGGAGGAGCGTAACACCAGAAGTTTCCATGAAGCTAGAGTAAAGTGTGATGGGGGTGAAAAGTGTGAAAGAGCTGCAGGATAAGGATAAGAACTGGTGGTTATAGGTCAAAGCCATGAATTTTAAGATTTCAGGTGAATAATTGTTCTGGGTGATAAGGTCTAGAGTGGTCATAGAGGTAGATTGTTCAGTTGAGTATTGGAGGTAAAGACCAGTGTAGTTGGATATCTCCTCACTCCTTAAGGAGGAGAGCAGCTAGGATGTTCACATGGATTTGGAAGTCAACAGGTTGATGATATCTGAAAAGACAAGTGAGGTAGTGAGACAGGCATTAAAACTTCTCTGTTAAGTTGGGGAGTGACTGGGAAGTTGGTTGATGATAATGATGAAGTTTAAGTAGAGCCTAATTACAAATTCGGGAGAAAGTAGACTTTTGGAGTAATCATCTATGTGCCACAATAGGAAGAAGATAAGAAAATGCTGATATCTCCTGGTCTATTGTATGAGGTACAGAGAAAGATAGGTGGAATGAGGTTCTGTAAAGGGTCTAGGAAAGTTTATTCATGAAAGAAGGAGCATTGCAAACGACATAATGAAAAGCTTTGGAAAGGAAGGCGACCTATCAGGAGAGAGGATGGGTAGGAAAGAGAAGGAACCAAGCTTTACAGAAATTTGAGGTCTGTCATTTACTAGTCAGATGGTGAATGTGTTAGGGAAACAAAAGTGATTTATGTGTTATTGTGGAAGCATGGAAGGAGACCATTTGCCATGAGATGGTGATATGATACATGGCACATCATTTATGCCAGTATCCGAAAACAATTTTGTATGGTATCATTCCTTAATGAGATGAACAATGGTTGCTTAAATAATGTTGCTAAGATTTAGAATAGAAATACCAGTGCTCTGTACATATGAGTAAGGAAGTAAGAATTTCAGTGGTAATTACTTAATGACCTTTGCTATATATACATATGGCTACAGACAGCAATCTTTTGTGAATTCAGTGTAAATGCTTATGTGGATAAATATTAATTTGTGGTTGTCAAGCAAATTAGTTCATTTAACAAATATATATATTGAGTTCTTATTTGCTGGTCATTGGGATCAAAAGCTGTCTTTTGCTTGAACCCTCTCTAGTTGAAAAGATAGTTTCAGGGGGACTTCCCTGGTGGCCCAGGGATTAAGAATCCGCCTGCCAATGCAGGGGACACGGGTTCGAGCCCTAGTCCGGGAAGATCCCACATGCCGCAGAGCAACTAAGCCCATGCGCCACAACTACTGACCCTGTGCTCTAGAGCCCGTGAGCCACAACTGCTGAGCTTGTGTGCCACAACTACTGAAGCCCACGCGCCTAGAGCCTGTGCTCTGCAGCAAGAGAAGCCACTGCAATGAGAAGCCCGTGCACCACAACGAAGACCCAACACAGCCAAAAATAAATTTTAAAAAATAAATTAAAAAAAGAGAGATAGTTTCAGAAATTATGGCACTAACTCAGACTCAAAAACTTTCTTTGTAGAGACAATAATCCTCAAGTTCAGCAGTTTGGCTCTAAACATCACAACAATTCTGAATACCTAAAGGAATATCTAACTTTTGGGTAGGACTGTGATAAAACTTTACTTAAATGGGTGAGACTGTGATAAAACTTTACTTATAGTCACTGAATGTCATGTAATTTTCTTGGGTCCTTTAATACTGTTCTTTGAATTCATTTTTCAGGTGTTTAAAAATATGAAAAATCATTCTTGGTTAGCTGGTCCTACGAAAGCAGGTTGTGGGATCAGATTTGGCTTGTGGGCAGTAGTTGTTGACCTCTGCAGAATGGCTTGATGTAATTGTTCTTTACCTTACCAAGGATAACAGAAACGGAGAATTCTTAACAGTTCTTTAGAATAAACTAGTATTGTTAGGTACAGTTACAAGTTAGAAGTGAATCTAGGTAAATGTTCGTTTGAGCAGATATTCACGAAATGCTAAGATTATGAAACTCTTTAGTATTTTATTTCTTATTACCATACCATATGCTTTTAGAAATCATAAATATTCAACTCTTAGTCACTCCTATTAAATTGCCAGTTTGTTCTATAACCATCAAAATATTTTGATTCTGGGCCTTTTCTTTTTGTAATTTGATTCTTCTGTTAAGGGAAAAGGGGTGTTGGAAATATAATGAAGGGTTCTCAAAAAAGATGATTCGTGCAGAGTTTACAAAATTGGCATCTTAGATTACAATTTGTTATTAACCTTGTAGAATGAATTTAGTGTAAGATTGGTTTATGTGCAACAAAAAATACTTCCAGATGTGATCACTGGTATATGATTCTGAATTAAAATGCTTAATGAAACTTTTAGTGTTGACACTGATAAAAATCTGTCCCTACACATAGTGAAGTTTATCAGCAAAAGTTTACCGTTTTATATTTGGCAAGGAAAAGAGATATACAAAAATTAAATTAGTTTCAGTTTCACCGATAACAATTATAGGTATCGATGGTGTTAAGTGGCCATTTATAATGACTGTATGGTTGGTGCTGAGCCAGCTTCCCTGGCCTGCCTAACCCACAATAAGGATTCAATATACGTGTCATACTAAATTCTGTGTCAGCAGGCACTCAAGTGGAGGAATCAAAAGATCTGTTAGTACAAAAGGAAAGGTTCTTTTAGGAATTGTTAAGTTGATTGAATCAGTCAGATTCTAGACAGAAATGGGGAAATTACTTGTATTAATAATACTATGTCAGAACCATTTAGTGGTTGGCTATTACATATAGTATGATATCCAATTTTCTTTGGGGTAGGATTCAAAGCGCTCCATAATTTGGCCCTAGCCTTTCTTTCCAGCCTTGATTTTCATTCTCTGGTGTTAACAAACTGTGTAGTCAATCTCTGTTACTCATTTGTCCACAAATATTCTCTCTGGAATTTTCTTCTCTTTTCTGCCTAGCCAGGTTTTGCTTAAACTTCAGGACCTGAATCCAGTCTCTTTTCTTTCAGTAGGACAACTTTATCCATCGTGATCTTTTTTTCCTCTAAATTTCTAGCACTTACTGCTTCTCTCACACATTTGACAGTTACTGCTTTGTGACACTTCTTATAAAAATATTATGTATTTGCTTTGTCATCCCAGCCAGATGGAAAACTCCTTGAGAACAGAGACCATATCTTGTACTTGTTTTGATGTATTTCAGACCTTGGGAGGAAAGTAAAAACTTCATGAATTCCATGTTTGTGGGTATGAAATTTTTTTTCTAAAGTGTATTATTTCTCCTTTCTTTTTCTTCTTTAACTTTTATTTTGAAATAGTTTCAAATATATGGAAAAGTTACAAGAATAGTTCAAACAAATGAATGTTCTTCACTCCGATCCAAAATTACTAGCATTTTGTTGTGTATGCTTTATTGTTCTTTCTCTACATACATTTTTTTCCTACTGAGCCATTTGAGAATAAGTTGCAAATATTATGCCCCTTTATCCCTAAATATCACAGTGTACATTTCCTAAGAGTAAGGGCATTATACAACCATAGTACAGTGATCAAAATCAGGAAATAAACATTTGTACAATACTAGTTTTAAATCTCTAGACATTATTTATATTTCACTGATTTGTTCCATGTAGCGTTTTTTTCCCCTCTGTTCTAGTCCAGGATCATGCATTGCATTTAGTTTTTGTTTCTTTAGTCTTCTTGGTTTCTTTAATCTGGGACTGAACCATTCCTCAGTCTTTTTTTTTTTTTAATGAGATAAACATTTTTGAAGATTACCAGCCATTTATTTTGTAGGATGTCTCTCAATTTGGGTTTGTCTTATGTTTCATCATGATTAGATTTAGAATATGCGTTTTTGGCATATGTATACTCTATAAGTGATGTTGTGTCCTTAGAATGCATCATATAAGGGGCACGTGATAGATGTTTCTTCTGTTATTTGTGATGTTTTCTTTGAGCACTTGGTTAAAGTGGTTCTTTTTTTGCTTAACAGGACCTAAGTGCTCTCCTACAGTGGAGCTAGTTAATATAAGAAATAGTTGAGGGCATTACCTACATTAACTTGAGGGATACCAACTTCTGTTTAATTTGGTAAATAATAAAATTTGAATCATCACAGTGAATTTTAATAGTCACTAGTGAATTTGAATAGCACAGCGATCAAGAGAGCCCTAGGCATTTATCCAAACACATTCTAAAGATTACTGTAAAGCTGTAGTAATCAAAAAAGTGTGGTGTTGGTAGTCGAATAAATAGGAAAAATATTTTGAAAACAGACTCAAACATATAAAGTATTTGGCATATGATGAAGGTTACATTTCAGATTAGTGGGGAAGAGGATGGATTCATTAATGAATTATATTTGGGAAAAATAATTAGAACCATTATGTATCTGTCACATTCAGTTGCAAAAACCCAGAGTCTTCTCTAGCTAGTTTGAGCAGAAAGGAATTTATTAAGTGGTACTAAATGGCTTCCAGAGTCATTAAGAGGACTGAAAAAAAACAGACTATAAGCTAAATCTCCAGGAATTTAAAAAACAAAACAAAACAAAACAAGCTTGAGTTCAAATTCTGGACCTCCAGTGATTGGTTATGTAACCTTTAGCTTAACCTCTCTTTGCTTAATTTCTACGTCTGTAATATGCAGATAATTTAAATACTTCTTGTAGGTCAAAAAAACAGTTGCATATTGACAGTTTCATATGGCTCTGTCTAATATTTCTGGATTTGTGAAGATTAAATGAGACAGTGCGTGGAGGACTGAATAAATCGTCAATACACGAGTTATGTAACTTGTTATTTTCAATATATTTCTATAAAAATACTATTAAAAGATGTCAACATGATTATTGATTACATTCTAAAACGAAGTCATTTTTGTATTGGATATACAGCACCTCTATCTGGTATTATCATTTAGTTTTACATAAGTGATTTTCAAACATAACCAAAATTTTAATAAATATGTGTATAACTAAATATATGTGTATATATATAGTCTCCAAATATATGGTAATATAATAATATCAGGTATAACTAATTTTCACATAAATAATTTAAAAAATACAACTAATACCTCAAGAGTGATTGAAAATGTCTTAAGGTGGTTTGCCTCTGCACTGAATGATCTTGGACTGTAGGCCTTTGATTTCTTGTGTCTTTTTAAAAATAGTTGTGTTCTTATTGGTGAGCTGTTCTTGCTTACCTTAGCAGCTTCACCTGAAACACTTTTTAATTTACTGCTTTTCATTTGCTGTGAATTGGAAAACCAGATTACTTTGGTTTGTACACAGTTTTAATGAGCTTAGTTAAGACGTAAATTATGAGGGCCAGAGGAACCTTCCTGAAAATAAATGAAGTGGTTTTCAAACTTAGTATTTTAACTTAATGGTTTCAGTTTTAACTGTTTTAGGCTCCTTTTTTTGGTTACTTCCTGGTTCTTGGCTCAGTTCTGGTTGGTTGGAGCGGAAAAATAAATGACTTCTCTGTGAATTTGGCATAAAATAAAATGTTAATTCACCTTTGCTTTCCTGATGAGTCATTAATTTCCTGATTGTTCTATATTTTAGACAGTCATATTTGATATGCAGTTATATTTGTAGGACTTCTTCCCCTAACTTAAATGTTGCAATACAGGTTTGTAATGGAGAGTCCTCTGAAAATGGTAGTATTTGGAGATGAGTATGCTTATAGTATTGACACCTCCTGGAATCAGACGTGAATGAGTATTTGAGATCCTGCTTTGTGATGGCCACTCAGATTTTTGTCTCATCTCTTCTTCTTCACTGGACACATACAAATTACATTGTCTACCACGCTGGTTTTCAACCCCATTTGTGTATTTATTCCACTTGTTCTTCCCACTTACCCTGGAAGAGAAGTCTTATTTTTATCTTTTGAGTAGAGAGGTTAGTGATTTGTTTAAGAATATTTGTTACGCTCATAAGTATTCAGATTTTGAGGTGAACTTCCATTCTCATACCTGCTTTGAAGCTGAAGCAGTTTTGCCTCACATCATTTAGAACTAGAATTTTTTAAGGTACCGATTTTGTATATATGTTTATAATCAAATAACTAAGATAGACTTATATTTAAGATTTTGTGTTCGCAATGGTTAAATGTTGTTTGACAATATATATTTTTGGAAGCCTATTTCCTTTCTCTTTTTTACCTTTTATTGTAAAACTAAAACAGGTACAGAAAGCCACACAAATGTATAGCTTAGTAAACTACAATACTGTGAAGTGAACACCCTTGTAACCACAATTCAGAAGAAGAAATAGACCTTTGTCAGCCACTCCAGAAGCTCCTACATATGCCCCTTCCAATCACAGTGTCTTCTGTCCAAAATTATCTACCAGTCCTGACTTTTGTAGTAATCACTTCATTTTTTCCATATGGTTTTTATCCCCTGTAAGTATCCATCACTGGGCACTAGAGTTTAGTCACACTTTTTTTTTTTTTTTAAAGTACTTACAGATGCATGTTTTTTTAATCGGATTATAAAAAGAATGAGAAATTATAATAATAAAAAATATAATCACTAATATTATCATAGTACTAAAAGCAGTTATTTGGAAACTCAAGGCTCCACATAACCAAAAATGCGGTTTCAAAACATGAAGTAATTTTTTTAGACACTTATATTTTACCTTCTTTGTGTGTGTGTGTGTGTGTGTGTGTGTGTGTGTGTTTTATACACAAGTACCACAAAGCAGAATAGTATTTTAACTTTACTTCACTCAACATGCATCTTTTTTTCCGGGAGAATGTGTTATATTCCTTCGTACATTGAATAATATATCTACAGGGCTTTAACAGCTTATAAAGCAGATATTCATGATCTGATTTAATCCTCACAACAGTCTTATGATGTCTTCATATTCTTCTTTCCATTTTATGGGTAAGGAAGTGGTATAACTAGTAGGTGGTAGAGCCTTGATTGGACCTTGTGATTGAAAAGGCTTTCTTTCCTTCTAAGTGTTTTCTGAACTTCAGTCATCTGAGTACTACCTTCATAATTTTTCCCAGTCTCTTATAACTGGTACTGTTTTACTTAATCATTTTATGTGGCATGACCTTTTTTTTTTTTTTTATTTTTTTATTTTTTTATTTTTTTATTTTTTTTTTTGACCTTTTTTTTTAAATAGACTATTTAGAACAGTTTTAAATTTACAGAAAAATTGAGTCGATAGCACAGAGTTTCCACATTAACTCCTGCGTGCAGACACATGCGCGTGCACACACACACACACGCATGCACACACAAAACTTCCTCTGTTACTAACATCTTACGTTAGTATGATACATTTGTTACAACTAACAAACCAATATTGATACATTATCATTAACCAAAGTCCATAGTTTATTCAGATTTCTTTAGTTTTTACCTGGTGTTCTTTTTCTGTTACAAGTTCCCACCAGTTGTCATTTCTGTTTAGCTCTTCTTGGCTGTGACAGTTTCTTAAATTTTCCTTGTTTCTAATGACCTTGACAATTTTGAGGAGTATTGGTTGAGTACAGCGTAGGATATCCGTCTACTAGAATTTGTCTGATATTCTTCATGATTAGACTGGGGTTATGGGTTTTGGGGGATGAAGACCACAGAGATAAAGTACCATTCTCATCACATCATATCAAGGTACATAGTAGCAACATAATTTATGACTCTTTTTTTTAAAATTTATTTTTGGCTGCGTTGAGTCTTCCTTGCTGCGCACGGTCTTTCTCTAGTTGCGGCTAAGCGGGGTCTACTCTTCGTTGCTGTGCACAGGCTTCTCATTGCATTGGCTTCTCTTTTTGCGGAGCACGGGCTCTAGGCGCCTGGGCTCAGTAGTTGTGGCTCGCGGGCTCTAGAGCGCAGGCTCAGTAGTTGTGGTGCACGGGTTTAGTTGCTCCGCAGCACATGGGATCTTCCCGGACAAGGGCTCGAACTTGTGTCCCCTGCATTGGCTTTTTTGCGGTACGCGGGCCTCTCACTGCTGTGGCCTCTCCCGTGCGGAGCACAGGCTCCGGACGCGCAGACCCAGCGGCCATGGCTCACAGGCCCAGCCACTCCGCGGCATGTGGGATCTTCCCTGACCGGGGCACGAACCCGTGTCCCCTGCATCGGCAGGCGGACTCTCAACTGCTGCACCACCAGGGAAGCCCAGAATGTCTTATAAATGTTTGAGACTATTTTGGGGGGTCATTTTTAGAAGCTTCCCTTCCCCAACAAGTCACTACTAAAATTCTGTCTTAATTTTCTTCTCATTAGAACTTTTTTCTATCCAATTAACAGATATATTGACATGACACTGACAGATACATTTACTGTATGTATGTTATTTGGTATCATAGTAAGGCAGATTATTATCCCTTTCTTGCATTTCTGTATCTTCATAACATTTTCCAGTGTTCCTTCTGGGGCAGCATTGTACCACAGTATATTGATCAGGACTTGGGAATTAGGAAAGCATATCTGCAGATATTGTAAAAGCAGCTACTAGAGAAAGAGGATTTGACACTATTGTATAGTGTCAAGCACTGGAATAGGAGTTTGGAGGCCTGTGTTCTAGTCCTGGTTCTGCTCTGTGTTATGTAAACTTGGAAGTCAATTCCTGCATTCTCATTTGGCTTATGTGATCTCCAAGCCACCTTCAATAATTATATCGTTTTACACCATGGTTCTGCAGATAAATTAGCGTACAGTGTAAAGTATCAAGGGTAAAATGTTGGAATGAGGTATCACCTCACACCAGTCCGAATGGCCATCATCAAAAACTCTACAAACAATAAATGCTGGAGACGGTGTGGAGAAAAGGGAACCATCTCGCAGTGTTGGTGGGAATGTAAACTGATACAGCCACTATGGAGAACAGTATGGAGGTTCCTTAAAAAACTAAAAATAGAACTACCATAGGACCCAGCAATCCCACTACTGGGCATATACCCTGAGAAAACCATAATTCTTGTACCACAATGTTCACTGCAGCTCTATTTACAATAGCCAGCACATGGAAGCAGCGTAAGTGTCCATCGAAAGATGAATGGATAAAGATGTGGCACATATATACAATGGAATATTACTCAGTCATAAAAAGAAACGAAATTGAGTTATTTGTAGTGAGATGGATGGACCTAGAGTCTGTCATACAGAGTGAAGTAAGTCAGAAAGAGAAAAACAAATACCATATGCTAACACATATACATGGAATCTTAAAAAAAAAAAAAAAGGTTATGAAGAACCTAGGGGCAGGATAGGAATAAAGACACAGATGTAGAGAATGGACTTGAGGACACGGGGAGGGGGAAGGGTAAGCTGGGACGAAGTGAGAGAGTGGCATGGACTTATATATACTACCAAATGTAAAATAGATAGCTAGTGGGAAGCAGCCACATAACACAGGGAGATCAGCTCTGTGCTTTGTGACCACCTAGAGGGGTGGGATAGGGAGGGTGCGAGGGAGACGCAAGAGGGAGGAGATACGGGGATATATGTATGTGTATAGCTGATTCACTTTGTTATAAAGCAGAAACTAACACACCATTGTAAAGCAATTATACTCCAATAAAGATGTTTAAAAGAAAAAAGAGGATTAAAATGTTGGGAACTTCCCTGGTGGCAGTGGTTAAGAATCCACCTGCCAGTGCAGGGGACATGGATACATGAGCCCTAGTCCAGGAAGATCCCACATGCCGCGGAGCAGCTAAGCCCCTGTGCCACAACTGCTGAAGCCTGTGCACCTAGAGCCCGTGCTCTGCAACAAGAAAAGCCACTGCAATGAGAAGCCCACACACCGCCACAAAGAGTAGCCCCCACTTGCCACAACTAGAGAAAGCCCGCGCACAGCAACGAAGACCCAATGCAGCCATAAATAAATAAATAAATAAGAAAAAAGAATAAAGTGTTGGAAATAAATAAGAAAAAAGAATAAAGTGTTGGAGGGACTTCCCTGGTGGTCCAGTGGGTAAGACTCCGTGCTCCTAATGCAGGGGGCCCGGGTTTGACCCCTAGTTGGGGAACTAGATCCTGCAACTAAGAGTCCACATGCTGTAGCTAAGAAGCCCGCATGCCGCAACTAAAGATCCTGCACGCCACAACGAAGATCCCGTGTGCCACCACTAAGACCTGGTGCAGCCTAAATAAATAAAATAGAATAAAGTGTTGGAATACCTCTGCTTCAGGTGTAAAAAGATTAAAATCTTGTAGCTTTGCCCACCCTCCACCCAAGTAAGCTTTTAATTAAAGTATAGCATACATACAAAAAAAGTACACAGATCATAATAACACAGAACATGGATCACAAAACATTACCAGAGTCTCAGAAGCCCCTTGGTAATCCTAGTCACTCCTTTTCCTCCCCTGTCAAAGGATAACTGCTGTCTTGACTTCTAACATCATAGATTAATTTTGGCTGTGTTTTGAAATCATTCAGTATGGCTTCTTGTGCCTGGTTTCTTTCCCTCAGCATTATATTTGTAAGATAAGTAGAGTTGTCATTCGTTCACTTTCTTTTTTTAAATTTATGTTTAAAATTGAGGTATAGTTGATTAACAGTACTATATAACTTTTAGGTGTATAACAGTGCCTTGTTCATTTTCATTGCTATGTAGTGTTCTTAGTATAAATATATTGATTTATCCAGTCCTCTGTTGGACTAATCATAAAGGAAAAAAATAAATTGAACTACCTTAAAGTTAAGAACTTCTGATAGTTTTTTAATCTTCAGGGATTGAATCTTTCCAATTTATACTTTTATATACTGTTTAAATGAGACTTCAAGTTGCGAATGGGTTCTTCAACTTAAAGTAGCCTAATGTCTCCCTTTTTTGCTTTTTCCTAGCAGCCACTTGAATCTTGCTCTGCTGCCTTTACTGGAAGAAAGGAATAGTTTGATTATTATTTTAATAGCATGAAAAAACTCTAGAAGCATACATATTAAAGAAATAAAAGATTAATAAGGGCAGTAATTTAATATCTTCTGAATTTTCACTTCTAGGACAGATATAAGAATTATAGTTTTAATTCATATTTTATAACTATTTAGAAGGTACTTTTTTTTTTTTTTAGAAGGTACTTTTGTGTTTTCTTAAAACAAGTATAAAATTAAGGGTATTAATGACTATGTTATTTAGATGCATCAACTTATGATTCTCTCACACAATTATAATTTATAAGCTGAATGTGTAGACTTTTTATATTCATTCCATCAACATTTGTCAAGCACCTATTACATGTATAGTCATAAACTTTGTTTTATTGCCTGTATCAAGTATTGTGTTAATTGGTGGATAACATATATGAGTTTGTGATCCCTAAATTTTTCTCAACAAGTCACTGAAAACCAAATTTCACTGGTAGAGGCTTAAGACATTTTATCATTACAGATGCAGTCAATTCTCTATTAACTTTTTTTTTTTTTTACTTTTTATTTATTTTTGGTTGAGTTGGGTCTTCGTTGCTGCGCAGACTTTCTTCTAGCTATGGTGAGTGGGGGCTATTCTTCATTGCAGTGCACGGGCTTCTCATTGCAGTGGCTTCTCTTGTTGTGAAGCACGGGCTCTCTATGCACATGGGCTTCAGTAGTTGTGGCTCGTGGGCTCTGGAGCGCAGGCTCAGTAGTTGTGGTGCATGGGCTTAGTTGCTCTGCGACATGTGTGATCTTCCCGGACCAGGGATCAAACCCGTGTCCCCTGCGTTGGCAGGCGGATTCTTAACTACTGAGCCACCAGGGAAGTCCCATCTAATTTTTTTTTTATAAGCAGGTTCTTATTAGTAATCTATTTTATACATATTGGTGTATATATGTCAGTCCCAATCTCCCAATTCCTCCCACCACCACCCACCCCCAGCCCCTGCCCCCCGCTTCCCCCTTGTTTGTTCTCTACAGGGTCCCATCTATTAACTCTTTATTAAGGTAGCAACTTGTATGGGAGTCTCAGATCACTGACAGTGTCAGTTGGTGGATTCAGTATGAACTTAAATAGCAAAAATTACATCTACCACATTTGCTCTTCTGTACATATCACCCAATATGTAAAATTTTAATGGTTTAAGAAATAGCCTGCTATTTGTTGCTTAGCTGAGTTTTTATTAGACAGTGAGTGGGGTGTTTATATTTGAATAGGCTAGGCAGTGATATTTCTAACTAACTAGCCCTTTTCCTTATTTTTTTATTCTCACTTGCTTGGCCTAGAGATTACAGCGTTCTTTTTTATTTTTCAGTACATTGAGAATGGATCATTTTATAAAAATGAAGGATTTGGGCTAAATATTTACTGTGTAAGGTACCTTATTTATGTATTCTGGTTTTTAAAAAGCACCCCAAAACTTGGCAGCTTAGGGGTTCCCTGGTGGCACAGTGGTTAAGAGTCTGCCTGCCAATGCAGGGGACACAGGTTCCAGCCCTGGTCTGTGAGGATCCCACGTGCTGCTGTGCAGCTGAGCCCGTGCGCCACAGCTAGTGGCGCCACAACTGCTGAGCCCACGTGCCATAACTACTGAAACCCGTGTGCCTAGAGCCCATGCTCTGCAACAAGAGAAGCCGCCGCCATGAGAAGCCCGCGCACTGCAACAAGGAGTAGACCCCGCTCACCTCAACTAGAGAAAGCCCATGCGCAGCAACAAAGACCCAACACAGCCAAAAATAAATAAATAAAATTAAAAAAAAAAAAAACTTAGCTTAAAATAACAATTACGTTATTATATATCATATTATTGTGGGTCAGAAATTTGGGCAGAGCTTAACTAGGCAGTTCTACATTAAGGTCACTTGGTGATATTTGACTAGAAGATCAGACAGTTTCATGTCTGGTACACGTCTGAATGGCTGGCAGGCTGGGCTTAGATGAAACTGTCAAACTGAGTACGTATATGTGGCCTCTCTGGCATGGTGTCTCAGACTAGTTAGACTTCTTAAATAGCAGCTCAGTACTCCTGAAGAAAGGAACCAGTCTTAGAATATGCAAGGCTTATTAATATCTAGTCTTGAAAGTTATGCAACTTCTATTAGTTAAAAAGTAAGTCACAGGGCCATCCCAGATTCCAAGAGGACTATGGAAGGGCATGAATACTGGAAGGCATGGTTTATTGGGGCTGTCACCTTTGGAGACTAGCTATACTACAGGATCTAAGGATCTATAACTCTGCATAGTATATATAGAAAACTTACTTTTTTTTTAACAGGATGGTATTCAAATCCCATAGCCCAACTACCTTAATATTTTTATTTCCCTATAAAATCTTCCAGAGTACTCTGCAATTTATATTTTCCCCTAGAAATGTATGTACCTCACATATAATTTTTTTCTGTTTTATTATGAAAACTGTTTAATGTACAAAAAGATGAAGTAATTTACAGTGAACATCCATATAACCACCATTTAGATTCTGTAATTAACATTTTGCTATACTTGTTTTATCACGTGTCTATCATCAGCCTGTCTTATTTTCTGATGACTTCAAGAGATGCAGGTACTCAGATGTAGATATAAGGTACTTTTTCCTTCGATCCTTTTACCTTGGAGGATAGTCAGAATATATAAAGAATCTCTAGTGGTATATCTTCTCTCTTTGAGAACTTACCTGTTAGGAACTTTTCAGCCTGCCTTATTCATCGCTTATCCAGCCTAACTATAGTTTAGTTTTTGACAGCTCTTAAGCCTGAGAGTCTCACTAAGATCTTTGAGGGAAAAGAAAAAATCATTTTTTAAGTTATAAAAACAATTACCCACAATCCCAGCATAAGCACAACTATTCTCATTAATGTGTTCCTGTTCTTTTTCCATTTCTAGTATTTTTATAATTATTTCTGGTGTGTTGCACAGTAGACCCTTGAAAAACGTGGGGATCAGGGATACCAACCCTCCATGGAATCAAAAATTTGTTGATAACTTTACAGTCGGCCCTCTGTATCTTTGGTTCCTCTGTATCTGGGTTCCGCATACACAGATTACACCAACATTGGACTGTGTATTACTGTAGTAGGTATCTGTTGAAAAAAATCCGGGTGTAAGTGGATCCATGCTGTTCAAGGGTGAGCAATATGTAGTTTTTAAATCTTTTTTTAAAAATATGGGAAGTTTTTAGATTATTGTATTATAGCCTGATAATTAATGAGTGTTTGTTATTTCATTGGCTAGATCATCATTATTAACCCTGCCACTTTTGGACAATTAAGTTGCTTTCCAATTGAGAAAAGCTATTGAACCCAATGAACTATTACTACTTATTGTGTGAAATCGGTTATATACAAAGTTTATCCCACCCTTCTGACTTGCACAACCTTAAGGGTTGAAAATGATGAAATGGCAGAGAATCAGAAGTTAGAAGGAACAAAGATGAACTTCAGTTCTGATTGACTTTGTAACTGCATCAGGAGGAAATAAGGAAGTTAGAAAAAAATTATACTTTCAACTTTGATGGACCATTTTTGTCAATTAAGAAATTTTCATTTTTACCAGTATTCTCAGTTAGGCTGAGTAAATTTCCTACTTAAAGTCCACCTTCAAGTTTAAGCATATTAGAAATCTTTGGTGTCAGAGTATAAGGACTAGATATGTATATTATATTTTCAGTGAATTTTATTCCTGTTGTGGAACTCCTCTATGAACCCTGAGAAGCAGTAACCAGTTAACTACCACTTGCTAATGTACACTTTCATAAGTGGTGGTTTCAAAATTTTCTCCCAGCTTGAGCATAATTAGCTAATTAGAGATATTCAAACAAGTTGAATTCTGTAATCTTAGGGATAACAGAGTCTTGTAGAAGATAATTTATGAGTTCTCCTACAATGATATAGGATTATACTTACCCCATCAAAGCATTTAAATCTTGTTTTATTAAAAGATTTTTCAGAGAAAGCAGTTCTTATTTGTCAAGAGTTATTCTTCCTAGAATTAACCTTTACCAGTAAAAAAAAAAAAAAAATTCTTTTGTATCTAAGTCTTATGTTGTTTTTTTTAATTTATTTTTTAAAATTATTTGTGTTGGGTGTTTGTTGCTGCACGCGGGCTTTCTCTAGTTGTGGAGAACGGGCTACTCTTCGTTGCAGTGCGTGGGCTTCTCATTGCAGTGGCTTCTCTCGTTGTGGAGCACGGGCTGTAGGCGCTTGGGCTTCCGTAGTTGCGGCACATGGGCTCAGTAGTTGTGGCTCACGGGCTCTAGAGCGCAGGCTCAGTAGTTGTGGTGCACGGGCTTAGTTGCTCCGTGGCATGTGGGATCTTCCCAGAGCAGGGCTCGAACCTGTGACCCCTGCATTGGCAGGCAGATTCTCAACCACTGCGCCAGCAGGGAAGCCCCAGTCCTATGTTTTTCATGTTATGTACGGAGTATACTTCATCCTGTTTGACCTTCTCTGGAAACAGATGATTGCTGTTTTTCATATAGTAACTTTAGATACTTTAAACCTAACATTTGTCTTCTAGGTTTCAGTGTGCTTGAATTAAGTTATTTACATAATACAGGCCTAAACAGAGCTTTCTGCCCGTGAAAAAGATGCATCTCTTAAAATATGCTTCTGGACTACGTTTCATCATGTTTGTGTCTTCATTCATTGTCTTAATGAGTAGTTATGTAATTTGAACTACACTGCTTGATTGCTGGGGCTTTTAGAACATATGCCCAAGTATCAGATCTATCAACAAATATTATAGCAGATTGCCTCACTAGAGAAAATGGTCTGGATTTGATCTGAATTTTGGATGTGTAGATTTACTTTGGGGAAGACATGGAGAATTTGATCTGGGTTCTGATCATCTCACTTTTGGAAAATTCCTAGAATGTAGGATTGATCCTGGGGTTAATTTATGGGTCTGAGTCAGATCTGGGGTAATCCCATAAGATTGCACCATCCTCTACAAAGTGGGCTCTAGGACATCCCATGTGTTCTACACTTGAGAATTACTACTTGGATCTGTTGTTTATATGTATCCTCCAGAGCCCATCTGAAGAGAATAGAGGGTAGAGGAAAGAAGAATTAAATTTGTCCCATCATATTTACTTTGATATCGGCCTTTCATACTTGGTTCCTACCTGGACCACACAATAAAATTCCGTACTAGGAATATGGGGACTCCTTTCAATTTTGAGGGTGCTTTACTTTGACAATAAGAATATTTGGGCTTTGGGGATTTCAGCCAATAGTATGGTAGTGGCTTCTCCTTTGTTTTCTTCAAAATCAGTGAAAACTTTTAGTATAGGTATAATGCAGTTGAGTAGTTCATTATGCATTTTCCTAAAAATTTAACTGAGACACATTTGCCTTGTTCATCAGACACATTTGCCAGTTCATCATTTAAATAATTATGACTCTTGGCAATGAGGAACTCACAGTGAATATAGAAACAAGTGAATTCTAAAGCCAGGAATAAGTTTAATTGTAGACCTTGAATTGATTAATTATTGCAGAAACAGCATCAATTGAAGAAGAGCCCCGTTTCATAAGGAGATATCAGATGTCTTTGAAAAGGACTACCTTATAAATTTCCAAGTTCTGCACATCTTTAGATTGCTTTAGTCTTTACATTGATTTTTCTTTTTCTTTTCACAAATTAAAAAATGACAGATTGTGTTTAACTTAAGCTTTAAAAAGTTAAGTTTGTTAATATGTTTGGTGGTTTGTTTTGGTGCAGGAGCATTTGAAACCCTTTTGCAGCCATGAGTAGCTTCTTTGAAATTTCTATGTTAAGAAGGGGCTAGGAGTGTCAATTTGTGAGTGTGTGTGATTTGTTTTTAAGCTACTTTTTTTTTTTTTTTTTGCGGTACGCGGGCCTCTCACTGTTGTGGCCTCTCCCGTTGCGGAGCACAGGCTCCGGACGCGCAGGCCCAGCTGCCATGGCTCACAGGCCCAGCCGCTCCGCGGCACGTGGGATCTCCCCGGACCGGGGCACGAACCCGTGTCCCCTGCATCGGCAGGCGGACTCTCAACCACTGCGCCACCAGGGAAGCCCTTAAGCTACTTTTTAATAATAAGTGCATTATTTTCACTCATACTGTACGTTATAGATCATTCAAAGCAGCAAAGTTCTCCAAAAATGATCTTATTTATATATAATGCATACATAACATCTGTGATTTTAAAAATACCAATTGTCCATATCAGATACATACTTTGTCAGTTGAAGAAAGTTACTCTTTGGGTAACTTTGATAGAGAGGCTAGTAATAGAGGTAAAGGGAAGGGGGAGGGTAAAGCCACCCATTAACTCCACCGCTGACAGTAATCTGCCCCTTTATTTAGGTTGCCACTGCCTTATTTAGATGACTGTTACCTCTAACCTTCATGGTTCTAGCAGCCTCTTATCTGTTGCCTAGTCTCATCTCTCTCAAACCTATCCTTTGCCTTTCATCCTCCATTTAGCTGCCAGGGGGATGAGCTACTTAAATTGTGATTTTGATCTGGCCACTCTCCTGCTGTCCTCCAAGACAGTGGTTTTAAGAGTGAGGTGTAAGATGGTTTCTTGGTGGTACAGGAAAAAATATTAGAATTTTTAATTTTTATATTGCTATTTACCTGTACTTTATTAAGTGCATTTACTTGTCATATTATCTAAATCTCACAAAATAGATAAGTGACTTTAAAAGATTTCTTCGAAGAAACCATAGGTTTAAGATAATGTAAGTCAAGCACAGGAGAATAATAAGAAAATGGCACAGCTGATCCTTCTAGTCTTAGTTCAAGCTCTTTGTCAGCCACGTTACAGTTTTAACACCAGTGATCTAATCAGGTCTGATAAATCTTGCCAAAGTCAGTATTATTGAGAAGACTTGTTTGAACCCTAAGTATATGTATTGTGCCTTAAAATATTAACTAATGATTGAAAAACCAAAAAGTAGTTTGTCATGTCTTAATATTATTCACTGTTCCAGGTCTGCATAAAATTTAAATATTATATGCATCTTGGGGATTAAGTCCTATTGGGAGAATAAAGCAATGTATTGAAGTGTGTGAAAGTAGTAAAAAAAAAAATTGCAACCACAAGATTAAAATATTTGCTTCATTTGGAAGAAGTAAGTATGCTGTTTTCCAGCAAACACACAGAAACAATCTAATGAAAGTATGAAACTATTAATACTAGCAAGACATTTAAGATATCATTTATTTTATCTTTATTCCATAATTTTCATGTTTTTATTTTTTATATATGTTTTGTAGAGTTCATAACATATTACCACAGTAGTACATGTATAAAAATATACGTATATTGGGGGTGTGAGCTCAATATTTAAAAACCTTTTTATTGCTGTATAACATATGTAATCATAATCCAGGTCACTAAAGAGAATATATCCAAAACCCCAAAAGACCCACCCCCCTTCTTATGCTTCTACCAATTACTACCCCCTCTCACATCTCTAATAATAACTTCTGTCTTGATTTCTGACAATATGGTATAGTTTTGCACTTTAATATAAGCGGAATCATAAAGCATATATATATACTTTTTAATTTTATTTTATTTTTGGCTGCGTTGGGTCTTTGTTGCTGTGCGCAGGCTTTCTCCAGTTGCAGCGAGCGGGGGCTACTCTTTTGTTGCGTGGCACAGGCTTCTCATTGCGGTGGCTTCTCTTGTTGTGGAGCACGGGTTCTAGGCTCACGGGCTTCAGTAGTTGTGGCACATGGACTCCAGTAGTTGTGGCTCGCAGGCTCAGTAGCTGTGGCGCACGGGCTTAGTTGCTCCGCCGCATGTGGGATCTTCCCCAACCAGGGCTTGAACCCGTGTCCCCTGCATTGGCAGGCAGATTCTCAGCCACTGCGCCACCAGCAAAGCCCCAAAGCGTATATTCTTTTATGTCTGGTTTCCTTTGCTCAATATTATGTTTGTGAGATTCATTTGTGGTGTTCTGTGTAGCTGTAGTTCATTCAGTATCATGGTTATATGGATATGCCACGGTTTATTTGTCGATTCTAATATTGATGGATATTTAGTTTGTTTCCAGTGTCTATTATGAATAATGCTACTCTGATTCCTGTATATATTTCTTGGTACACATATGTACACATTTCTGTCTGGTATAATCATAGAACTGGAATTGTTGGGTCGTGGGAAATGTTTTTATTCCACTTTAGTTGATCATGCCAAATAGTTTTCCATAGTGGTTGTACCAGTACATAGTCCTACCAGCAGTTCCAAGAGTTCCTGTTGTCCCACATCTTCACCAGCACTAGATATTGTTAGCACAGGCTCTGGATGCGCAGGCCCAGCAGCCATGGTCCACAGCCCCAGCCGCTTCACGGCATGTGGGATCCTCCTGGACCGGGATCCTCCTGGACGGATCCTCCTGGACCGGTGCACGAACCCGCGCACCCTCCATCGGCAGGCAGACTGCCAACCACTGCACCACCAGGGAAGCCCCGGAAAATAACTTTTTTTTTGTCTCTCAGTCAGTTCCTTATTCACAATATCAAATCCTTTGAATACTACATGTTGGTGATTTTTAAAAAATATGCTCTATTGTGGGAAGCCTAGGAAGGTTTTTCTGAAAATGTGAGCATATTTATCCTCTCATAGAACTCTGGTTGAATAGTCTCATATTTTTCCTCAGATGCTATGTTTCTGTTCTTTGTTGTAGAACTTTATCATTTCTACCAGCTTGAGAACCCTCACTATAAATAAGCAAAGATTTTATTCTCTGAAGCAAGAAGTACCATGAAATGCCAAATTCTCTAATTTGGGGCTAAAAAAAAATTTAAAGTTACCTTCTTTATTTTCTCCTTATTCTTCTCTCTCTGTAGCCATGGAGTAATAGAGTCATAAAATTAATATGCCACCTACTTTGATTATGGAGAAGACATTTCTTACTCTTATTAATAAAAATTACTTTGTCAATAAAACTGATTACTGTCATTTGAGAAGAGAGATACTTTTAAAATTATTTTATATATTTTTAAATTATAAATATACACTTGCTCATTTTAACAAGTCAGACTTTGCACAAGATAACTCTTGCTAACAGTTTAGTTTGTATTCTTCTGCATCGGGGATTGACAAAGTATGGCTCTTGCAGCAAATCTGTTATTTTTGTATGTACATCATTGTGAGCCAGGAATATTTTTTGTATTTTTAAATGGTTGAAAAAATCAAAAGAATGATATTTCATGACACATGAAAGTTACATGAAATTCTGATTTCAGTGTTCATAAATACAGTTTTATTGGAACATATTTCATTTGTAGAGATACTGTCTATGGCTGCTTTTGTTCTGTAACAGCAGAGTGCAATGATTGGAATAGAGATCTTTGACCTTCAAAGCCTAAAGTATTTACCTTCTGGTCCTTTACAGAAAAAGTTAGCTGACCCCTGTAATACATAAACAGGTTTTGTCATTTGTTTTTTTCAAAAGCAGGGCATAAAATACAGTGTGTGCAATGGATATGCATTATATTATACTTATTGGTAACTAACTTTTTCCGCTTATCCACTGCTGATCGATAGCTGTCCATACTACACTGATATATGGTGCACAGTATTCCATATTTAGATACCATATTTCATTCACCTGATCTCATTTAGGTAGACCTTTAGATCTGTTTATACATACTATATACATTGTTGCATCAGAGTATGTATGTGTAATTCTGATTATTTAATTTAAGTAGCTATTACTAGATTACTTTTCAAAAAATTCATAGCAGTTCACAAGTGCACCAGTACAACTGCCTGTGTCCTAACACTCTGGCTACTATTTGTTGTCATTTAAAAAAAAAATTGCCCCTAAGATCAGTAAAAATTATTTTAGTTTTCAATCTCCTGCTGACTAAAGAAGCTAAGCCATTTACACTTATAAAGACATGCTTTAAAGGAGCTGAAGTTTCATCATCTCAACATTTCATTTTTCTTTCTGTTTTTGAAGAGATCTTAAATGTCAGCAGCCACAAATTACAATTTTTACTCTAGCCAGTCATCTTTCCTCTCCTTGCTTACAAGAAGTCTGTCCCTGTTACAAGAGTACCATTTGAGAGGTTTTGACCTACTTAGCCCAGATCTCTCTCAGTATATGAAAAACATCCTCACTAAAACACATCTAGATACAGTGAGTAACATCTTTGTTTACAGAGGCCATTAAATTTTTGTTAATCTTTGGACAATTTAGTAAATAGAGATAATAGTCTTCTAAGCAATGCTGGCTGTAAGCTACATTATGAAAAAATTGAAGTGCTTACAACTCCAGCTTCTCTTTTTCCCCTCATTTGTACCCTTATTTAGGTGATTCCTGTACCCTTTTTGCATACTCAGTAATGCCCCAGTGTGCTCTTCTGCCAGTCATTTATACTTTTGGGAAAATGTCAACTCTACTTATACCTTCAAAGGGAATTTACAATTTAAATTATGAAATGAAAGTTTTTGTTGCTTATTGAATGAAGGGTTTGTTGGTTTGGTAATAGCTTTTTTGCACTATAATTCATATACCACACATTTCAACTATACAACACTGTGGTTTTTAGAATATTCCCAGGGTTGTACAACCTTCACTACCATCAATTTTAGACCATTTCCATCACCACAGGAAGAAATTCTTTGTTTTTCAGCCATCACTCCCCATTTCCCCCATCTCCTATAATCTATAGGCAACCATGAGTCTACTTTCTGTTACACATTTGCCTGTTCTGGACATTTTATATAAATGGAATCATACAATATGTGACTGTCTTCTTTAACTTAGCATGTTTTCAGGATTCATCTGTGTTACAGCATATATCAGTATTTCATTCCTTTTCATGGCTGAAAATAAATAATACTCCATTGTATGGTTATACCACATGAGTGAATATCCATTCATCATTCAGTGGACATTTGGGTTATTTTTACTTTTTGGCTCTTACGAGTAATGCTGCTATGAACATTCATGTGCAAGTTTTCGTGTGGACATATCTTTTTGTTTTTCTTGGGTATATATCTAGGAGGGAATTGCTGGGTCATATGGTAACTCTATGTTTAACTTTCTGAGGAGCTGCCAGACTGTTTTCCAAAGTGGTTGCACCATTTACATTCCGCACAGCAGTGTGCGAGGGTTCAGCTTCTTCACAGCCTCACCAACACTAATTGTCATTTTGACTGCACCCGTCCTGGTGGGTGTGAAGTGATACCACACTCTGATTGTTTTGTGTGTGGTGTAATATTTTTGTGTGGTGTGATTTTTTTTATTATTGTGATAAAATATACATAACAAAATTTACTATTTTAGCCATTTTTAGGTATATAATTCACAGTGTTGTGTAACCATCACCACTGTCCATTTTCATAACATTTTTTGTCATTCTAAACAGAAACTTCATACTCATTGAATAATATTTCAACATTCCCCTCTTTTCCCAGCCCTGGTAACCTCTGTTCTACTTTCTGTCTCTATGAATTTGTCTCTTGTAGATACCTCACTTAAATGTAATCATACAGTATTTGTCCTTTTGTGTCCGACTTATTTTATTTAGCATAATAATTATAAGCCATGTTGTAGCTCGTGTCAATTTTATTCCTTTTTAAGGTCAAATAATATTCCATTGTATGTATATACCACATTTTGTTTATTCATCTGTGGGTAGTCATTTGGGTGGTTTCACCTTTTGGTTATTGTGAATAATCTGGTATGAACATTGGTGCACACGTATCTGTTTGAGTCCCTGCTTTCAATTCTTTTGGGTATATATCCCTAGAAGTGGAATTGCTGGATCTATGTTTAACTTTTTGAGGAACTGCTGGGGTGTTTTGAACAGCAGTTACATGATTTTACATTCCCACCAGAAGTGCACAGAGTTTTAATTTCTCCACATTCTTCCATGTACTCATTGGCAATTTATATATCTTCTTTGGAGAAATGTTTATTAAAGGCCATGGCCTATTTTTGAGCGTGGGGTTGCTGGCTTGTAGAGTAAGTGTACCTTCAAATTCAGTAAATCTTGCTCCCAAGTAGTTTATTAATGTACACTTTCCTTCAAAATGTATAAAAGTTCTGATGCCAACATTTGATGTGGCCAGAATTTACAGTTTTTGTTTATTTAATGGATATGAAATAGTAGCTTGTGATTTTAATTTGTATGTCCCTAATTAGCAGTGAGGTTGATCCATCTTCCCTACAAACAGAAGTTTGCCTATTCATATCTTTGTCACATTTTTTCTCTTAGGTTGTCTTTTCTTATTGATCTATAGGCAATATTTACATATTTCTTATATGCATTATAATGTCTGTTTTAAAGTTTTGCCTTTAAACTGTTTACTTTTTGAAGTGGGAAGAAAATTTGAATTTGTGTCCTTGGGTTTAATATGGTGCCTGACAAATTAGTCACTCAGTAAAATGTAGAATGAGTAAATATTTTGTGGAAATATAAAAATTTGTTTTATTTTATTATTTTTAATTAATTTATTTTTGGCTGTGTTGGGTCCTTGTTGCTGTGCGCAGGCTTTCTCTAGTTGCGGCGAGCGGGGGCTACTCTTCGTTGTGGTTCGCGGGCTTCTCATTGCGGTGGCTTCTCTTGTTGCGGAGCACGGGCTCTAAGCGGTCAGGCTTCAGTAGTTGTGGCACGAGGACTCAGTAGTTGTGGCTCACGGGCTTGAGAGCACAGGCTCAGTAGTTGTGATGCACAGGCTTAGTTGCTCTGCAGCATGTGGGATCTTCCCGGACCAGGGCTCGAACCCGTGTCCCCTGCATTGGCAGGCGGCTTCCCAACCACTGCACCACCAGGGAAGCCCCTGTTTTATTTTTAAAGAAATAATGCTACCTAAATTAAGTGACAGATGAGTGCTAATGATTTGCACCGCCATGTGTAAACTGTACCTTTATGGTTATCTAATAGTGTATTGGGTCTCCCATTGTTTGAGTGCCCTAGGTACATTTATTTGCAAGTGGATTAGAAGGAGAGTTCTTGTCAGTTTGGGCTTGGTCTGAAAGTCATTTAAAGAAGAGTTAATCTGTTAGATCCTCCAGATACACTTAAATTCTGAATAAAGATGCACATACTGCAGATAATTCTCAGGCCTGTGATGGATGGCAGTTGTATAAAAATACAGTTTTGATTGCAGTAGCAGAATCCCACGCAATTTCTCTGAGGTTCAGCAAAGGGAATCCCCTCAGAAAGCAGGATTTTCTTGGGCCTTGTACTGTACTTGTTTAATCCTGTCTTTTTCCACTTTTAGTTTTATATACTATGTAAAATAGTGTCCCTTCTCCTTTAAAGTTTTAAAGAATTACATCCTACCTGCTTTCAAAATTGATATGGGCCTGTTAAGGCTATTCCTTTGACTACCTCTCCCCAACAAAGAAAAACCCTAAACGTGCTCATGGTCAAAGAATTCAATTTTGTGTGACAAACTGCAATACATATGCCCTTCAATTACATAGTTTTAGGAATGAAATTGATGAGTTTTGTAGATACAACTGGTGGTTGTTAATTGATGTGTTTCCTCTGGGTCTCTTCCTCTCCCTTCCTCCTCCTCCTCCTCTTTTTTAATTTTTATTTTTTTTTAAGTAGGTAAAAGTATCATGTACTCAGAGTTTATCATTTAATATTTGATATTCAGTACTAATAATCATATCATTTGGGTTATGTCTGTAATCTTATTATTTAGAAGTTACATTTTTGCCTTATGTTTAATAGGCTTACATAGTAAGCTCTCCAGTTGCATTGCTTTTTAAAAAATTCTCATTGGTATTTTTCTTTTAACAGAAAAATAACTTGTTCCAGAGACCAGACCTTCTCCACCATTAAAAATTTTGGCTAACTTCCTTTTTCGGGTCCCACTATTTTCTGTATATATTTATCAGGACAACTGTTGTATAATACTCTATTGTATTTATTTGTTTACAGTTTCTCTCTCCCCCACTCATCCATTCTTCTTAGGTTTGGAGACCATCTTATTCAAACTCTTAACAATGAATGGCATATAATTACAAATTCACTGAATGTTAAACGTGATTATCAAATAAATAACACATATTTTTGTGTTGTGTTTAATCTTTTCTGCTAATTCCAATTTAGTCTTTTTAACTTCCTGATGATGAAATGGAATTTAGTGAATAAATAATTAGTAAAATAATGTAGCATCTCTTTCTGCTGATGTTTGAGACTGTTTCAGGAAATCTTTGACCTATTTGGGTGCCTGACCACACAAATCTTACTAATCATTAAGAATTAAGGCAATCTAGGTGTGGGTTTACCAGACCTTTATTTTAGAATCTTAATAATTATTTTAGTTCTTACTTTCATTTTTTTTAAATGCCCTTTGGTGATTTATCTGTTAAATTTTCTGTAATTTTATATGTTAGGTGCTCTTAGCCTCATTTTAAAGATGAAGAAACTGGGGCATGGAGAAGTTTAAAAATTTGCCCAGGGTTATACATTTATTTTTTTAATTATTATTATTTTTTTTATTTATTTATTTTTGGCTGTGTTGGGTCTTCATTGCTGCACACAGGCTTTCTCTAGTTGTGGTGAACGGGGGCTACTCTTCGTTGTGGTGCATGGGCTTCTCATTGCGGTGGCTTCTCGTTGCGGAGCATGGGCTCTAGGCATGCAGGCTTCAGTAGTTGTGGCACGTGGGCTCCAGTAGTTGTGGCTCGCAGGCTCTAGAGCTCAGGCTCAGTAGTTGTGGCGCACAGGCCTAGTTGCTTCGCAGCATGTGGGATCTTCCCGGATCAGGGCTCGAACCCATGTCCCCTGCATTGGCAGGTGGATTCTTAACCACTGCACCACCTGGGAAGGCCCCAGGGTTATACATTTAGTAAATGGCAAGGCCAGTTTTTGAATTCATAGAGTCTAAACCCAGCATTATATTCTTAAGCAGTGTATGCAAATTAGTTTTCAGTTACACATGAACTTTGTGTTCCAGGAACAGTTTTTTTAACAAAAACTAATATGGTAGAATAGTTTTCTTAAAAGCAAGACATGCTATATTTTCTACCAAGGCCAGTGATTTACCAGGAGTGTGTGTGTGTGTGTGCGTGCGTGCGTGCGCGTGCGCTTGAGAGAGAGAAAATGTGAGTAAATTTAGGACTAAACACCTGGAGAAAGCTATGAGTTTGTGAGAGGAGTTAAGGAGGGGAATAAAGTGGATTTTTTAAAAGAGAAATATAAGCATTTGAGCTCATTTACTTATGAAAATAAGAAAAAGAAACATCTAGTGGTGAAATAAATACGTCTGGGTTGAGGCACAGTAGTGCAAAAATATCCAACCTTTTGATCAGGCTAAATCTCTAAAACTGTGACAGCAGTAACAAAAATGTACTTCATTTTAGGCATGTTGTGGCAGAGAGAGGAGGAGGAGGGGGAGGAAAGGCAGCGAGATACGTAGGTAGGTAGGTAGGTAGATGGTCTCAAAGTCCAGTTACAAAAGAGGGAAGGGGGATATTCAGAAAAAGAAGCTGAAAAAGGAAGAAGTATTTAAGGTAGTGAAGAAAATAGGAGAGAGATACCTATCTTTTCTATCATGTAGTCATTGGCTGAAATTGTTTCTTCTAGATCCTCCTCCCAGTTCAATGAAACTTCTCATGTGGGGGGTTTTGTTCTTCTAAAGCATCCTCCGTCTTCTGCATGTCACTAAGGTAATAGGGGTTTCTATCTCGTCCTTTGTTTTATCCTGTCTTTGCCGCTGGTTCTAAAGTACAGCCACGATAAATCAACCACTATTTGGAGAGTTACTGCTACATGTGGTACTTCCAGGTGTAGAGGAAAACAAAAAAGAAATAACTTCTTCTCTAGAGGACTTTACAATCTAATTAGGGATTTAAAATGTAACTTTGTTAAAAGATGATTATAATATCCTGCATTGTGATGAGTCAGATGGTATAAACAATTCCACACTTAGCCACTCAGCTTAAGCTTTAACCAGCTCGGCTTAGCAGGTGACCTTGTCTCCTGCTTCACAAGATAAAAATTTAGGTATAAAAGCAAATATGTGGGGCTTCCCTGGTGGCGCAGTGGTTGAGAGTCTGCCTGCCGATGCAGGGAACACGGGTTCGTGCCCCGGTCCGGGAAGATCCCACATGCCGCGGAGCGGCTAGGCCCGTGAGCCATGGCCGCTGAGCCTGCGCGTCCAGAGCCTGTGCTCCGCAACGGGAGAGGCCACAACAGTGAGAGGCCCCCGTACCGCAAAAAAAAAAAAAAAACAAAAACAAATATGTGGGCCTGCTCTCATCTTCTCCCCTTCATTCTTAAATAAAAGTGTCCCTTCTTTTTTGCATTTTTTTAACATCTTTATTGGGGTATAATTGTTTTACAATGGTGTGTTAGTTTCCGCTTTATAACAAAGTGAATCAGTTATACATATGTCCCCATATCTCTTCCTCCTTGCGTCTCCCTCCCTCCCACCTTCCCTATCCCACCCCTCTACGTGGTCACAAAGCACCGAGCTGATCTCCCTGTGCTATGTGGCTGCTTCCCACTAGCTATCTATTTTACATTTTGTAGTGTATATTTGTCCATGCCACTCTCTCACTTTGTCCCAGCTTACCCTTGCCCCTCCACGTATCCTCAAGTCCATTCTCTGTGTCTTTATTCCCGTCTTGACCCTAGGTCCTTCTGAATTTTTTAAAATTTTTATTCCATATATGTGTGTTAGCATACAGTATTTGTTTTTCTCTTTCTGACTTACTTCACTCTGTATGACAGACCTTAGGTCCATCCACCTCACTACAAATAACTCAATTTCATTTCTTTTTATGGCTGAGTAATATTCCATTGTATATATGTGCCACATCTTCTTTATCCATTCATCTGTTGATGGACACTTAGGATGCTTCCATGTCCTGGCTATTGTAAATAGAGCTGCAGTGAACATTTTGGTACATGTCTCTTTTTGAATTATGGTTTTCTCAGGGTATATGCCCAGTAGTGGGATTGCTGGGTCCTATGGTAGTTCTATTTGTAGTTTTTTAAGGAACCTCCATACTGTTCTCCATAGTGGCTGTATCAATTTACATTCACACCAACAGTGCAAGAGGGTTGCCTTTTCTCCACACTCTCTCCAGCATTTATTGTTTGTAGATTTTTTGATGATGGCCATTCTGACCGGTGTGAGGTGATACCTCATTGTAGTTCTGATGTGCATTTCTCTAATGATTAATGATGTTGAGCATCCTTTCATGTGTTTGTTGGTGATCTGTATATCTTCTTTGGAGAAATATCTATTTAGTTCTTCTACCCATTTTTGGATTGGGTTTTTGTTGTTTTGTTATTGATCTGCATGAGCTGCTTATAAATTTTGGAGATTAATCCTTTGTCAGTTGCTTCATTTGCAAATATTTTCTCCCATTCTGAGGGTTGTCTTTTCATCTTGTTTATGGTTTCCTTTGCTGTGCAAAAGCTTTTTTGAAGTTTCATTAGGTCCCATTTGTTTATTTTTGTTTTTATTTCCATTTCTTTAGGAGGTGAGTCGAAAAAAGGATCTTGCTGTGATTTATGTCATAGAGTGTTCTGCCTATGTTTTCCTCTAAGAGTTTGATAGTGTCTGGCCTTACATTTAGGTTTTAATCCATTTTTAGTTTATTTTTGTGTATTGTGTAGGGAGTGTTCTAATTTCATTCTTTTACATGTAGCTGTCCAGTTTTCCCAGCACCAATTATTGAAGAAGCTGTCTTTTCTCCACTGTATATTCTTGCCTCCTTTATCAAAGATAAGGTGACCATATATGCATGGGTTTATCTCTGGGCTTTCTATCCTGTTCCAGTGATCTATATTTCTGTTTTTGTGCCATTACCATACTGTCTTGATTACTGTAGCTTTGTAGTATAGTCTGAAGTCAGGGAGCCTAATTCCTCCAGCTCCGTTTTTCTTTCTCAAGATTGCTTTGGCTATTCGGGGTCTTTTGTGTTTCCATACAAATTGTGAAATTTTTTGTTCTAGTTCTGTGAAAAATGCCAGTGATAGTTTGATAGGGATTTCATTGAATCTGTAGATTGCTTTGGGTAGCATAGTCATTTTCACAATGTTGATTCTTCCCATCCAAGAACATGGTATATCTCTCCATCTATTTGGTCATCTTTAATTTCTTTCATCAGTATCTTTTAATTTCCTCATACAGGTCTTTTGTCTCCTTAGGTAGGTTTATTCCTAGATATTTTATTCTTTTTGTTGCAGTGGTAAATGGGAGTGTTTTCTTAATTTTTCTTTCAGATTTTTCATCATTGGTGTATAGGAATGCAAGAGATTTCTGTGCATTAATCTTGTATCCTGCTAGTTTACTAAATTCATTGATTAGCTCTAGTAGTTTTCTGGTAGCATCTTTAGGATTCTCTATGTACAGTATCATGTCATCTGCAGTGACAGCTTTACTTCTTTTCCGATTTGGATTCCTTTTATTTCTTTTTCTTCTCTGATTGCTGTGGCTAAAATTTCCAGAACTATGTTGAATAATAGTGGTGAGAGTGGGCAACCTTGTCTTGTTCCTGATCTTAGTGGAAATGGTTTCAGTTTTTCACCATTGAGGACAATGTTGGCTGTCCCTTCTTAAGGCTCGTCCTTTGGTCTGTGTTTTTTACTCTAGTCCTTCACATCATCTCTAACACAAGAGCTTTGCTGCATGCCCTCTTGTGTTAGTACAGCTCACTTTCTCATCGGTTCCTTCCCCAAACCCTGTAAATGTTGAACAAAAACCCCTTCAACAACCTTGCACAACTCATTCCCCACCTCATTCCATTTTCCCCCTTTCCATCTTCAACCAGATTCCTTAAAAAGACTTCTTTACCTCCAAGTCACAATTCAGTACATTGCAGTCATGCTTCTTTCCCCATCACTCCACTGAAACTTCTCTGGTAAAGGTCTCCTAATAATTGCCAAATCCAGTGGACCATTTTCAGTCCTTGTCTTTTGATGTCCTTTCAGTCTTTGAAATTATTATTCTTTTCCTGAATCTATTATTACCTTTCTGACAGTTTTTATTCTGTGTTATTTGCACGTTCCTTTCCTTCTGGCTGCCCTGAAAATAACCTTGGCCCTATTCTCTTCTCACTCCCAGTCAATTCTAGTGACTCTAGCTATCAATTATATCCCAGTACAGTTTTCAAAAGTACGTCTCTAGTTTAGGCCTTTGTCTTAAGCCCAAGACCTAGTTATACTTTTGTTGCAGTGACCTCAAACTCAGCAGGTCCAAAAGTGCTCATCATTCTACTTCCTCATTTCCCCCAACCTTGTTTCTTTTCCTTTATTCCTAGCTCAGTGAATGTTATCTAACCATTTGCTCACTATTCCAAATAGAACAAGGAGACCCTCCCCTACTTTTCATCCCCTCATCCAGTCAGTGACCATATTCCATCAATCCTGCATCTTGAGTAGCATCTTTTAAGTGCGTCCTTTAATTTCTAATTTCTAGTAGGTAAAATTCCTTTTAATTCACCTCAGCATCTCGAAGAGATTCTGTACATCATAGTACTCAAATACTTGAATGTATGAGTAAGTGTTCTGGAAAGATTGACTGTAATAGTAAAGAGAGAAGATGATTCTTGAGCAAAGAAAAACTAAGCTGAGATTAGGAACCACATACTTTCTGGCCTGACATCAAATTTTGATTTGAGAAGAAAGGAATGCCCAAGATATATAATCTACAAATTAGTAGCAGTTTACAAATGGGAGGTGGTAAAAAGAAGCCCATGTACTGTAGTGTATGTATAAGGGGAGCCTTTTCGTTACGTACTAATTACAAAGCACTAGGTTGCAGAACTTCTTGACAGTCCTTCTCTAACCTTAGGAGTCTGTGAGCAGTCATTTAATTGGGCTGCATTTGTTGTAAAGAAGAGTAGTTGAGACCTAAATTATAAAACTATAGTCTTACATTTGTCTGTTGACTGAAGAGAAACAATAAAGTACAATCTGCTTCAGAGCTTCTCACCAATCAATAGCAAGAATTTGAACTCCGTCCTAGTCTGTGCCTAGCATTACATTTCCTTTGTATCATTATATTTCCCATTCTGTCTGCTTTTATTCATCCTACTTGGTATCCCCTATTTGTTTCAGACACATTACACACACCCCAGCCCATTTAATTCCTATTAATCTTCCAAGTAGCTCCTGTATTTTGATGAATCTGTACCAGGTATTAATCTATAGAGAAGAACTTTCCCGAGTCTCACTTTAGGAAACACTCTTGATGGTTCCCACTTTCTTCTGTAAATATTAATCTAGGTCATTTTGCTTCATTCCTCTGTCTTTTATCAGCTTTGCTTTTAGTTTATCCTCATCTCAATCTTTGTAGCATAGCTCTTAATGTTCAGTTTGGTTTAGGTTTTATCCATTTTGCAGTATTGTGTGTGTGGGTGTGTGTGTTTATAGTAGTCCAGTTGTTTCTGTTTTACTTTGGTTTGGTTTAAATTTGCTTTTCTTAATTATAAATATAAAGCTTAAAAGCAACAAACTGAAGAGATGATCTGTCAGTAGCTTTGTTTTGACACTTATCTCCATGTATTTGTTCTTTAATTAGCTTTAGAAGTAGTTATCAAAAGAATAAATACACGTTTCATTCATTAACTTTCACCTGCTTTTACATGGTTTTATAAGAGAGACTAAAGATATTTATAATTTCAGTTCCCTTATACTTTTACATTATTGTAAGCATATGTGGTTTGATATCAGAATATCTGTCCAGATGTAAACCATTATAGGTTACTACTAATACAGTTGTATTATTTTAAAATAATTTGGAAAATTAGTGAATTAAGAAAAGGGACTATTCTCATTGTTAATTGTATTCATTATCTTACTCTAGTGAAATGGTTGTAATAAATCAGACATGTTACACTTAGGTTTTAAAAATTAATGAAAAGTGATCATTCTTTTAGTTTCTTTACAGTTCATGTGGATTTCATTTTATTTTAAACAAAAGCAAAAGGAAAAAGGAAATGTGACTTGCCACTTTGCACACACATTGTTTATTTAATTTCCTAGTAGAGAAAAATACTCATTTGGGGGGCTTTAACTCTGTTATTTATAGAAACTATTTAATATGTTTTAGTTTCAGAAAGCAAAAACTGGGTTTTGCATTTGAAGCAGTTGTACCTTACTCTTAACCAATTGAAAGAAGATCAGAAAAGTAGTGCCTGAGGACAACCAAATAATTGTAGTGAATATTCATGTGGTGCATTAAAAATGTGTTTCTGCCTGTGCCTGGAATTTAGCCACTCCCCAAAGCAGCCCAAGTTTTTTTTTCTGTATCTTTACCCTCCTTTTGCCTGCGTGCTCTGTTTCCTCTCTCTCCTTCAGTTTCTTTGTCTCTCTTTATAAATAAGTAGAAAACTTTTCTTTAGATCAGAGAGCAAAGGGGCAGGAGAACTATCTTAAGAAGTTTTTATTTGTGCCAACATAGAAGTGCTTGGTGGTAGGCCATCTGGATCGGGAGGATTTCCTCAGAATGTAAAGTATGTCGTGAGATTTAGAGAGCTGGGATTTGCTCTGGAACTATCTGGGAAGGCAGCAGGAAACGTAGACAGAACTGGTTTATACTGCTTGTAACGTAGGTGGCAAGAATGGAAGACCGCTTGCCTGGTCTCGCTTCAGTGTGTGCTTCCTCTACATTTAGGAGCTTCTGCACTGGTAACGTATCTTTCCTTTCCTGGGGATTCAGACTTGTGTCACAAACTTTACTACTCGTGACAAAAGAAATCTGAGGATGTGGGAATGCATCTAGGTCTCTTCTGTCCCTCCCCTTCTCCTTCCTTTAAATGTATGTGTCAATAATGGCATAAATATTTGCCTACCTACTTTTATAAAGTACTTAAGACTGTACCCCCTTTATAAGCAAATATATCCTGTTGTAAGCGCAGAATGGGCTTTGTTCAACTTGTTCTTTCCCTGCGCCCCGCCCCCCAAAAGACAGTCATTATATTATTTGTGAGGAAAAAAATTAAAACAGTTTTTAATGGAAAATAGTAAAAAAATAAAAGCGCCTCTCAAATAATAAGAAATCAGAATTGTGTAATTAAGCTTGACTTCTGCTTCTGTGAAGTCTAACCAAAAAACATCAAAAGCAGAATTATCCGATTATCTGTTTTTAATTTTGTTTTAAGTGAGACTTTGAAAAAAGTCTTAATTGTGAATGAATCCTAGCGATAGAACAAAGTAAAGTCCTTCCCTGGGACTAGCCTTCATGTCCGGAGTGCTGTAGCAAAAGTGGTTTTATATTTTATTTAACTCAATTTCTTATATAATTTATGCCAGCAGGGGAATTTTTAGTAAGAATATCTTACAAGGAAAAACAAACTTAAGTTTTTAAAAGTAGAAAATATAAGTTAACATTGTTTGTGTTATTCAGTTGAAGACAAATTAGATAGTCTTATTTTCATATAATATTGCTAGGTGGAGGTAATTAATATTGTCATTTATTAGAGAAATAAAATATCCAAGCTTTAACAGTTAAAATGCCTTATTTAATTAAAACTTCTTTGAGAGAAAAATTTGACTTTTAGAAGTAGAATATTAAGATAAATAGGAAACATTAATTCCTGCATAAATATATCTTTCTATGAGCTGTTTTTATGAATATATTTTCTTATGGTTTATTTCCAAAAGTAGATTTTAGCTGTTCTAGAATACATAATTCATAACTTTTTGATATAATACTTAAATATTTGTCTTGATGAGACAATATTTGAAGATAACTAATTCCATTTTAAAACAAAGAAAAAACCGTTTAAGTTGCTAAATGCTTTCTGATTGGAATTTACTAATGTGACAAATCAGTTGTGATTTTGTTTTGTTCTTTTGAAGAAATGATGTTTAAAGACCCGATTTTCCTTAGGGTGTATTGTTTTGATTTTTGTGACTCTTATTAGCTTGAGAATATTTCTTTCAAACATTATGAGTTGTATACTTTTACAGAAATGTTTTCATTCACTATGCATAAAAATCTACATGTTAACCAAACTTGTATTGAAAATTTGGGTGCGTTACTAAGTAGGATTACATCACAGCCTGAATTAGCTTTGCTTTTCTTTACTGAGAAAATAGTTTAAGTTTTTTTTTTTTTGGTTATTTATTTATTTATTTATATTTTTGGCTGCCTTGGGTCTTTGTTGCTGCGTGCGGGCTTTTCTCTATTTGCGGCAAGCGGAGGCTACTCTTCCTTGCGGTGTGTGGGCTTCTCATTAGGTGGCTTCTCTTGTTGCAGAGCATGGGCTCTAGGCGTGCAGACTCAGTAGTTGTGGCTCATGGGCTCTAGAGCGCAGGCTCCGTAGTTGTGGTGCATGGGCTTATTTGCTCCGCGGCATGTAGGATCTTCCTGGACCAGGGCTCGAACCCGTGTCCCCTGTATTGACAGGCAGATTCTTAACCACTGCACCACCAGGGAAGCCCCAATAGTTTAAGTTTTATTTACAAAGAATTTTGCTTTTTTTGCAGAAAATTCATCTAAAGTAAAAGTATAAGTAAGCAAAATCCTCTGAAATCCCACTTGCCAGAGACATACCTCCAGTCTCTCTATACATCTGTAGGTGTATGTATGCCTGTGGATATACAGTTCTACACAGATACAACTACACTATAAATGTTGCCTGCAATTTTTTTCTTTATAGTATGTTGTTACTCCTAGTTAACTTTCTTATTTACGATTTTAAATATATACCATCCTTTTTAAGAGCTCCGTAGTGTACCGTAATACAACTGTTTATTTAATCAGTTCCCCATTGATAGTCCTTTAGGTTAGTGCCCTCACTTTTTTTAACTGTAAACAATGCATGGTGTTGTTACTAGTTTCTCATGGTTCTTTACCCATATTAGCTCTTCTAATCCTCGCCACTACCATTCTACCCATTAAGGCCTGCCCAGTGTCTTAACATAAGTGCTTTAGGAAGGGGAGATCAGAGACTGTTTTTAATTTTTTTTTTTAATATTTGTTCTTTGGATGGTATTATATCTCATATCATATACCTTTTTGAGATGGACTTTTTTTTCCCCAAAGGTTCATAGGTAACAGCTCATCTTACGGTCATTCCATTAGCCCTCAAAGCAGTCATAAAAACCACCTGGTTTAGTTGTTTTTATGACACAGAACCTCAGGGTTCTTTGGAAGTACAACTCTATCTGTTTTATCTGTTTTGGGATTTAATTTGCAAAAATGGTTTCATTGTTCTTAAAAAAAAAAAGTGAGTAATTATATAGTCTAGTCATCCACGTTCCCCATCCTCTCTCAGAAGAGAAAAATCACTAACTTCCACCTCAAAAAAGTATAATACAGTATATGTTTTAATTGTCTTTATGACATAGATGTTCCATTACCTGTGGAGGCCTCCCTGTACTATCCCCTGCCCTATACCATTAGAAGTAACTATTGTCATAAATTTTGTATATGTCATTCCCTTGCTCTGTGGTTTTGTTCTAAGCAATATATTATTTACTTTTGTGTTTTTTGAACTTTATGTAAAGTCCGACTTGCTTTTTACACTCATTATTATATTCCTGAGATTTATACATGATGTTTCATGTAGCCATAGTTTATTTTTACCACTTTGTAGTATTCTGTTGAATGTTTATATCACAATTTATTTACACATTTTATAGTTAATGGTTTGTTTCTATTGTGAACTTTTATAGTTCCAGTTTGTTTCTATTGTGAACTTTGCTGTTGTGAACATTATTGAACATTTCTGTTGGTGTATATATGCAAGAGCAGAGGTTGGGAAACTATGCCTGGCAGGCCACCTGTTTTTGTTTGTTTGTTTGTTTGTTTGTTTTTGTGGTACGCGGGCCTCTCACTGTTGTGGCCTCTCCCATTGCGGAGCACAGGCTCCGGACGCGCAGGCTCAGCGGCCACGGCTCACGGGCCTAGCTGCTCAGTGGCATGTGGGATCTTCCCAGACCGGGGCACGAACCTGCGTCCCCTGCATCGGCAGGAGGACTCTCAACCACCGCGCCACCAGGAAAGCCCCTCCAGGCCACCTGTTTTATAAAAAAAGTTTTATTGGAACATAACCACACAATCATTTACGTACTTATAGCTGTTTTTGTGTTACAAAGGCAGATTTGAGTAGTTGCTACAGAGATGATGTGGTCTGCAGAGCCTAAAATATTTACTGTCTGGCCCTCACAGAAAAAGATTGCCAACCCTGCTGTAGGTCAGGATCTATACACCCAGGAGGGGAATTGCTGGGTCATAGAATGTGTGCATCTTCAGTTTTACCAGATGATGCCAAAGTTGGTGTTACTTTTGTTTTTGTTTTTTAATCTCAAAGTCTTGAAACAGTTTACCGCCTACCAGTAATATATGAGAATTCACATTACTCTGTATCCTAGGGAATACTTGATATTGTCATGCTTAAAATTTTTTGCCTGTTTGGTGAGCATAAAATAGTGTTTCATATGGTTTTAATTTAATTTTCCTTTTCAAGATTATTAATGAGGTGCTTGAGCCTCATTTCATATGTTCATTGGCCATTTAGTCAAGACTTTTGGTGTTTAGTCAAGACTTTTGCCAGTTTTTCTGTAGGATTGTCTTTCTGATTGATTTGTAGGAATTCTGTATTCAGGATCCTAATCCTTTATCACTTGGTAAGTGTAAGAACTATTCCTCGTTTGTGAATTGCTTTTTCTCTTTACTGTGTCTTTTAGTGGACATGTATTCTGAATTCTAATGTAGTTTCAATATTTACTTTTATGGATAGTGCTTTTTGTATCTTGTTTAGGAACCTCCTCTCTACTTGCAGGATATGAAAATATTCTCTATTATTTTTCTAAAGGTTTTATAATTTTGCCCTTAATTCTTCAATCTGTTTGGATTTGATTTTCATGTGTGGTGGAGATAGGGACTTCAATATACTGAATTTTAATGAATTTGTGAATTTTAATTTAACTTGGGAAGTTCCGCCATTATTTCTTCACATATTTTTTTCATCTAGAATCTTTTTCTCCTCTTCCTCTGGGACTCCAGTGACACAAATATTAGGCCTGAGGCTGTGTCCATTTTTTTCTCTGTGTTTAAATTGTATACATCATATATATAATCTATTTGCATATAATATACATACATAATATAAATTTTTTAATAGAAGAGGTCCTAATTTCAGAGATTATTTTTTCTTCTTATAAACAGTTCAAAAGGATTGGTTATCCAATATCCCATAATGTAGGAAATTAGATTAGAAAGGAGTATTGCTATAGACTGTCATAGTTAATACTAACTGCAAAGAAAGAAGCAGAAAAGGTATGAAGAAAGATTATAAGTTTGAAAATATACTTTAAATTATTTAATTAGAAATATAATAGCCTCCAGGGTGTCATTTTATCACAGTGCTTGCAGCACAAAGTAATATTTTCAGTGAAGACTGAGTCATCTAGAAGTTGCTGTGTTATAATTATATGCCCTTGTTAAGAAGACAGGAAAATAAGTGATCCATTTTAGAAAGATTTACATAAAACCATTGATATTCAAAAGATGCTAGAATGTATAGGCATGCCTCGTTCTGATGTGAGGCTGGGTAGCCAACTTTTAGATATTTGTAATAGAAAATCTCTGCAAAGGTAACATGTATTTCTTGACAGTTTAGAAGACAAATTAACTATGATTCACTGTAGTAAAAGCATGAGTGACTACTGTTGTAGTTTTAAAACTGTCATATTGGATATGAAAGTTTACTAGTTACTTTTTTTTTTTTTTTGCTTGCGTCTCTAATAAAAGAGACCTTACTTATGCCAATAAATAGATTAGACTGATGGAAAAGAAGCTTATGGACTTCTTTCTCTTTTCTCTCTTTCTTCCTTTCTTTTTTATTTCCCCCCCTTAATGAGTTTAATAACCCTTGGCAATTTATTTGTAGTTCATATTTTAACCCTCAAGGCTAGAAACTATTTTGAGAAGGAGCAAGGAAATAAGAGACTACCACAGTATAAGGAAAAGGAATCAATGTACTTGCAT
Source organism: Aethalodelphis obliquidens (assembly GCF_003676395.1). Lineage (NCBI taxonomy): Eukaryota > Metazoa > Chordata > Mammalia > Artiodactyla > Delphinidae > Aethalodelphis > Aethalodelphis obliquidens. Next base: position 9,660,053 of record NW_020837956.1, on the reverse strand, counting down.
CAAGAAGGGGGAGTGGAATTAAGCCCCCAGAAAATAGATACATTTACTGAACATGTGTATTCTTAAAAAGTTTATTGTGAATGCCCATGTGGTACATTAGAGATTGGGAGAGAAAAACATAACAAAGTTTTGAAAATGGAAGGAGCAAGAGTGATGGGTTCTATTGAGTCATCTGAGGAAGGAGCGCTAACTCCAGTTTGCTGCGTGCCCAGGAGTAACTCACCTAATTTCACAGTCTTAGTTTACTTATCTATAAAATGGCAGTAGGGGCTGTTGATCTTTAAGATAGTCTCTGTTCTAGCTTTTATAATCAATGAATGCAAATTTAAGTTAATTGCCTTATGCTCTGATATGTTCCTTTATGAAATTGGAGTACTGTGTCTGAAGGAAACTTGCTTTAAGAAATTAAGCTTCAGAAGCACTGTATATTAGCTTAAATATAAGTTTAAATAACATATGAAAAGTAACATATGATACATTTTTGTGAAATTCAAATAATATAGAAATACACTAAAAAGCAAAAATTTCCCTTTACCCTTATCCTTCTAATCCCACTTTCCGAGTCAAAAGTAACCCAATTACCAGTTTGATGTGTATGCTTCTAGACTTTTTTCTATGTGTACATTATAGACATATATAAATACGAAGTTTTTTGTTTATTTTTTAGAAGTATGTTTCGGTGTGTGTGTGTTTCAATAAATTATTTAGTACATGTTGTTCCCCAATTTGCTTATTTACTCCACTTGAGTCGTCTTATAGATCTTTCAAACTTCTGGTTTATATACTTATTGTTTTTAATTGCATGGCTTTCTGTGGTGTGAACATATAGCTTATTAACTCCATCCAGGGACTTTAGGTCATTTCCAATTTTGTAGCAATAATAAACAGTGTAGTAAAGAACACCACTATACAAAATAGTAACTTACTGAACCCTCACTGTATGACAGTGCTGTGCATTATTTCACCTAATAATCTCAAACCTGAGATAAGTACTAATTAGCATGAAAAAATTACATGGGGAAACCAGTCACAGAGCTGGTAAGTAGCAAACAGATTTATTCAGGCAGTGTAACACCAGAATTTATGCACAATTCTACTTGCCTCTGAAAAGGTGAAGGGCCAAGATATTAGGATATTACAGGGTTTCAGGGCTATAATCAACTACTATGCCACTTTGCATCTCTGTTGTTGCTGTTGCCTTAGCTTGAGTGATCCTGTAATTGATCATTCAAACTGGGAAAATTTAGAGAGAAAGAAGGAACGTTATAATATTTTTACTGAGTTAGCAGACATGTTTGTCCTGGACAAATCGAGACACATGAACACCTTACTCCTAGCCTAGGCCACCTTCACCTTTCACACGGGTTACTGCATTACCCTCCTGCCTGTTCTCCTTACATTTACTCTTATTCTGTTCCAATCCATTCTCTCACAGAAACCAAAATAACCTTTTTAAAACAGAAATCTGATTATATCACTTCATAGTTTAAACCCTGTCTGGCTTTGTGAAAGAATATATTTATTCGGTCCTCCTGTGATTATTGTTAAGATGCAGCATGAAATAGAGTAAAGGGCACTTAAACTGAGTCAGGAGTCCTCTGTTTGAGTTTCAGATATCAAGACTAGTTTGGTGACCTTGGGCAAGCTATTTAACTTCTCAAGCTGTTTCCTCAAATACAAAATACAGATAGACTGAGGAGAGGGATGAGGTCATAAACAGGAAAGGTACTATATAAATGCAGGACATTGTTAATAGTTAACTTTTTGCTTGTTATGGCCTTTGAAAAATTGTCCTTGTATCTTATCACAGTATCTAGCAGGTTGTGGTAGGATTTTTACAAGCTGAACCACCTTTCATGTGACTGTCCAAGTTTTACAAAATAAAAACTTTAGTCATTTTTTAAAAAATCAAAGTCTGTAAAAGTTAAGTGACTTACCAAAAGTAAAAGCTAGTTACCATGCTGGTACTAAAACCCAGGACTATACCCTTGGCATTATAGTCTGATAATCTTTCCACTAGCCTTTGCTGCCTTCTCAAAAGAATTAAGGAGATCATGTGTTTATAAAAATCACATAAATATTTTACCTGTGATTATAATTTAGATATATAACCCACCTTTCATAAATTAAGAACAATTTAGAAAGGCATATCTGTATAATTTACTGACTTAATCAGGACCTTTGGCTTACAAGTGATGGCTTGTAAAAAGAGAGTTTATTAGGTTACATAATTAGCTAAAAGAAATATTAGAATAGCTCTCAGAATTGAAGGTCCAGGGCTTCAGAGACTAGAACTGGAACTCAGGGCAGACAAGACTCTTTATCACTGACAGCCCTAGGTCTGTGTGTCCTTATAGTTGATAAACCAAGAAGGATGGGCTACACCTCTCTCTCTCTCTCTCTGAAATTTGGGAGAACTCCATTTGGCCTAACCCATATCTCACAACCATTTTATGCTAGTATTAGGTTGAAGCATATGAAATTACCAATAGTCCTATTTTTACCAACTAAAAAGGTCACTTCCTTTGCTTCAACCTATTAATAGTGCAGGGTGGTAGAGAGGAGAATGAGGCATCCTAGATTGACAGCCCTAATGGAACCTCAAAAACTGGTGGAGTTCCACAAAACAGCTGGTGTTCTCCTACCAGAAGAAGGAAAATAGGAAAGTATTCTGGGCAGACAAATATAATAGTAACCATAGTGTAACACACATACAGAGTATGGATTAGCTAGAATTCAGCTAGAACACTCTGGAAATGAAAAAGACCTCAAACATAAAAACTTCTAAAAGAAGAAGCTGAATTGTTCTTATTAGTCCTTTTCTTAAGCATCTCAAAGTTTGACATATCTGCCTTTTATGTAATACATGGGCCCAAAGCTCTCAAATGATACTTTTTGTACTTTGAAGTTGTGTGTTAAACATTTATTGAATGTCGGACATGTCCTGGGTACCTTCCTCATAACAATATTTAAAGACAAAGAAACTGAGGTTCAAAGAGGTAAAATAACTTTCCTAAGATTACACAACTGATTAACTATGGTACTAGAATTTGAAGTCTGAATTGAAGATAAAACCCAACTTTTCCTTCCATTCCAGTACTTCTCCAAATATTGTCATTGAAATACCTCTAAAGACAGAAGAGAGTACATATGTATGCCTGAGCTGTCTGTAGGCATATAAGGTCTTAAATATGAATATGTTTAGGCATATAAGGTCTTAAATATGAATATGTTTACTGCTCCATAATAAAGGGTGATAACTTTGGTTTTAAAATGCTGAGGGTTTTGTTGTTGTTATTTTATTTATTTATTTTTTTTGCGGTACGCGGGCCTCTCACTGTTGTGGCCTCTCCCGATGTGGAGCACAGGCACCGGACGCGCCGGCTCAGCGGCCATGGCTCACAGGCCCAGCCGCTCCACGGCATGTGGGATCCTCCCAGACCGGGGCACGAACCCGTGTCCCCTGCATCGGCAGGCGGACTCTCAACCACTGCGCCACCAGAGAAGCCCTGTTGTTGTTATTTTTAACTCAAACTTTGAGTTAAATTGTCTGCTTAAGATGTCTGACACATTATCTCAATATGAGAAAAATGGCACACTATGTGTGTGAATGACTGACCCAGTATATCTCACTTAGGTCAAACCATTCTTCTGTGAGAACCTAATTTCCCCCCTGAATTTTCCTGCTTATAGTGAATTAGCCAATAGCAATTGATCTTTTATAAACATTTGGATTCAGATTGATCTAACAAAGTAGTGTACTCTCAAGTTACATAGCTTTGGAAGTAGTTTGTAATTGCTGTGTTACAGCCGAACTTTATTTTGTCGTTGTTCTTGTTACATACCTAAGGCAGATATTAGCTATGTGCTGTATAGAAACCACCTTTTTTTTTAAAGAGAGGTTGAGGCATTGGGGAGAGAGAAGGAGCAGCAACAAGTCTTTTACTAATTATGTAGCCATATTTGGGGGGGGGAGATTCGGAGTATAATAATAAAGATAGAAGTAAAGAATGCTTTCTGATCATTGATGCTGAATCTGATACATAAAGCAAAATTGAAGTGATTTGTACTCCTTATTTTCATAAATAATTATGATAATGATATAATAAGTAAGAAGGATGCTTTTGGGCTTCCCTGGTGGCACAGTGGTTGAGAGTCCGCCTGCCGATGCAGGGGACACGGGTTCGTGCCCCGGTCCGGGAAGATCCCACATGCCGCGGAGCGGCTGGGCCCGTGAGCCATGGCCGCTGAGCCTGCGGGTCCGGAGCCTGTGCTCCGCGGCGGGAGAGGCCACAACAGTGAGAGGCCCGCGTACCGCAAAAAAAAAAAAAAAGAAAAGAAAAGAAGAAGGATGCTTTGAATAGTTTACAGTCTTGCAAGTTTCCAAATGTCTACAGAGTGATATATTTAGGGAACATTTTGGTGAAAAAACTATTAAGGTGATGGTATAATATATGGAAAATTTGACTATGGGAAAATTTTCATAATTTTAATTACATGTCAGGTGTATTAACTTTTACTATTTTAAATTAGTTCAAGTAGCTATGAAAATCTTTACAGAAATTAATCTGTGCAAAAACAATTTTTTTTTCAATTTTTCTCATCTTTTAAAAGACTTATCTGGTATAGTTTTTCTTATATGTCATTAGATTCTTTCTTAAGAAGTTTACTTTAAAAATATTCCATATTTTCTTTTCTTTATAGATGATAGTATTTCTGCTGCAAGTACTTCTGATGTTCAAGATCGCCTCTCAGCCCTTGAGTTACGAGTTCAACAACAAGAAGATGAAATCACTGTGCTAAAGGCAGCTTTGGCTGATGTTTTGAGGCGTCTTACAATCTCTGAAGATCATGTAGCCTCAGTGAAAAAATCAGTCCCAAGTAAAGGTAATTAAGTGTGTTGTAAGTAGGAAGAGTTTTGCTTTTTGCAACATTTTCTTTGAAATAATATATTAAACGTGTATTTTTTCAGTGACATTAAGATTGGGAATATAAAACTATAGTTTCTCTTTTGGATTACTTATGACTATAGTTTATTTTCCATTTCCTTTTTCTTCATCCGTAAGAAATTCTGAAAGTTTATTATTTTAAATTGGGAATTTTGGGGTAATGCCACTGATTGTACTTACTGGCTTTTATGTCATAGTGTTTGTGTGAATTTAGTATCTTTCAACTACATAACAAACTTACTGAGTGCAGAGGGGGTGGGATGAACTGGGAGATTTGGATTGACATATATACACTAATATGTATAAAATTGATAACTAATAAGAACCTGGTGGCGCAGTGGTTAAGAATCCGCCTGCAAATACAGGGGACACGGGTTAGAGCCCTGGCTTGGGAGGATCCCACATGCTGCAGAGCACCTAAGCCCATGTGCCACAGCTACTGAGCCTGCGCTCTAGAGCCCGTGAGCCACAGCTATTGAGCCCTCGTGCCACAACTACTGAAGCCCACGCACCTAGAGCCCGTGCTCCACAGGAGAAGCCACCACAATGAGAAGCCCGTGCACTGCAACAAAGACCCAACACAGCCAAAAAATAAATTAATTAAAAAGAAAAAGAGAACCTGCTGTATAAAATAAAATTAAATTCAAAATTAAATTTACTGAGGGCAGGAACTGGATCATCTTTTTGTGTCTCCCATAGACTTCACATTGTATGTTGAACATAGCAGGTAGGCACTCATACTTTTTAAATGAACTCTCTTATCATTACAGAAAGGATTTAAAGCATTATAGTTCATATAGCTTCATTCTAAGCCTGTGGTCATTAGTCAGCAGAATCATGAAGAATTTAATTTAAACTCTGAAACTTACTGCCAACCCCAGTTCAATGGAAATTTTAACTTCTAGACATTGGGGATTTTCACAGACTGGAATAAACTGTTATCAGGACCTTGTTACTCTGAGTTTGGAGCAGATGTCATGTAGCTTTTCTCTTCTTCCAGCCACCCAGAAGGAATCTTAAATTCTTTAACATTAATCAAACAGTCAAACATATCATTTCATATATCTCACTGATTTCTTGGTAGAGAAGAGTAGATGGACATAGGCATGATTATCCCCATTTGGCAATGGGAAAAGGAAAAGATTCATCAGCTTACCTCTCTACTGTAATATGTCAACGCAGATGATTAACCTAGGGAGGAGTCTTACATAACTTCTAGGTTTTAGCTGGAGATTAGATAGTTAACCAGAATATGAGGAGCAGATGTGGAAGAAAGATTATGAATTCAGTTTCCGAATGTTGAGTTTGAGGTATGTGTGGTGTATAGATAGATACCTGTTGATAGCTGAATTATAGGTCTAGTGCTCAGGCTAGTCTTGGTTAGGAATAAAAATTTGGGAATGTTCAGCTTATGGATGATAGTTGAAGCCATAGAAGGAGGATGTAAAACAAGAAAGTGGCTCAGGGTAGTTCTTTCAGGAGCTCCAATATTTCAGCATAGCAAAGAAAGAGTGATTCATGTTGCCAGCTGCTACAAAAAGGTCAAGTAAAACAAAGACTGAGAGGTGACCATTGGATTTGACATTTATGAGAATATTAGAAACCTCTCCAAAAGGAATTTTAGTGGAGTGATAGGATTACAAATCTAATTGCAGTATTTTGAGAAGCAGGAATTGAGGAGAACTCCGGAATTAAAAGCAGCAACTGTAGCCAGCCACTTTTTTCAGAAAATTAACCTGAGTGGGGAAGAGGGTAGTAGAAGAGGATGCTAAATCGAAGACCAGTTTTAATTATTTTTATTTTTAAGACATTATAGACTGTAGCAGAAAAATACATTGAGGACAAAAAGGCAGCAGAGAGGAAGATGATGTTGGTGAGGGAGGGGTGGTGGTAATTGAGGCAAGTTTCCTGAGAGTTTGAGAAGGGATGTTAGAGCAAGTTAAAAACTATTAGTCTTAGATGGAAAAAAGACTACTTCTGAATATTGAGACATCCATTCCAATAGAATGGAAAGAGATAAAACTAAGTGGAGATTGATATATATTCACAGTTGTCAGGGCTAGAAGTTTCATTCCTTATCACTTTCTCCTCAGGAGATAGTGATGCCATTTAGGAAAGTAAGGCAGTTCCTTGCTGGTGAAAAAAAAAGGCAGTCGACATTTGGAATGGTAAGAGAGTAGAAAATGGAAGGCCACAGACATGAAAGAAATGCTCAGGGACCCTGAGGGTACTGGCTACCGAGTTGTGAAACTTTGAGGGAGGGGCATTCATTCTGCCTGGTTTTCTGATTCCCATTCTCATACCTCCCACCCTCCAGCACTCCAGGCCTTTGTGTTAATAGTGGAGAGTTAGATAGCAGGATGGTTCTTTTCCATTACTGGTTAGTAGGATAAATGTGTCAGTGGCATGGGATAAGTAAGGGACCTGAGAGTTTGGCAAAAGACTTGATTGAAACCACTTTGGTTAATAATGTTATAAGTGAGTTTTTAATTTTTTGAGAACCAACTTTGAGGATTGCCAAGATCAAGCCAGGAAAAAAAAACTTATTTGGTTATAAATTGATTTTTCTAAGAGAATTCTAGAGTTGTTAGAGTATTAATGTATACGGGCTTTACAGGGAAGGTAAACTGTACATAAAGAGAGAAGAACAGGTTTCTATAATTAATATGTGTACCCTCAGGTTCTGGCTCTTTATTAAAGTATTTTTAAATCCTATAAGACAAAATGATATAGTATTTGGTTATTATCTCATTTTAAAAGCTTATTTTAAATAATTTGTATTAACCTACAATTTAAAAAAATTTTATTACGCTAAAACAGTAGTACATTATAATCTTGTGTTGAGAAAAAAACGTTTTCTCTCATTGTTTATTTACTAAGGTATTTCAGTAAAGAAATATTTATAGAGAAATTTAAAGACTGCTCTTTTTTTAATTTGGCATGCAGACGATATTTTGTATGACACATCAGTTCCTTAGCACCTACCTGTTTCAGTTTCATGAAGTACAAATACAGTTTAAATAGCTGGAGTTCCTATCCCCTAGGAACATACTTTCTGTAAGTTGTCCTTTTCTAGTTGTCATTCATAAATCCTTTGTCTGTAAAGTGAATTTAGAATCAGTTTTGTTACAGGCTCTTTAGTGGAGATTTATCCAGTTCTGGAGCCACCTGCAGCTTCTACATTGGAACATTTTCTTTCCACATAGTACCGGCTCTTACTTCTTATTAATAACTTTATTAATTAGAGAGATACTAAGTTCCTTTCCATTAATTCTATGTCATAAGTTTACTTTGACTGCCATTCTTATAATATGCTGATGTGGTTCACATTTTGAAATGGAGTCCACTAGTGAATATTCTTTAAGTTACTTTGTTACCTTAGACACAGACTTTGAATTGCTGGATATAAAATGGATTGCTGGGGAGAAGATTGATTATATAATAATTTGGGGAAATATTATTTAAGAAATGAGCATAATTCATTAAGGATTAACCACTGGATTTCCCATTAGTGAAAAAACTTGCCTGACCAGTTATGTTCTGTAATATTGATATTAACACATCAAGAGAAATACATATTTAAAGTTTTGTTAATTTTATTATTTGCAATTCTAAACAGCTTTATCTTGAAATTTATATATAGTATACTATAGAAAGTAATTGGAAAAGAAATATTAAGTGATTCTTCACTATTGTCATTTGTATGTAACCTTAAAAAGATCAACCATCAGTTTTGACAAAACAGGATTAATATATTAATGGTATAAATATTTGGAATAAACACTTTAAGCAAAGTATTTTCTAACAAATGAAAAAAATATTTTTGAAAAAATTTTTTTTAAAAACAATGAAATTATTTTGCAGGGATTTTGTATTTTCTCCTTCAATTAAAAAGTAAATTAAGGCTTCCCTGGTGACGCAGTGGTTGAGAGTCTGCCTGCTGATGCAGGGGACACGGGTTCGTGCCCCGGTCCGGGAAGGTCCCACATGCCGCAGAGCGGCTGGGCCTGTGAGCCATGGCCACTGAGCCTGCGCGTCCAGAGCCTGTGCTCCGCAACGGGAGAGGCCAAAAAAGAGAGAGGCCCGCGTAATGAAAAAAAAAAAAAAAAAAAAAAAGTAAATTAATATAATGTTATATGTCAATTATACCTCAATTTTTAAAAAAAAAAAAAAGTAAAAATCATTTCTGATACTGTAGAAAAATTTTATATGGAAATGTTTTAGTCCCTTGTGAAATTAGAATTTGTAGTATTCACTTTCACACAAATTACTGACAGGACAGTAATCACTACCATCTTCTTAAGATATTTAGAATTTCTAGAGGATTTTTCTTTAGAGGGGAGACTAAACTACCATAGGTAAATAGGTGGAAACCTTTTATGAAGCTGTGCTTAAAAGTATAGGTCAGCTTCCTTATTGATGAAGACAGGTATTACAGTTTTGCTAGGTGGTGGTGATATGGAAACATGATTTGGCTTCAGGTATGGCTAAAACTAAATGTGTATGCTAATGGGTTAACGACATTCTCTGTCATTTCATAGTAGTATTGCCATTCAGTAAATCCCAAAATCAGAAACACACCTAACTAGTCATTTCAGTATTTTTAGTTCTGTTCTTTTAGTTTGTCCTCTCCAGTGTGCCAGCAGTATTAAAAGCTAAACCCCATTTTTTCTTGAATATATTATATCAGACACTTAGGTAGAAAGTTTTCCCAATAGTTTTTAAGGTGGCCAGTCATTTAAATTTCTCATGTACCTTCTCTTCTCTTGGAGAATTCTTTCCTTTTGACGGCATATGTTCATAATATATGCACCAGTTGCAGCTGAATCCTTGCCAAAAGAAAAAAAATTACCTGTACTTTGGAGCAAAAGGGAAGGCCCAGGGAACACTCTGGCAGTTTTAACTGCCAGGAAGACAAATTATGTCACAGCTGGTGCCTGGGAAACCCATTAAGACCTCTTGGGGTGACCAAATGAATGTAATTTGAGAATACAACCCAGTGGCAATATGTGAAGACAAGCTGTTAGTACATAGAGGTATAAAAGCACAGGAGTCAAATTATCTGAAGGTGGGAAACTGTCATTTTAAACCAGGAAGCTGCTGGTAAACCAGAAATATCAAGCACTGTGACTGCTACTTGAGAAATGAGAGAGCCCAGAGGAAAAATTTAAATTTGGAGGATGTCTGTTCTCCCCCAAAAAATATTCCTAATTATATAGACTGTGGGATAGTGTACAGGCACAGATCCGTATCATTTGGCTCTTACTCCAAATAACATTTGGGAGAAGACAGGGATTGTCATGAGTTTGCTGTAAGTGTTGTTAATAAGTAAATTACATTAATCAGGTTAGAAGGTGTGAATTTCCTTGGTGGGGCCCTTAGGATAAAATGATTCATACTTATGGTAGGGGGTGGGAGAGTATCTTATTATTTTGACAACAGATCAAAGACTTCTAAGCTGCTCTTTGTATATGACAGTAAATGGGTGGATATTGCCTCAGACCAGGCAGCAATTACCATTTACAGAGCTCCATTTCTCTATGAGAGTCAAATGCTCTTTGGTCATTTCTTCTCAAAATATACTTTAAAAAAATGAGGCAAGAGAACTAAAGTACACCTTCCTGTGAAACAAGAGGAAAGGAGAAAAGTACACATAAAACTCTAAATGGAAAAGATAAAATTTGATGAAGTACATGTAGTCCTCAATATTTCCAAAGAATGAAGCAAAGTAATTGACAGATTGAAAAAGGTGGCACAGAGCTTGAAAATGTGAAGAGAGTGGAAGAGGTATGCAGTTGGAGCTCTGGGGCATATGATAGGGAATCTGAGAAAAAAGATTTTGAGTGTTAACTAAAGTTCTTCCTTCATAGACCATCTTTACCCTTCTCCTAATAAAAAATTTTCCCATTCTTTAGGGCCTCAAATTAATTCCTGAAAATGATCTATTTTTTGTCTCTTGTTAGAATTGTTTTAAAATTTTATTATATGTTTCTTTTGGTATATATGTTTCTTTTGGTTGCTCCCGCTGGATTATAAACTATTTGGAGGCAGGGACAGTTTCTTACATAACTAGCCTTAGAATGACTCAATAAATGTTTGTTGAATTAAATGTGGGAAACAGAAAGTTATAGAAGTAGGAAGTTATTTTAAAAATTGCTCTTTGGATGGAGGGATTGGGATAGATGCAAGAATAAGAGGATATTACAGATGAGGGTAGCAAGATGGATTTCAGATGTGCAACATATGCAGCAGTCCCTAGTGGTAACTTTACTGTGTGATTCTGGAGTTCAGTGAAATTCATTAGCATTTAGGAACTGTCAGGCTAAGGTATCAGAAAGTTCATCTGCTTAGGTCTATCATCAAGGAATATAAACAATAATGATTAGTATTCTTATTTCATGATAAAGTAAGATAAAGTATAAAATTTATCATTGGCCTTCAACCCTGGCCTTATAATGGTTAAAACAAACTGTGATTAAAACTAAATTAGTACCTTCCTGGTTTATAGACTTTTAGCCTAAATTTCTCTTATTTCAGCTGGGTTGCTGCTCAGAAATTGAACTACTTTTGTACCTTTGGTTACTAGAGGTTGCTTCCAGTCTTGCAGGCTGATCTTTGAGAGCGTTGTGGCTCAGACTTTATAATGCCCAAGGCTTGGGGGAGAGGGATGTATATGTACAAGCATATATACATGTGATATATATAGCTAATGATGCATTCTAGTTATATATTTGTGTACTGCATAATCATTTTTACGCTCCTTTCTTCCAGTTAGGTTCCTAATATTCTAAATTTCAAAGAATATACTTTAGACTTCTCAGGTGACAATCACTCACCCACGTTCCTTTTTGTTTTCTGCACCTGCTTTACTTAACTCATTGCCTCTACCTTGGGAGATCATTCACTCTTTTATCCAAATACTAAGGATTCCCAGTACTGAGAGTTATCAGAAATTAAACTGTAGGATGGAAAATGACCATGAAAATCTTATTTTGGTCTTTTCTTGCTATTTATGTAAATATCTGGGGACCTTGATGATTTAATACTGCTCTCTGCTTAGAATTTCCTTTCCCCCTGCTCCATCTGGTGAATTCCTATCTGTTATCCCGGCAAAGCTCAAAATGTCACTCTCCACAAGGCAGAATTATTTCTTTCCACTTACTTACCATTCCTTCTTCCTGGACTCAAATCTTGATTTCACTACCTATTACAGTATAACCTTGAGCATGTTAATAATCTCTCTAGGCTTCAGTTTTTTTCATCAGCAAAACTGTAATGATAATAGTAAATCCCTTTCAGGATTATAGTGAAGATTAAAGGACTTAATTATAAAGTACTTAGGATAACAATGCTTAGCACTCAGCAAGTGCTTGATAATTAATATTACTTCACATCACTTACTGTATTGACAGTTGTCTCTTTCCTTCATCTTTTCAATGCACTAGGCACTGTTTTAGGTGATGGAGATTAAAGAAATAAAAGATACTGACTTTTGCCTCCACAGGGCCTTAGGTAAAGTGAGAAGACAGCTAAGTCAGTAATTATAAAACTATATAATAATTGGCATTAAAAAGGTAAATTTAGGGTGTTGTGGGAGCTCCTAACCGAAACTGGAGTTGAAGGTTCCTTGCAGGAGATGAAATCAGCCATTCATCTTCCTTCATGGTCTTAACATCCACTTATTGGTGCCAGTTCCCAAATTGTTAATCTATATTCTAGACTTGAGCACTTAAGAATTATCTTTCTACTTATTAGATTGTACTGCTTGTATGTCCCTCAGAATTCATAAATGTAAAATTTCCCCAAACTGAAATCATCTTTTAAGCCCTAAATATTTCTTAAAACTGCCTCCTCCTTTCCATTTATGCTACCTAGCTCTTGTTTCAGGTCCCCATCGTGCTATGCTTAGACCACTGCCCTGAAATCTGCTCTTCACATAGCCACTAGGATTTCTCTAAATGTATATTGAAGTCTTTTTTTCAGCTTAAAACCCTTTGGTGGTCTCTATTTCCTATAGATAAAATCTCCATGATCTAACTCCTGCTTACCTCTACCATCTGGACTTTCCTCTACCATCTGGACTCTGCCCTTTCTTGTTCTGCGTTCTCACCACATAAAGAGCTTTTTGTCTACCCTGCCCCCATGCCATACACACTTACATACCCCACTTTACTGTTACCTTCTTTCTGTTCCTTTACACACACTGGAATAAGATCCCAGTATTTCATCACCTCCCTTTTACCTGGATATCTCTTACTTATTCCTTAAGACTTTGTTCTGCATTTTTTTCTAGGAAGCCTTTCTTGAGCTCTGTGTCTCTAATCATCCTTACAGAATTATGTGTCTTTTCTTTGTGATGATTTCTTTTATGATCACTTTGTTCTTGTACTTACCACATGTTTTCATTGCTAGTGTGATTCTCTTGCAAGATTTTAATTCCTTGATGCCCTGGCTCCCTTATATTCTCTTGAAAACAAAAGACTAGGATAATAATAGGCCCTGAGTAAATATTTGATGGGTAGATGGATGATGAATATATGTTAATTTAGGCAAGCAGGGATGACTAGCATATGCCAGAGAGAAGGACCATCCAGGTGCAGAGCGCAGGGGAGTAAAAGTACTTAGTTTAGGAGTTCAGAATAAACTGAAGCATGAGGTGTGAGGTTGGGAGTGTCAAAAAGTGAGCCTCAACTGGTGGAGAGGGCCCATAGTGAAAGGTTTTCTTATGCCTTGCTAAGGAATTTAGTTTTTATCCTGAGGAGACTGGAGCTCCATTAAAGGATTTTAAATTGAAGAATGACAGGTAGAGTTACACTAATCCATTAATTCTAAGATGGCTATATTTCTTGCATTTTAACATCTCTGGAATTACAATGCATCTTACTATTGATTATGTCTTACAGTTCTCATAAGTGACACTTCTTTCTAATGCTGTTTGTGATAATGGTACATATAACAATTGATGTCATATTATTTCAAAGATATACAGCTTGTTTTAGATAGATATTCTGGCATGGTGTACAGAATGCATTAAGAGCAAGGTAATAGTACTGCTAGAAGGGAGAATAGAGAAACTGAACATAACCCGGAAGAGAAATTTGAGGCAGTAGTGGTGAAGATGCATTCATTTAGTCATTTAGATATTAAGTGCTTTCTAGGATTCAAGCACAGTGCTAAGCATGGGGATATATGCAAGGATCACAAAACAGGTAAGGTTTCCAGATAGATTACAGATAATTATAAATGGTTAAGTCAAAATGGATTGTAGACCTCAGTGTGAGGACTAAAACCATTAAAAATTGCACTTCCCTGGTGGTGCAGTGGTTAAGAATCCATCTGCCAATGCAGGGGACATGGGTTTGATCCCTGGTCTGGGAAGATCCCACATGACGTGGAGCAGCTAAGCCCATGCGCCACAACTACTGAAGCCACCGCAATGAGAAGCCTGTGTGCTGCAGTAAAGTGTAGCCCCCTCTTGCTGCGACTAGAGAAAGCCTGCACGCAGCCACCAAGACCCAACGCAGCCATAAATAAATAAAGGCAAATCTATCTATCTATATATATACTGTATTATTCCATTTATATAAAATTTTAGAAAATGCAAACTATAGTGATAGGAAGTAGATCAGTGGTTGCCTGGGGACAAGAGTGAGGGAGGGAGAGATGGATTACAGAGGGGCTCAAGGAAACTTTCGAGACTTATGGCCATGTTCACTATCCTGATTGTGGTGATTGTTTCACAGGCATATATGTATGTATGTATGTCAAAACCTACATATATGTATGTCAAAACCATACACTTTATATATGTGCAACTTATTGTATGTCGGTTTTATCTCAACAGAACTGGGGGGAATATTTTTTTAAAGAGTTACAGATGCAACAGAGGACTTAGTCACCCACTGAATGTTGGCAGTAAGGAAATGGAGGAATCAAACCTGATTTCTTGTTTTCTGGTTCGTACAGAGAATGGGTGGTAATGTCTTTCACCAAGAATAAAGTATATCACAGAGTACCAGTTTTTGTTTTGTTTGGTGGGAGGAAGGACACAGACATTCATGGGGAGATGTTCAATAGCAGTTAGATATAAAAAATAATGAGAAGGGTATGATGGTAACAAGATAACTGAAGAGTCAAGATACAAAATCTGAGCAAGAAAAGAGTATCCAGCAAATGAGAGAAGAAATGGTCAGAGCTAAGAAGAAATTCAGGCAAGGGCAATGTCCTAGAAACTAAGGACATTGTCCTTACCTAAATACTGTCCTTGCCTGAATAGTCAGCAATATTAGATGCTGAAGAAAAGTTGAACAAGATAAGGACTGAAAAATACCCATTGAATTTAGTGGAAAAAAAGTCATTGGTGATCTTGGCAAGAAAACTTTCTGTGAAGTGGTTAGACGATAACCAGATTGCAGAAGGTTGAGGTACAGATAGGAAAGTGTAGACCACTGACTCTTTTCCAAATACTTTATTAGACTTGGAATGGGGGTGGGTGGGTGCATATGTCAGGGGTGGGGTGATTAGGGGGAATACAGAATCGAGGAGTTATTTTGAGTGTACAGTCACTATTAGTATCCACAGGGGATTGGTTCCAGGACCCCTGAGGGCGGATGCTCAAAATCCTAGGATGCTCAAGTCCCTGATATTAAAATGGCATAGTATAGTTGGCCCACGACTTGAGCATCTGTGGATTTTGGTATCCATGTGGGAGGGGGGTGTCCTGGAACCAATCCCCCATGGATGCCGAGGGACAACTATGTATTTATAAATTATACATATATACAGAATTATGTATATATATGTTGAACAATGCCAGTAACTTGCTGGTGTTTAGCAAATAGAATACCTACAGGTTATTAAATTCTAAATGAGTTACAGAGGACTTATTACTCCTCATGCAAATTGTGACCATAAACAGAATATTTAGAAACTGAAGAGAGTATCCCATTTATACTAACTGGGAGAATGTGTTTGTTTTTCTGTTGGAGACAATTGCTAGCTTGGTGTGCATGAAATACAAGCTCTTCTTTCTCCTTGAAGTAAAAGAACATGAAGTAACTTTTCTCTGTTTACATATTTGTTTATAAGAGAGGATCTAAAATAATTTAAAACAGAAAATTCAGAAGTAACTGTTGATCCACAGCCTGTCTCACTGCTACACTCCAGTTCTTCAGAAAGAGAACATTAAAGCATAATTAATTCCTGAAAGGCTTACATCATGTGCGTATGTTCGGGGGGGTCTGATAAAGAAAATAAAATATAATAAAATTATTTGTACTTCTGTCTGTGGTGTAGCTCCAAAATTTCTGCAGTGTTGTTTTTAATTTTGTTTTCTTTCACAAGTGCCTATACAGTCAACCAAATTCAATGAGAATTCAGTTTAGGCTAAAGGTTTGTCGTTTTCAACATATAGTACTTGATAATTTTCAATCATGTATTATGTTTTGAGACCTACCTTTTTATTCACATCAGCATCTTCATTTTTCTCTTTTTCCATTTGTTTTACATAATAAAGATAATAAAATGACTAAATAATTGCACAAACATTTCAATTGTTACTACTCTACAGAGTAAACTTTGTAACTGGCTCAGTAGTTGGAAACCTTTATATTGAATAATAAAAAGGAAGCCATTATATATAGGCCTTGAAACGGCCAAGACATCAAAAGATACCTCGTCTTTTTTGAGTAAGTATTTAGGATGAGCCTAGAATAGAGAATAGAGAGCCTCCTGAGACTGATCAAAACTGTGAGGCAGGGGCTTCCCTGGTGGCGCAGTGGTTGGGAGTCCGTCTGCCGATGCAGGGGACACGGGTTCGTGCCCCGGTCCGGGAAGATCCCACATGCCGCGAAGCTGCTGGGCCCGTGAGCCATGGCCGCTGAGCCTGTGCGTCTGGAGCCTGTGCTCCGCAGCGGGAGAGGCCACAACAGTTAGAGGCCCGCGTACTGCAAAAAAAAAAAAAAAAAAAAACTGTGAGGCATAGCACTGCCATCTGATCCTGTGAAGATGAATGGTAGTTTCACAGGATACCTTGAAAGCATTTGAAGACTTCAACAGTAAACTGTAGGACTTAGCAACAGTGGTGATATGTTGATTTTTTTTTTAACATTTTTTATTGTGGTAAAATATACAGAACATAAAATTTACCCCTTTAACCATTTTTAGGTGTACAGTTCAATGGCATTAAACACATTCTCATTGTTGTGCAACCATTGCCACCATCCATCTCTAGAACCCTTTCATGTTTCAAAACTGAAAGTGTGTATCCATCCACTCCTCTCCCTTGCCCCACCCCCCTGACCCCTGCCCCTAGCAACTGCCATTCTGTTTTGTGTTTGTATGAATTTGGCTACTCCAGGTACCTTATATAATTGAAATCATACAATATTTGCCCTTTTCTTCTCATCTGGCTTATTTCACTTAGAATAATGTCTTCAAGGTTCATCCGTGTTGTAGCATGTTTCACAATTTCATTCCTTTTTTAAGCTGAACAATATTCCATTGTATATATGTACCATTCGTTTGTCAATGGACATTTGGGTGGTTTTCACCTTTTGGCTATCGTGAATAATGCTGCTATGAATATGGGTATACAGATATCTGCTTGACTCCCTGCTTTCAATTTTTTAGGTTGTATATACCTAGAATTGGAATTGCCAGATCAAATGGTACTTCCATGTTTAATTTTTTGAGAAACAGCGAATACTGTTTTCTACACCACGTGTACCATTTTATATTCCTACCAGGAATACACAAGGATTCCAATTTCTTCACATCCTTGCTAACACTTGTTTGTTTTTTTATTGGAGTATAGTTGCTTTACAATGTTGTGTTAGTTTCTGCTGTACAACGAAGTGAATCAGCTATATATATATACATATATCGCCTCTCTGTTGGACCTCCCTCCCACCCCCTCCACCCATCCCACCCATGTAGGTCCTCACAGAGTACCGAGCTGAGCTCCCTGTGCTATATGTTTGTTTTTATAATAGCCATCCTAATGGGTATAATTGGTCTCTTTTTTTGAGATGAAGTTTGGAACATTGGAAGAGAGCATGGGAAGTGGATTTTAGATTATATATGTTTTTAATATAGTGGCTGATGGGTTTTTTGTGTAACAAAAAGTTTTAAAAATTGTATTTGAAAAATCAGCTGTTGATATAGCAAAAGCAGTGCTCAGAGGAAAATATATAACTGTAAATGCCTGCATTAAAAAAGAAGAAAGATCTCAAATCAGTAACCTAACTTTAATCTTAAGGAAATAGGAAAAAAAAAAAAAAGAAAGCCAAAGCTAGCAATAAAGACCTGGGTGGTGGTGGTGGTTGCCTAATGTTGTGAATATACTAAATGCCACAGAGTTGCACAGTTTTAAATGGTTAAAATGGTAAATTTTATGAGTACTTTACCAGAGTAAAAAGAAAGAGTCAATATAACAAGAAGTCACCTATTTGGCAGACTAGCACTAGATCTAATGACCAGTGATATTAGCCTAATTTAGGGGTTATTGTACCTTATTATATGTGAAAAATTTCCTAGGAAGTTTGAAAAATAAATACAGTAGGTCTCTTTCTTCCTCTCTTCTGATTCATTCTGTCTGAGGAAGGGTCTAGGAATCTCAATATTAAGGAAGCACTTTAGATGATTATGATATAAGTGGCTCCCAACAGCATATTATTGTCAGAAATGCAGTGCTATACTATCATACATGTAACATTCTAGGGTACGAAATATTTTAGGCTCTATACATAAATGTTTTTGCTTTCTGTGCTTTTATGAAGTGAAGCAAACAAAGAAACATGAAAGCCAGATATAAAAGTTAGGTTTTCTTGTGTGCATGTGAGAAAACTGAGTCTAAAAATTCAAAATTATTCTTTATTCCCAAATTTTTAGATAAACTTGAGCCTTAGTAGATGTGGCTGTTTTATCTTGTGACTGTGAGTCTTCCTGACCATAGCAGCATATCCATCACATGGGTTATTGGAATACTGGAATAAATGTTCCAAACCTTCTACTGTATAAATTAAGATAACAGGTTATTTTACATAATTATGCTTTATTTATATGGAACAATATTCTAAGATTCAACATTTATGATTTCTAGGATTTCTAATTAAATTTCAACAGAACCTGAGCTATTTCTGAAAATCGTTGATATGTGGGGAGTTGTGGTTTACTTGAGGCATAGCTTTGAATCATGCACTTTAAAGCTGCTATGTGTGAACAGCAAACCGTTTAGCTAGAGAATGACCCTAGTTGCAATTTAGCAATTTAATTTAGCATGGCTTTTCTATAGATCTATTTTGATGAGATTAAATCTTCAGACAGTAATATTGTATGCTGCATGATGGATTCCTCTGAGACCTCCAGATCTTATTCATTTCCTTTTGAACTGTAGACCACACTGGAGATGTAGCTAATTAAAGTTGGGTGTACAAGTCAGCAAAGTTCATTGTTCTATAGAGGAAATAAGTATTTCATTGTCTTTTTATTTACTTTTTCCAAATACGTTATAACTTTATATATACCACATAGAATTGTCTCAGTTTACAAATGTTTATCTTTATGCGCTCATTCCTTTCTTATCTATATACTCAATAAACACTTATTGAAAAATAATAATATTGTATGCTGCATATGGGGGGACAGTCTGCTTACTAGCAGACTTAATAGACTTAAACACTAATGGACTTAAACACTATTGGACTTAATTTTTTAAGCTCCTATCTTTGAGGAATATTTTGAAGTTTGATTTTTAAAGTTTTCTCTTAACCATATCTAGGCCAGCCAGGCATCCGAGAAGCTATTTCCATGTCCTGTATAACCAATGGGAGTGGTGCAAACAGAAAACCAAGTCACACCAGCTCTGTTTCAATTGCAAGAAAAGAAACTCTTTCATCTGCTGCTAAAAGGTATGCATTTGTAAAAAAAAAGCTAACATTGCAAAATTGAATGTGATAACTCAGTCTGCTTTTGAAAAGAATGTGAAATAGAGCTGTATGGAATTCAGGTGAGCATGTCCTTTAAATTCTTTGTCTCTGAATGCAGAGATATCCAGCCTGTACTTGCTGAGTTTACATTCATCACACCTATGGAGTAGTGTGAGGACGCTTTTGGTTCTTACTAAAGACAGCAAGCAGTTTCATTTCCTGGTTTGGTTTTGTTTCTTTTTGTTTCTTTTTAATAGGCGTTTGTTGATGCGATAAACATCACTATATTTAATGTAATTATATAAGTGAATTTTCCATGGCAAGTGATACATTTGATATAGCATTTTTAAAGGAGTAGAATCTTCAGCATATATGTATATTAGTGGGAGGTTAAATGCTACAACTTTTATTTTTTAATCATGACTATAAAATTGAGGCTTAATTCAAAATGTTATATTACTGTGTTGTGTGTTCGTGTGAGTATGTTAGGGGTGGTGGGCAGGAGGGCAGTGGAAATATTGTAATATAAAATTTCAGTGGACTACGTTCTCTATGTTCTTTTCATCAATTAATTAATTCAGTGTATTCCAATAAAATTGCTTACTGGATTTTTCTGCTTTTGTGTAATACCCAGCAAATTATTCCATATAGGGTTTGGAGAGACCATAAGAGATCAGCCACATAATCTTATAGCTGTTTTCTTCAAAGAATGATTGAAGAAAAACTTTCAGTAATAGAATAATATTTAAAATGTGCTGATGGAAAATGGTTGCCTCAATAAACTAATGCCAGTGACTGAATTATTTAACAGTGTGTATTTACAGATGTTAACCAGACATTTGACTACAGGAGTGGTGAAGAAATGACAAGATATTTAGGCCTTTTAAAAATCCCCTGCCAAAATTTATTACCTTTGCTGCAGTTTCAGGAGAAAAAGACAAATTATGGAAAAACTAATATGTAGTAGAAATTTTTAATACAATTTTTAATAATAAACTTCCTTGTGTCCAGTAATTGTTTGGATTCAGCCCATTTTTCTTACATAGCTGTAGTTATGTGCAGTGGTATTATGTACAGTAGTGACTCAACAATCTAAAACCAGATAAGTCTGTTAATTTATGATGCAGGGGCTTTGTGTTTTTCTTCTAAATAACCCAGAAGAAAAATCTACTGGGCCCACATAAGACTACTAGCCTAATACTATGCATTTAGGATAGTTTGAAGACCAACAAGAAAGAAGTAATTTCTAACTCAGTTTTAAGTTGCAAAGTTAATCTGATACTTTTGAGGTAGAATTGTATTTCTCAGCACATAATTAAAAAACTGAATATGAGCAAGACAGTCAAAAGTCAGTCTGAGGTCAGAAGTTATCAGAATGAATCAGATTAAGAAATGTTACTGTCAAAATTATATTTTAACATTATTCACTATTATCATGTGATTAAATTGTACGTACTACTTATATTTGTTTAGAATGTTCTTAAACAAACTTCTTTGTAGCTTATGTACCTTATGGTCAAATTTAAAAATGTCCTTTGGTTAAGAAGTGTAGGGACTTCCCTAGTGGTGCAGTGGTTAAGACTCTGCCTTCCCAGTTCAGTTCCCTGGTCAGGGAACTAGATCCCACACGAATGGCGCAACTAAGGGTTCGCGTGCCAAAACTAAGGGTTTGCATTCCACAACTAAGAGTTTGCATGCAACAACTAAGGAGCCCGCGAGCCTCAACTAAGGAGGCTGTCAGCCGCAACTAAGACCTGGCGCAACCAAATTAAAAAAAAAAAAAAAGAAGAAATGTAGATAGTTGATGGTTTTATACCTATTCAACCCTGGAATCGTTGATTCCATCTGCTTTGTAATACTGTCATAAGTGTTTGTGCAATATAAGGATTCTTATCCAGTGTGATCAGGAATAGGAGATGCTTCATTAATCAAGAGTCAAAGTGTGGAATCATAAGAATTTATACATATATATCTTAAATATTTTAACCTAAAATATGTTCACATATGTTCATTTGTCAATTTTTTAATGAAAGGCTGAGTCTCCCCCTTCTTTCTTTCTAAGTATGCATCTCTGATTAGATTGCTTGTTGACTATCTTGCATAACATACACCCATAAATCATTTTCTATAATTTTTAGTTTCATCCTTTCAGACAGAGTAAGAAATTTGAAACTTGCAAAACAATATGAATTAGAACCCATCTGTTTCTATGACTTTTTTACATAATCTTTTATAATTGCGTCACCTACACAATTTAACAGCAGTTTTTTTAGTAACTCATTTTTATGGAGTCTTTCCAAAGCATTCAGCTTAGTTTACATAGAAATTATCATTCTCTTTCCTATGTACATTTTGTCAGTTTTCTTTGTATTTTATTAACTTAATCATTAAAATAACAAGTACAACTGGTATAAACAGGTTCGGGGGAGAAAACACAGTTGACTCTTGGTAAGTGTGAAACTCAACTGGTGGAAGCAGAAGTATACAGAAGAAACAGGAGTTAGAGAATAACCTACAAAACATGAACATTTAGTGTTCCTTGGGCATCAGTATGCTTTACAGAGGTAAAGTGTCACTAATGCTCTGATTTGGGTAAATTGAAGTCAGTTAAGAGAGCTTCTACTGTCCTTCCAGATTTGCCAAGATGGCAAAATGCATTAGAGGCCAATTTGGTCCAAAGGGGCAATCTTCCTAGGATATGTTGCCTTAGAATTATAATAAATTCTTTGCTGAAGATTTTAATCTTTACTGAAGATTTTTTTTAACGAAATATTTTCATTATTGAATGAAAGCAGTATAAATTGTATTAGCTGTATGATTTAGGATTTTGAATTATATAATAGTAACTTTTTCCATCGTTTGATATATCTTTTTTATTTGTTTAAATATGTGTTGTTCCATGTTATACTTTATTTTACAGTGGTACAGAAAAAAAGAAAGAAAAACCACAAGGACAGAGAGAAAAAAAAGAGGAATCTCACTCTAATGATCAAAGTCCACAAATTCGAGCATCACCTTCTCCCCAGCCCTCTTCACAGCCTCTCCAAATACACAGACAAACTCAAGAAAGCAAGAATTCTACTCCCACCAAAAGGTTTTAACTGACCCCAAGTACAGAGCTAGGGAATGGTTGTAACGATACCTAAATTCTGTGACTTGAGAAAAAAATTGGCTATCCATGGTTTCCAAGAGAAAAGCCTGATGGCTTTTTTTCCCCCTACATCTTTGTTGCTGTAATCTGTATTTTAACACATTGGAGAATGAAAATTTGAGGTTATATTTATCAGTTAAAACTGGAGGAAAAAAATTAAGTTATAAACAATTTGATGAAAGGAAGGCAAAAGTAACCTACTCTAAAACCAAAACAACATTTTTATAGTAAAATTATAGAATATTTTAAAATTTATATATAACTGTGCATAAATTTATAGCCATGGATAGAAAATTGCCATATGTTGTTATACTCACCATATTTTGGCATCATTACAACCTTCAGCTTGCAAGGGCCCTTCTCAACAAATGGCTCTTCATTGTGACTGCATCTCAGTTTCAGTTTTGGGTTTTGGGAGGATAAGTTCTTGCTTGAGTAGAGAATTGAATTCATTTCACCTAATCTTTTCTATGCTAAAGGCTTGCTTGAGGGCTTCTCTCTGTGTCTATAATAATTAATATTTTAAAGTTATGAGAAGGGGAGAAGGGAGAAACATTCTAACAATGTGTGTGAGCCTAAATTGGGGATCTAAACCTGCATGCTGGGAGTTCAACACTACAGCTGCCTTGTAATCAAATATTTAGACCAACTTAATGAAATTTGCCTGCTTTAGGGATGTTGATTCAAGCTTTATGATTAGGTATAGATGTATTTTATCATCATACTTCCTCTTGGAAATCTTAGGAAAATATAAACCATTCCCAGAACTGGCTAGGATTTTAATAAAAATAAATGACATCCATTCCTAAAAGATTTATAATATATTTTTATTTGATTAGCTTAGTATTTTGCCTCAAATCTCTAATGGAAATTTGGGAAAACACAACACCCTTCACTTGATTGATGCATGTTTTTAACATTTTAAAAATGCTTTGTGTGTCTCGTGCAGATTCTTATGCTATCTAAATGGTTTGTAATTCTTTTGCCTGGTCTGATGTGGAGTTTTTCTTGGATATAGCTTATTAATGTTTTGCAACTTTGGATTGTATGTGGTGATTTTATAATCAATCTCTTTAAGGTTCTGATTTGACTTGGCATCTTCTTTGTCCCAGATCTTTTTTTCAGCTTTTTAAGGTCTCTTGGAAATGTGCTTGCCATTCTGAATTGCTCTTTGGATATACTACTACAAGAAGTATTGAAGGCTGGATGAGTTGTAGGACAGTTAGCAGTGCAGCCAAAAAATCATTTATAAGTTAAAAAATTTCAGTTATGAATATGTGGAAGCAGTTTTGATAATACAACATTCTTGTGTTAAATTGTTTTTACTTCATGGATAAAATTGACTCTAAAAGATATAAACAAGAGTTTTACTTTTAGTCCCACAATTATTTAGAAATTGTCATTTGTACCATGTATAATTTAATTCCATGAGGACATAAAAAATGAAAATAGCAGCCTTGTAATGATTTTGAATAGGTTTTTTCACAAATTCACGCAATTTCATAAATTCTGAGAGATAGTAATTATTTATATTTAAGCAAATGGGTTTTTTTTTTTTTAGATCAAGTAATATTTGTTCTAGTGAATCTTCTGAATAATAGTGAAAATTAAAAAACAGACTTGGTAATTGCCTTGTTTAACTCCTTGACTCATCCAGGCACAGAAACTTTCAACTAATCCTTCCTTCTCTTTTCTGGATTAGCTTTAAGAAAATGTTAATCACTGCTTTTATGTTCTAGTCAAACTGTCAATTGCTACTCTTAGAATTTTTTTCTAAGAAACTAATATGTTTCTTCCAGCATAAAACGACTACCAACAGCTGAAAAGTCACATAATTCATGGGAAAATTCAGACGATAGCCGTAATAAATTGCTGAGGGCAGTTTCAACATCAAAATTAATATCAAAAGTTATAAAAAATGCAGACAAGTAAGTATTATACTTTAAGTTATATCTGAAAATTATTAATTCTTTGACTATCACATTTGCATGTACAATTATATGCCACGTTTAAATCATTTCTAAAAATCTGTATTGATATCTTTTTTTCTTTGAAGTGCATTTTTCCTTTTGTGTCTTTAGAAAAGGCTGTCTTCCTGTTAATACTTCTGAACTCATAATAAATTTCAATAATCTCATAAAATTTGAGTATTTTTCATAAATTCTTTCTATGCTTTTGTTGTTTAAGTGATCCTAATGGAATATTCCTTCTTTTATGAAACAGTATATTAGTAGTTTAGACCAGTGAGAAACTTTAACAAATACTGGTGCCTGAATTTCATGTCTGGAGATTTATCTGGGGTGTGGCCTAGACATTGAATCTTTTGCAATTTCTTCAGGTGATTATAATAGCCAAATAAAATTATAAAATAAATGTCTTTGAATTCCTTTTGTAGGCATAAAGATGTCATCATCAACCAAGGTAAGTTAAAAATTCTTTTTTAAAAATGTTTATCTTTTCTACATCAGTTAAATTTTTTCTTTTGATAAGAATATCGACTTACTTTCATTCAGTGTACTTTATTTATTAGCTCACAGTGATAAAAAAGAAGTGTGTTGTTATAGTCATTTAAGAAACTATCTAATTTTTATTGTAAGATATGTCATTTTTGTCTCAACCAGCAAAAATGTCAACCCGTGAAAAAAACAGCCAAGGTAAGAATAAGCTACACAGTTGGTCGCCTTCTTAGTTAATTTCTTCCTGGATCTCTTATTTGGCTTTTCATTTTTTACACTACCTGACTTTCCTCTTAATAAAGGAAATATAGTAATTTGAACTGGTGAATCCAACCACTTTTCTATTTCTCTGAGCTCTGAAGTTTTAAGGTCAACAGTAGGAATAAAGATATCATTACAAAGAGGTATAATACCAAGGGGAATTTCCCCCTTTTTAAAAAAAATAAAAGTTGTACTTAGAAAAGCCATTTAAAAGATTGATAAATTTTAACTCGATTTCCTGTCTTGCCAACTTCATTGCAAATAATCACTCATTTCTTGAAGCTAAGACTTAAAATATAATAAGTCTAGCAAATCCATTTCCTCTTAAATTTTTCTTTTATATTAATTGTAATTTCTGGCTACTTGCTGTTGTTGGCTTGTTCTGACCCAAAAAAGGAAAGAAGACTTTCTGTAAATGTGTACTTAATTTAATTGCAAAGTAGGTAAGATTTATACATCAGTTTTACATTCTCCTTCAATTGCCTGCAAATTTAATTGAAGCATGCTGTTCTAAATAAAAGCATGTCCTTCCCGTGCATGCTTTTTACAGCTCATTTCTATGTGTCATAGTTATCTTTATTTTCTGGGTTATTTATTATATTAACCATATACAATGTGGTTAAAATTTTTGTTAGAGATTTAACTTGATTTCTGTAGATTTTCACTTTTGATTCTGATAAGAAGAGTATTTGCAATCTTCTTTGGATCATTTGTTTTTACGTAGACATTCTAAATGAAGCTGATTATTGCTGCTGTTCTCCTTCAGTTAGGTCTTACTCCCTCTTTTATAATTTATAGTTAAGTATAGATTAAGTAATAGTTGAAATACCTTAAGGACAAATGAAATTTTATTTACAAAGACAATTCTTATTATGTGTCAAAACATTTTAAAAAGAGAGAGATGGTGATATATAGTGGCAAGAGCAGTGAATGGAGAGTCTCTGTTTAGTGTTTGGCTCTACTGTATAACAACCTTGTGACCCAGGCAAAATGGCAACATCTCTGGGTAGTTTTCTAATCTGAGAATATAACTATAAAGCTTACTTCACAGGACTGCTGAAGGATGAAATAATATGTATGAAAGTACTTTAAAAACAGAAAACACTGTACCTATAAAAAGGTGCTCCTATTATTACATGTTTTGCCAAAGAGCTTACATTTTATAAAAATCCTTAGAGGGTAAATGAGAAAGGGCTGTCTTTCTCTTTGTCGTGCTGTGGTATGTCCTTTGGAAGGAAAAGGGATCTAACTTATGATTAGTATGTAAGTGAGTGCTCTGTGTTGGTGACAATTTTCAAAACCATTCAAATAGGCAGGTAAGTAAATGTATTTAAAAGGGAAGGGTTTTGCTAGAGAAGCATCACTAAAGTGGGGAAGAAGGATGAAATGAAAAACTGGAAAAGCCAGTTCAATTCTGGTACAAGAATTGTTAGCTGAAGAAGATTGTTCCAGATGTTGGAATTTTAAAATTGTTGCTTGCAAATGTTGCTTGCATTAAGCCTTATTTTTGGAATTTGAGCCTGTTCCTTTGCCATTTTAATCAGCTATATTTATCATTAGAGTGTATCTTGAAGGAAAACTCTTGTGCCTCAGCCTGTTATATAATTCAGGCCTGCCTGTGAGGCAGAGCCTATGGAAAGAAGTAGATGGATTCTAGATGGTTTAGGAGATTACAGGTAGGGTATGAGAGATAAGGAACGGAGGGAATCTATGAAGGCTAACTTGAAAGTAGATAAGAGGCATCTACTAAAATAAGGAACATTTGAGGAGGAGTAGATGTGTAGAAAAGAATAGTTTGGTTTTGGACAGTTACACTTGAGTTGTTTATAAATCTTAATTTACTCGTAGAGGTGTGTAACAAACAACATAGTGTAGATGTTTAAACATGTGTAATTGAAGTCAAGACTGGTTTCACCATTTACTTAGCTTGTGACCATAAGCAGGTTAATTCACCTTCTTAAGTCTTTGTTTTCTCATCTGTAATTGAGACAATAATAAACCCTCAAAGGGTTATTATAAAAATTAAAGATAATAAAGTGTTTAAACATAGTACCTGGCACATAGCACCAAATAAATTTTAGTTATTAATATAAGTGTGACAGTACTCAACCTTGTACTCAAATATATGGAGTTAAGATGAAAAGATGACCGTTAAATAGATGATCTTCACTTGATGTAAGTTGTGTATAAATTTAAGTTTGGTATTCATTTTGCATAACATATTTCACAGCACATTTTCTTATACTTTAGGTATTAATCTAAAATATGTCATTTAAAAAAATATCTGTCATTTTTGGACAGTCTTTTTAGAATGTGATTTATTCTTTAGCTCTTTTTTTTTGACAGTGACAAGTGTGACTTGCTGTAAGTCATCTGCTTTGTTTTGGGAACAAGGCGATTTATATTTGGTACATATAAGTGAGTGGTAGCAGAGAAAACTTCACTTGAAATGACTGTGTCCTTCAGACACAGCAGAGTAGAAGAGCATAAATCTGCATATTCTGATCAGCACTTAGACAGAAGGAAGTAAACCATGGTTGAAAGCAGTGGGAGGTGAAATGAGATGTACACAGGGCAATCTCCGAGGCTAGATGTGGGGGGAAGGACATGTTACACCATGTCCTATAAAAAGAGGCTCTTACTGAATTAGATCCTTATCTACACTCAGATCCTTGAAACTTAAGCCCCTTTTCATTACTCTTCTCCCTAATTCTGTTGGATCCTCTCCCATCACAAGAGAAATAATATACTAGGTAAATTTTGTAATGAAATGAGTACAGCTCATAAGCTCATCTTATAATCACTATCTAGTATATTACATTTTTTAAATATGGAAAATAAGTGTCACATGTCCTCATTTCCAGAGCAGAACCTGAATGTCTTCAAATTATTGCATGTTAACTGTCCTTTTCAGGCTTGAGTAATCCTAAATCAATTTTCTCTTGTCACATCTTAAACTCTTTTAATTGTCTGGTCATGTTGAGAACCTGAATGATTCAGGTTCCTACTGGAGAGAAATCTGCTTAATTGAGGAAAAGAACTCCTCAGTCACCAAATCACACTTTTACTTCCTCTTATAGAGCTGCCTCACTGTTCTATGATTAAATTCATTCTTGCTTAACTACCAAACCAGTGCAGTAGTAGCTTAACTACAGGTGTATTTAGATTGAACTATTACTGTAACATCTTAGAAAATTGAGAGGTGACTAATTCTTACTAGCTGCCTAGCTATCTGTCCAAAATGGCTTCAGATGAAAAATACTTTAAAAGTCATTTTGAAATACATACTGTCTAAAATCCTTCAGTAGTTTGTTTTAGCCAGTCATTCAAATAATCTAAAAATATACAATATAAACTCATTTACAAAAGTGGAGAAAGAAAAAAAACTGAATAATCTTGTCATTTTAACAACTATTACAGTTCTGATGTGTTTCTTTATTGTTTCTTTATCAGATACACATTTTTAAAATTTTAAAGATTCATTCAACAAGTATTTATTGAGTGTATTTTGTCAGGTCCTGTCCCAGAAACTTGGGGATACAGCAGTTACATTGTCTGATCTCTGTGGAACTTATATTCTACCTATAAGAAACAGACAGTAAATACTTAATATGTCAGTAGGTAATACATATTGGGAAAGAATAAGGAGAGTAGACAATTGCTATTTTACATAGAGTGGTTAGGGGAGACATCTCTGATAAAGAGATAAAGTGACATTTGAGCCACCTGAATGACGTGAGTGAACAATTTGTGTATCTGGAGAAAAGAATTTCATGAACAGAGAAAACTGGAAGTACAAAAGCCCTGAGGCAAGAGCTTTCTTGCTGTGTTAGGAGCAGCAAGAAGGTCCTTGATCGTAGTGTGCACACAATTTTGTATTTGTTAACCATTACATTTATAAAATATGGATTCATTCTAAGCAACAGAAGAGTCATTAGACACCTCACTTAGGAAAGAGAAGCAAAGTTGTTTAGTGGAAAGAGCATAATAATAATAATAAGCATGAGACCTAGTTAGGGGTGAATCACAGAAGTTTAAAGAATCAGAATCCTACAATGACTAAAATTATGAGTGTTGGTTGGGGAGAAACTAAAAATTTCATTTCCCAAAGGAAGTTATGAAAAAAAAAATAGAACATTCTTCATCTGATAATAAATTTTTCCCTATGACTCTTGAGACCTTGGACCTCAGTTTTCTTACATATACTTAGGCTTAGATTAGACGTTGCTGAGAGTCTCTTTAATAACTTTTTAAAAGCTCTTTCCTGCAGCAAATAGAAAATGGAAGGCAGCCCCCATACCTTCACTAACTCATGTTTAATCTACCTTTAACGAATTTGAATACAGGGGCTTTTGTTCAGTGCCTTGTATTGTTTTCTGACCTGTTGGCTCCAGGCATGTTCTGTCCTAAAACCTGATCACATCTGTGTAACCTGAGCATTGTATCTGAAAGAATAACTAAAATTTACCTGTAAGAATATAGGATAGCAGTCCTACTGACACTGTCTGTATATTGTGTTACCTACTGAGAGGAAGTATATTGTCCCCTGCTGAGGGGGTGTACAGTTTGAAACAAACCAAAGAAGTCAAAAGCCCTTAATTGTGCTACAGATAGAATCTTTCCTTGCTGTTTCTGAGATGATATCCAAAACTTTGCAGTTCCAGAATTTAGAAAGAAGGGTGCTAGCTTTAAGTCTATTTTAAATGTGAATAAGCAGGAAGGGCAGGAAACCAAATATTGCACCTCCAAAAAAATACACTCACTTCTAAAATTTACCTATTGGCATATGTTAAATAGGATATATAATCATTACTTGGATCCCTAGGTCTGGGCTTTGTCCAAGTATTGCCTGTATTTAAAAGGAGACCAAAAAGGGGGAACCTCTTCTCTGTTGGAGATTTTTTTAAGCAGAGATCTGGTATCTGTTGGTGACAGTCTTATAGATTAAAATGTATTTAAAGGCTGTCCAATTTTTTTAGTATAAATTATCCCAACTTCTAAGAATATGTGTTCTTGACATCCTCTTTCCTTATTTTCAGCTGAGAAAAAAGTCCCAAGTGCCCCCTTTGAACATGGAGAATGTGACTTTTCATGAGAGTATCCTAGTCTTGTGCATATTTATTTTATTCCAGTTGAAGACTTTTCACCCATACTGAACTTTTCACAACTGTAGGCATACTTTTTTTTAAAAAAATCTAAATTAGAAAATGTAATTAACTAGAAAATCTCCATTCCTTAAGCATGCCAGTTAACTGAGCTAGTATAGTTAGAAATCCGTTCTGTCCAGAAACCGCAATTAGACTCCACAATGTGTTGCTCACTGTATCAACTGTTTACTGTTTTCCTGAAGCACTTTGAAAAGAATTCTGAAACTTGTGATTAGCGTAGCAGAAAAGAGGTACAAATGATCAGTGACATATACAAAACTGCAAGAAAAGGCATAGTAAATCACATGTCACATTCCTGAGCTATACTCATAGTTGATTCTCCAAGGAACAATTTCACCAAAAATATTCTATTGATTATTTCCTTAAATAATGCTTTTTAAACTTTTTAAAGATTAAATATTTTCATCTTTCTAAAAATACATGCAAATAATATTTCAAGCACCCATATACTGACCACCCAGATTTATTAGATCTTTACATTTTGCTTTATTTGACTCAGGCTTTTGGGGTTTTGGGGTTTTTTTAATTAACTTTTTTTTTTTTTTGGCCACGCCATGCGGCATGTGGGATCTTAGCTCCCTGACCAGGGATCGAACCCATGCTCCCTGCATTGGGAGCATGGAGTCTTAACCACTGGACTGCCAGGGAAGTCCCTATTTTTTTTTTTTAAAGAAATAAAACATTAAAGATGAAATCTCTCAATACTCTTTAATACTCTTTAGAATTTCATATATAAGTTTTTATTGTTCCCCTTGGGCCTCTTGATTTTCTTTCTGCTATAGTTAATTGAGAAAGAGAGGGATAAATATTTTGATATCTGAAGTTTCTTTTTTTAATTTCTTATTTTTAAAAAATTAAATCCAACTTGGTGTATTCAGATAAAATGAAGAATTTTTTTCATTTAGTGTTTAAGGTAACTTTTCCTGGGGATATAAATGAGTGATTTGAGGGACTTTGTAAAGTACAACCATGTTTTGCTTAGTTCAGAAATGTTTTCAGCAGTATAGCAAATCTTTCAGAAGTTTTATGTGCCTTATATTGTTGGAATAGACGTATTTCCCATCTTTTACCAAAGAAAGCCTTTTTCACGCAGTAAAAATAATTAAAATTCTTATGCAAGGTCCCATGTCTGATACTTTCAAGTAATTTTATAACAATCACAGTTGTAAAAAAAAAGCCCAAAAAGCAAAACAGCAAAGAAAAATCTGATTAAAGGAGGTTTAGATTCAAGAAAGTTACTTAACTGCAAAATTACTTAACTGCAAATTGGCTTGTTACTGTAATTAGATAAGTGTTGACCAGCAGATACATAAGACTTGGTTATGTCTGTCTTCTAAGCTCCTAAGAGGCTAGGTTAACACATTTTACATCTTCATTGTATACCCTCACCCAACCCCCATGTAATTAAGAATTCAATAAAATTTACCAGCTAGTAGAACTCTACCTATAGAACAATGAAAATTAAGGTAGCATTTTAGTATTTGGTCAGATTTTTCAGAACTGTGTTCTTGTCCCAGCCAGTAAAACTAACTACATAATATTTGGCAAGCACAATTAGGAATTTTTTAAATGAGCACAATAAGATTAGATTATATATCCTTCTAAATTCATGACTCCCCTTTTTATTTTGGAGTCTACATTTATGATCTATTTTTACAGCTAGACATTTGAAATGGGTGAAATTGAGACTTTATTATAGCACAAATCAATTTCCTTGTTCAAAATTCAAAGATCCTTACAGATTACATTGTTTCATTGGAATTTTTAAAATTATTACTCGAGTGTAACTGGATCATTAACTGGGACTTGAAATACTTTGTTTAAAAATAAATGAGTTTCAAGAAAAGATTTTAGCTTTCCTTAAATGGTCTTTGTCACTTTCTACCGTAAAATTGTGGACAGTATTTCTAGCATCTTGTTTACCAGCCTGTTCTGTAGCTCTGTGGTTTTGGGGAATGGAACTGGTAGTATCAGAGAAAAAGCTCAAATTAAGTAAAGATTCTTAAATTTTCTGTTTGTTTGCTGGAATTAGGTAGCATCTCACAGCTAGCTACATTTTAGTTAAATATAAAATTCAAATTCAGTTGTGGGGGGAGCTCTTTAGTTCTAAAGATCGTAAAATATAAAAATGAATTCCTAAAGTGAAAACTTTAGGAGAAAGATGCTTTAAATTGTAAGCATTCTAGAAGTTCAGAAGGCTTTCTACAAAGCAATACCCAGTACATAAACAAGTACAAGTCATAGTCCAGACCCTTGAAGCTCTGCTGTTGCCTTTGAAAGGCTTTTTTTTTTTTAAATCTCTAGGTGCAGAAATCGAGCAAGCTATTTAAAAGGAAAAAAAAGCACAGGAGGAACCAATCTTGGAGCAGAGTATGCCCAGTACTAATTTTCTTCTACACTCTCCTTGAATTTTTCCTTTTGCTTTATTATAATCTGTGAAAGATTAATAAATTTTGATAAGCATCTTTTAAACATATAATGTTAATAACCAGTTATTTATATCAGTATGAATTATTTCAGCAATACTGCTTTTCTCAGAACACCTGAGAATAACTATGCCAAAAAGTTTGGATTAGGGAATATAATGATCATTTTGCAATTTGAAGCACTTTGGAGGATAGGACAGCCCAGGGGAGGTGCTAAAGTAGAAGCACATGAGGAGGCTGAAGGGGAAGGACTAAGAGGTGTGCAAGAAGGACATGGAAATACAGTATTTCAAATTTTTGCCTAGCATTCACTCTTCCAAAAGATAATAGAGCAGAAACATCTTCCTCTTCTGTTGTACTCTCTGATTTCCTGTTGTTGGGATCCAGAGCTCAAGCTAATACTATTTGGATTATAAGGAAGCTGTACTGTCAGGTAATTGGACTTATGTGGACGAGCCTAAAGATATCACCACTGTCTGAACAGTACTGTCCAATAGAAATATAATGTATAACACATATAATTTTAAATATTCTAGTAGCAACATTTTAAAAATAGAAAGACACAGGTAAGATTAAGTTTAGTATATTTAATGCAGTATATCCAGAATATCATTTCAATGTGTGATCAATATAAACAAACATTAATGAGATGTTTTACTTTTTTTTTCATACTAAATCTTCAAAATCTGTTGTGTATTTTACACTTACAGCATGTCTCAGTTCACACTAGCTGCCTTCTAAGTGTTCTACCAGTGGCTATCATTTTGGATAGTGCAGATCTAGAACATAGTTTAGAATGAAAATATTTCCCAACAGAACACAGTCTAGGAACTCATTTGACCTCTCTGAGCCTTGGTTTCCCCTTCTGTAAAAGTAGCCGTTTGAACTAGGTAAGCTCTAAGATTTCTTCCAGTTCTAGCATTATATATGTCTAGAGAAATGAACTAATAAAATTTATGGTATTTATGGTATCAACAATATCCCCCAGAATTTTCCTTCCTTCCTTCCTTCCTTCCTTCCTCCCTTCCTTCCTTCCTTCCTTCCTCCCTCCCTTCCTCCCTCCCTCCCTCCCTCCCTCCCTCACTCCCTCTCTCCCTCTCTCCCTCTCTCCCTCTCGCTCTCTCGCTCTCTCGCTCTCTCGCTCTCTCTCTCGCTTTCTCGCTTTCTCGCTTTCTACACCATGCAGCTTGTGGGATCTTAGCTCCCCGACCAGGGATTGAACATGGGCCCCAGCAATGAAAGCACCAAGTCCTAACCACTGGACCGCCAGGGAATTCCCTGAATTTCTTCTTTTATAATTAAGCATTGATCAGATTCAATTAAGAATATTTTATTTGAGCATAAGCTAGTAAGTGGTAGAGCTGAGATTCAAACAAGGTCTGCGTTTATCACAAAGCTTGTGTTCTCTCCACTATACTGTATAGCCTCCCTCTCAGTCCCAGGAATTTTCACAATGTCAAAATAGGAGATAAAATGTTGAGATTCATTACATTTCAAGAAGCAGCAGCTTCACTATTGAATACAGATAGCCCTATAGTGTGTTTACTAATTATTATGAGATAATTTAATCATTTCTTTCTCATTACTTTTCTGGACCACCAGACTTTATTAATGTATTAATTAGTGTTACTGATCTCATACTCTTCTTTGACCAGTCCCATGGCCCATCTCTTCCCCTTGACTTTCATGCTGGTATACAGTGAAGACAGCCAGAAAGTAGCATTTGGGTAAAACAAATTGTTAAGTCGTTCGACTATAAGATCAATAAGCCTGACAGCCTCAAAAAACGGTTTGCAGTGAGAATTTGACTCAACAGTGATTGAGGAGGAAAGAGGTTCTTCTTCATCTATATATTTTACCTAATTCCCAAGGTAAAGACTCTTCTTAGGTTGCAAACTAGTGAGCTACATGCAGGCCAAAGGTGTGTTTTCACATGGTATTCTCCCTTTTTTGGCAAGGGAGTAAACGTTTAAAAATTGGGAGATTTCACAATAAAGTATAGATTTTCTGTTTCTCTTGAAAAATGAGAAGATCTAGCAGCACTGGGCTCACATCTTTCCTGAGAATGATTAACTGCTGCCTTCCTGAGATGGGGCCTGGTGTATGCCAGTGCCCGAACCCCAACCAGTCATCCTGTATTCTCCCACTGCTCTCATTTTGCACTTCCTGCCTGGGCCTGTAGATATTTGAACTTGTGACCCATGTATTATAGTGTACCTGATAGAACCCTCAGAATTCTAACTTATTTGCTGCACTTGCTGTTCTGTGGACAGTCACTTTAAAGCTTATGAAGAGAGATTACCGTGTGTTAAATCATGTATTACAAGCAATTCCTAGACAGTGTTTAGAATGGTCATAAATCGTTCACAAAGGGAAGGGAATAAATATTTGTCAAAGACCTTACACTTTACAGTGTGATATTTACTCAGTCATAATTCTGAATGGTAAGTAGTATTATCATTTTATTTATTAGGAAAATGAGGCCAAAGTCACATGGCTAGGAAGGGGTAAAGCTGGGATTCAGATCCCAATCAGTCTTTTTCTCCAAAGCTCCTGCTCTTGCCACTGTAATGTGTTGCCTCCCTCTCAGTCTCAAGAATTGTTCCCAGTGTCTAGATTATATTCTCTGCGTCCAGCATGCATACTGCCACTTTATCGGCAGGAAAAGCATTTTCATCCTAACATGCATTGCCATTTTTATATTAGAAAAGTTCACAGGCGCTAGATGTATAGTTCCTTTGCTTATAGTTAGTTGCTTGTGCTGCTTGACAGTTGCTAAAGGGATCAGTGCAGTATTCTGAGCTGTCTCTATTAGCAAAGGAGAGGGCTTTTTTTTTTCTTTGATGCTATCCCTAACCCAGTCCCTTTGCTGGACATATAATCTCTTCTAACTGGCAATAGAAGCATCTATTAAATATTTTATTTTTTTCCATTCAGAAAGCATTTATGCTATACACCTCTGATCAATGATCTTGGAAGAAATTCCAAAGGACAGGATATTTCCCTTTAAGAATTCATATTCTGGGGCTTCCCTGGTGGCGCAGTGGTTGAGAGTCCACCTGCCAATGCAGGGGACACGGGTTCGGGACACGGGTTCGGGCCCCGGTCCGGGAGGATCCCACATGCCGTGGAGCGGCTAGGCCCGTGAGCCATGGCCGCTGAGCCTGCGCGTCCGGAGCCTGTGCTCCGCAACGGGAAAGGCCACAACAGTGAGAGGCCCGCATACTGCAAAAAAAAAAAAAGAATTCATATTCTTTAAAAAAAAAAACAACAACTAGAGGGAAAAGTAGGTACAAATTGACACCTATAAGAAAGTGAACTATACAAAAAATGACAAGGAGATACAGATAAAGATGATTGCTGAAGGGAAATCGTTACAGCTGATAACTAAATCATTTAGTTATCATCAAAGTCCAGCTATGCTACAACTCATCAGGAAGCAGAGCCCACTCTCAGATTCAGAAGTAATAGAGATATACATCATGTGGTATTAAAACTATGGCGTGGGAGGTCTTAGCCTGTTCTTAGATCAAACCCTGAGGCCGAACACACTATGAGTAATAATAATAAAAATAATGCGAACTTCTAACCCATAACAAGCAGAGTTTTAAAATCTGACTCTGAAGAAATATTTACAGACATTCAGCAAATAATTTCTTTCCTTCTTCCATGGTTTGCATTACATAAGCTATTGGATTATCTACTCTTCTCCTTAGTAGCTTAGGTCATTATTAGAGGTCCTAAGGTTGTATCAGCCTCTGGTTGATGATCACATTTTCAGTCTGTTTTTAACATGATTTTCATATAACAGACAAGTTAGCAAGTTCTAGACATTGCCTATGCCTTTGTACTCGGTCCCTTATTTTCTCCCTCCTGCTTAGGTTCTTTTGTAAACATTTCACGACCACCATCAACATTTATTAAACCTGTCTGTATGTAGGTTGGGATGCTGCGACCAGGGATCCCAACACAGTCTCATACACAGTCTCATTTTTTCACTTAAGTATTGTTTTGTTTTTAAGACATAAAACAGTCTCATCTGTTCACTTAAGTGTTGTTTTCATTTGTAAAAGGTGTACAATAAATATTGATTTGATTCTGGAGTTGTCTTTTTAACATTTTTAGTTTTAGACTGTTGCACATCTTAAAAACAGCTATTGGTTTATATAAATAAAAGATGTTTTTGCTGCTAACTCGAAAACTGTTTCCTAGCACTGTCTTTAAAATGTTAGTGTATTATAGTTTAATTGCTTAGACTCAAGGCTGATTGTAGGCATGATTGTGAAGTAGGGGACCGTGGTCCTCTTTCCATCCAGCTCTGGTCACTGCCCTATGTAGCAGAGCGCTTAGTCTCTCTCCCCTTCCTGAGTTATGAGGGGGTCTGACTTCACTCCTCATGGTGTATTCTGAGGCCATGTTTTGTATGCCGTTAAATGTCAGTAGGTTGATCAGGTAGTGTGGTGGACATGGTTGTTTTCTACTCTGACAATCTTTTTTCAATTGTCAGAGAAACTGCCATCACAAAATTATTTTCTTTTCATTTCTGTACCTCAACTTTCCTGGCCGTCTTGTTGAAATGTGTCAACTCATAGATAAATTATATTTTAATTATGAAAATAGTTATTCTTACTTAAGGAAATGACCAATGGTTTTTTTCCTACAGTGTTTTGGACTAGGTCTTTATACAAAAGCAATCATGTATAATGAGACTAGAACTCTGAAGTAGCTATTTTTTATCTGTTTTTGTTGTATCACATTAATAATACGCTTTTCTATGAATATTCAGCAAATACATCTGTCTTAATTTTTTTCTTGTGTCTTAACAGAAGGAGAATATATTAAAATGTTTATGCGAGGTCGACCAATTACAATGTTCATTCCTTCTGATGTTGACAACTATGATGACATCAGAACAGAGCTGCCTCCTGAGAAGCTCAAACTGGAGTGGGTGTATCCTTTTCTATTGTGACAGCAAATTTGTTTGCTTTGTTTTTAGTTTAAGAAAATTTAGTTTACTTGACCTCTATCAAAATTGTCTTTATTGCCAAAAAAAGTAAATGTAATAAACATAGCAACCACTTGAGAAAGTAAAGAGATGTCATCTCTGATCCTTTCACATATTACATGTATTTTGCTATTAGCAATTTAAAACTACCAAAATTAATATTTTCAGATAAGGTAAGCAATATCCTACGAACATCGAGGCAGGTGCTTGTGGTGTGGTAGAAGAGGCATCAGATTAGAATTGGAAGGCTAGTGTTTGAGCCTTGGCTCTGCCACTTATCCCTAAAGAACCTTACTTCCTTCACTTACAAAAAGATGTTAATAATCCCTATCTCACAGGTCCATTGTAAGAATTAAGTAAGAAAACATCAGTTAAGCATTTTGTAAGCTGTGAAATAATGTGAATTATTTTATTAAGAGCTCAAATTAGCAAGGTGGATTCTAATTTGAGAATTAACTTCTTCACCGCCAGGCTTTTTAAGAAAATGAGTATATAAAACAAAGTGCTCCTTATTTCACTTAGAAAGTCTCATTTCTCTTAGACCCTCTAAGAAACTCTCAGTGAAGCAGAAGGAGCTAATAGTTTGAACTCTGCTTTCTGCCTTCATTCTCCTACATCCTCCTGCCCGACCCCTTGAATCAGTCCCTCCTTTTGGCAGAAATTAGCTTGAGAAAACTCACCAACCCTGTTATTCTGTACAGCTTCTTAGTGGACACTCTGCCTATATCAGACTGTGCCTGGCTATCTCTTATTCATCATTTAGGTCAAGCGTAAGTGTCACTTTTTCAGATAGCCCTTCTTGTGATCTCTGTCTTTTTCTCTCTCCATTTAAATTAGATACTCCTTTTATGGTTTCTCCTAGCATCCTGTTATTTTTCTTTCCACAATTTCTAATGATATATTTGGTGTTAATTTTTGTCACCTTGTAAAGCATAAACTCTAGAGACATAGGCCTACATTTGTTTTGTTCAGATGTGTGTGTTCAGCTCTGTGCCTGACACATACTAGGAGCATAATATGTATTTGTTTTTTGAATGAGGAAACTAA
The DNA here is from genome assembly GCF_003676395.1 of Aethalodelphis obliquidens. NCBI lineage: Eukaryota > Metazoa > Chordata > Mammalia > Artiodactyla > Delphinidae > Aethalodelphis > Aethalodelphis obliquidens. The sequence goes on along the minus strand of NW_020837956.1, from coordinate 9,620,663 downwards.
GATTTAAGCATGTTAAAAGTTCTTGGGGTTCCACAAGGGCTAATGGCAGGACATGAGCTTTCTAGTTCCATTCCAGTCCTCTTTTCTTATACCTTCCTGATTCCCTTAAGTATCCATGAAAAAATTGTTTATTTAAACTTTGAAAATTATGTTTATTAAAAACCTTGACTCTTTTAAGATATGGTTATCGAGGAAAGGACTGTCGAGCTAATGTTTACCTTCTTCCTACCGGGGAAATCGTTTATTTCATAGCATCAGTAGTAGTACTATTTAATTATGAGGAGAGAACTCAACGACACTACCTGGGTCATACAGACTGTGTGAAATGGTTGGTATCGTTTAACATTTGTTCATTTTTTAATTTCATGCTCTTATTTTTTAAATCTGGATTTTTATTGGAAATGATTTCCTATGGAAAACTCAGAACTTAAGGATATTATGGGCATTCTGTAGATAATTTCAGAAAGAAAAAAAAGACTTACAGGCCTCCAGAATGGTTGGTGTGATATCCACTGCAATAAAACATATCATCTATAAATCTCAATTGGGACCTCTTCTTCTTTCCCACATCTTTTATGGTCTTTTTCTTCTGGCCTAAAACATCAGATATATGTGGGGCATTCTAGACTTTTGCATACTTCTAAGAGTGATTATTGGTTACTAAATATTTCTTGAGGATTTATTTTATGTAGGTAAATTTTGAACTTGATGCTTTTGGGGGGAGAGGGAAATCATGGCTGAATAAGGATTAAAGTATCCCATAGGGTGTCAAACTGTAAAAAAGTGAGAACTCCTTTTATATACTTGGCATGTTTTTAAAGTACTCAATTAATTTTACTACTTCTTAGTTAACTTTAATTATCTATTGCTTAGATTCATTATTTTCCAACATTTAAAATCTTCTCTTCTATGTCTGTACTATTCTGGCAACTATATCTTTATCTAGAAAAAAATTACTCTAGGGCTTCCCTGGTGGCACAGTGGTTGAGAGTCCACCTGCCAATGCAGGGGACACGGGTTCGTGCCCTGGTCCGGGAAGATCCCACATGCCGCGAAGCGGCTGGGCCCGTGAGCCATGGCCGCTGAGCCTGCGCGTCTGGAGCCTGTGCTCCGCAATGGGAGAGGCCACAACAGTGAGAGGCCCGCGTACCGCAAAAAAAAAAAATTACTGTAATATATATTAGACTTAAAATATTATATAGATATTGTTAAACTTTTAGAGATGATTAAAATATTGCCTTTTTCACTAGAAGAATAATATGTGTACAGAATTACTTATTACAACATCATTTGTGATAGAAAAGATTGGAAACAGCCTAAATATCTTTTAGCTGGGGACTAGTAACATTGTGGTGTACCTATAGGTTACCATGCAGCTATAAAGAAAGAATAAGGTTGGATGGACTTAGAGATTATTTTACTGAGTGAAGTAAGTCAGAAAGAGAAAGACAAATACCATATGATATCACTTATATGTGGAATCTAAAATACAACACAAATGAACATATGTACGAAACAGAAACAGACTCACAGACATAGAGAACAGACTTGGGGTTGCCAAGGGGAAGATGGGGTTGGGGAGGAAAGGATTGGGAGTTTGGGATTAGCAGACGCAAGCTATTATATAGAGGATGGTTAAACAACAAGGTCCTATTGTATAGCACAGGGAATTATTCAATATCCTGTGATAAACTGTAATGGAAACGAATATGAAAAAGTATATATGTATAACTGAATCACTTTGCTCTGCAGCAGAAATTAATACAACATTGCAAATCAACTATACTTCAATAAATTTTTTTAAAAAAGAAAGAATGAGGAAGGTCTTTGTGTATTAATATGGAAAGATCCCTAAGACATACTCCTAAGTATAAAGTTTGAACGAGAAAATGTGTGTGTAGTGTTCTACCATTTGTGTAAAAAGGAGGTGGAAGATAAATATTTATGTTGGCTTCCACATATGTAAAATTCTTCCAGAATTATTAATAAAAAGAAACTGATTACAGTGATTACCTGGGGTTGCAGGGAGTAGGGATAATAGCAAGGTAGATGAGATTTTAGCAGAATTTCAATATGTGTTTTTATAGCTTTTGATATTTGAACCATGCATATATATTACCTAGTCCAGCAATTTCACTTTTTAAAATGTGTTTTAAAAGATTGGGTTTTTTTGTATTTAAATTCTTTCCACAACTTTTATTTATTTATTATTATTTTTTTATTGGAGTATAGTCGCTTTCCAATGTGTTAGTTTCTACTGTACAGCAAAGTGAATCAGCTATACGTATACATATATCCCCTCTTTTTTGGATTTTAATATGGCAAAATGTTAATGTTAGGGTTTTAATTACTTTTAATATAATTGACCACAATAAAGGATGTGAACTATTTAAGTAAGAGGAAATAGAATTAAAGAAACATTGATAAACCCTAGCCTCCTTAGTAATAAAAGAAAATAAAGTGATACCATTGGAATTCTCTGGTGGTGCAGTGGTTAAGAATTCGCCTGCCAATGCAGGGGACACGGGTTCAATCCCTGGTCCAGGAAGATCCCACATGCTGCAGAGCAACTAAGCCTGTGCACCACAACTACTGAGCCTGAGCTCTAGAGCCCACGAGACACAACTGCTGAGCCCGCGTGCCACAGCTACTGAAGCCCACACGCTCTAGGACCCACGTTCCACAACTACTGAGCCCGTGTGCTGCAACTACTGAAACCTGTGCTCCGCAACAAGAGAAGCCACCACAATGAGAAGCCTGCATACTGCAACAAAGAGTAGCCCCCGCTCACCACAACTAGAGAAAGCCCACGTGTAGCAAGAAAGACCCAGAGTGGCCCCCCCCAAAAAAATTGATACCATTTATACCAATCAAATTATCAAGGCATTTTAAAAGGTATAATTCTTAATATAGGGAAGTTTTCGTGACACTTTTTTTTTTTTTTTGCGGTACGCGGGCCTCTCACTGCTGCGGCCTCTCCCGTTGTGGAGCACAGGCTCCAGACATGCAGGCTCCGGACGCGCAGGCTCAGTGGCCATGGCCCACGGGCCCAACCGCTCCGCGGCATGTGGGATCCTCCCGGACCGGGGCACGAACCCGTGTCCCCTGCATCGGCAGGCGGACTCTCAACCACTGCGCCACCAGGGAAGCCCTAGTGACACTTTTAAAACATTTTTATTTATGACAGTTTAAATTGATACTACTCTTCCGGAGATTAATGAGCAATACATACCAAGAACAAAATTACATTCTCAGTTGCGCTTACCCCTTGGTTGCAAGATGTAGAAGAATTCTAGATACGGATGTGAAGACATCCTTTTAAAAATCTTGCTCATCACTCATATGTTTAGCATGAGAAATGTGGGCATATATTTTGCAGTATTTTCAATTTGTACTTAAAAGTTTCTTGCCCAAAGTTGGCAGGCTGATTCTTAACCACTGCGCCACCAGGGAAGCCAATGCTTATGTTTTTGGGTTTTTTTGTTTTTGTTTTTTTTTTTTTGCGGTACGCGGGCCTCTCACTGTTGTGGCCTCTCCCATTGCGGCGCACAGGCTCCGGATGCGCAGGCTCAGCGGCCATGGCTCATGGGCCCAGCAGCTCCGTGGCATGTGGGATCTTCCCGGACCGGGGCACGAACCCGTGTCCCCTGCATCAGCAGGCGGACTCCCAACCACTCTGCCACCAGGGAAGCCCAATGCTTATGTTTTAATAAAGTAAAATTACACAATGCAATATTGCATCTTCACTGTAATAAAACCATGTGAATATTTATTCCTAGGTGCAGGACTACAAAGGAACTTGAACAAATGAGAACAGTTTAATTTATCATGCCACAATTATGAGTAAATATTTTCTTCAGATTTAGTGTTCTAATAATAATTTGTTCAGTTTAACAAGGAAGTAGTACAGCTGAAAACTTAGGAAAGAAATCCTTTAGGTAATTGTTGTTTATTTGATTTGCTAAAGTAAATCAAATGGGTCACGTTGAGATATTTTTAATGATTAAAAACTGTTTGAAAAATGTTGATACTTAGGCATATTTCTGCTGTTTTATGTCTTTCCTGTATTTAAAATTGTTGTTAATACTGCTTTCTAGCCTTGCTATACATCCTGACAAAATTAGGATTGCAACTGGACAGATAGCTGGAGTGGATAAGGATGGAAGGGTGAGTGGCACAGTTTTATGCATTCTGTACCTAGTGATATTGATATTAGAATGGAATTGATTGTAATTTTAACCATAACTCATTTATTTTATTCTCTTAAAATTTAATTATTAAGGGATTTCTAGTATAAGCAGGGAAAAAAAATATTAGGATGTAATAACATTCCAAAAAAACAAAAGAGAGTCAAAGTAAAAATTTTGTTTCAAAAAAAAATAAGTGTTCTCCCTAAGGAAACTATTTACTTGTAAAAATGGGAGAACTGATAAGCTTGTTAAAAAAATTTTTTTAAACAGAGAATAATTTATCAATGTTGCCCTAAATTGATGAATCCCTTGATTTTATATATGACTAGAAATGATAACACTTAAAATTTTTCAGTTATTATTCAGTACTGTTAAATTGGCTTACATAACAAATCCCTTATTTGTAAGGATCGACAGTGAATATTAATGATGACTGATAAGCATGTGTATGACTACTTATGACATTTTCCGACTTAAAGTTTCTTTAAAGAAAAAGGAGTTAGAGGGGTTATATTGGATGACTTTTAAGACCCTTCCAGTTGTAAATTCTATTTAAGGACTGTTTGCTTAGCAATTTATTGGACACTGATTCTTTTAAAAAGTATTATTTTCTCAGGAATGAAAGTAATGCTAAAAGCAGGATTTCCAGAGCAAATTTGCTGATGTTAGAATCCTGACTCCACCTTTTAATAGCTGGATAACTATAGACAAGTTATTACCTCCATTTCAGTTTCCTCATCTGTTAAATGGTGGTTATAATAAATAGCACCTAACCCATAGGTCTGTGAGAATTAAATGAATATAATGTAATATACTCAGAATAGTATATAACACATAGTAAATACTTCAAATCATTTGCTGCTACTGTTATCACTTTTGTTATTTCCTTACTTTCATGGTATGAGAAGAAAATACCTGCTCAAGATTCTTTGGGGGCATATGTAAACAGTTCTTGTGGGAGTGGTATTTATTTTCATCTACCTAAATACTAGTTGTCTTGCTGTCTTGTGTTTTTCCCCTTGTTTCTGCAGCCCCTGCAACCCCATGTCAGAGTGTGGGATTCAGTTAGTCTATCTACACTGCAAATTATTGGACTTGGAACTTTTGAGCGTGGAGTAGGATGCCTGGATTTTTCAAAAGCAGTAAGTATTTAAGGGAGTTAGCCAGCTGCACAAAGACACAGAAAAGAAGTTAAGCTCAGTTTTGTTTGTGTCTGTGTTCATGGAAAGTGATAATTGAAATGAAAAATTAGATGTTAGCTATTGCTTAACAGTGGCCAGCATTTTAACCTAAGTGCTAAAGTACTTTGGTTTAGATAGGATCCAGGATATTTCGCTTAATTATACTTAACTTTGTTCTGTCCTGAAATAGGATTCTAACGTAATAGCAGGAAATGGTTAAAGGAATGCATACGTAGCATAGTAAAATTGAAACAAGCAGTAAGATGTGCTTTTGCTTCAGCTTGAATCATGGAGATCTATTTTATTTAGAAAATGTACAGACATGAAACTTGGCCAGTTCTCCCACAAGTATTGTCTTTTCTTAATGTCATATTGGAGTAAAGGAAACAGTCAGACCTTTGCGTTCACTAAAATCATGAATTGTTTTGGTTCTGAATTGATGACAGCATGATTTTTTTAATTAATTAATTTATTTATGTATTTAATTTTGGCTGCATTGGGTCTTCGTTGCTGTGTGTGGGCTTTCTTTAGTGGCAACGAGCGGGGGCTACTCTTCCTTGCGGTGTGCAGGCTTCACATTGCGGTGGCTTCTCTTGTTGCGGGGCACAGGCTCTAGGTGCTCAGCCTTCAGTAGTTGTGGCTCATGGGCTGTAGAGCACAGGCTCAGTAGTTGTGGCGCACGGGCTCAGTTGCTTTGCGGCATGTGGTATCCTCCCGGACCAGGACTCGAACCCGTGTCTCCTGCACTGGCAGGCAGATTGTTAACCACTGCGCCACCAGGGAAGCCCCGACAGCATGATTTTAAATTTAAGTTTAAAATTCAGTGTCTAGCAATCTTACCTAAGCCTTGAGACTTTATTTTGTGAAAATAAAACAAGATGTTGCTCATGTAAACATTCTATTTATTCTTGAATTATATGTAATTATTATAGAGTATACAGGAAAACTTCTTTATTTTAGGATCATAATTTTTAATTTCAATTACAAATATACCTCCAGATTTTATTGGGCCTCATTCATGCTTTAGGATATATTTATGTATTCATATTGTCTCTTCAGTTCCTAACTATCAGCAGCTGTATTCTGGATTATGAGTGTCTTGTGGGACATGGAGGAGCAAGGGACATTTTTAGAGCAGAAAGATCAGTTTGGGTGGATATAGGAACTTTACTAGCTTGCAGGCACTGAATGTCAAGGGGTATAATGAGTCAGGAATTGGGAGAAAGGCATTTAGAAAAGGAGATCAGAGGACAGAAGGGAAATACTTTTAAACCTTTTTTACCCCCCAAAATTTCTGTAGCAGGAACTGTTGTCATCTTGTTGATACCATTGTTACAGTGTTAAGAGTATCTTGGATTGCCTCACACTCTGACTTTTCCTCATTTAGGTAATCATTCCAATACAGGATAAAAGAAAGATAAAGAGGAAAGTAAGCTCTGCCCTTCCTCGGTACCTCTCACTTATCACCACAATATTTCTTTGTTCCATAGACATCATAAGGCATATACTACAAATGCTACTAGAAAAAAATAATCTTTTAGTATCATCCACAGTTCTTTTTCTTAAACTGGGAGGCATTAGTTATGTTTTTATCTTGTTTATTCATGCTAATGTAAATCAGGTATATCATGGAAAACAAATTGGCAAACTTTAAAGTAGCCATTAATTTTAGCTTGTTCTATCAAACTACCAAAATTTAGGAGCAAAGTTATAAAATTATATACATTTCACATCTACCTCAAAGGAAAATACTTTAAATGCAGTCAGACTACTTTAAAGCAGAAAATACTTTAAGCTGCAGAAGGGACTAGGGTGTCCTCCAAATTAATTATTTGCTATCTCTGAATAATAAAAGTGGCTAGAGAGCAAGTGGAGATCAACCTAGGGGAAAAAATTAGAAATGGAAAAACAATTTTTAAAGACTTTTTATTATATTTCTGAAGAAAATACAGTCTTAGTAAATAGTGTATTCATTATATTTCAAGGAACCATGAGCTTAAAGGATTTTGGATTATCTTAAACTTGGCAGTTTTAATAATATGGTATTTCTTTTTAGAAAGTCAGCCTTATCTGAAAATTTTTAAATGCTTATTTAAATTGACTTTTCTTTAGGATTCAGGTGTTCATTTATGTGTTATTGATGACTCCAATGAGCATATGCTTACTGTATGGGATTGGCAGAAGAAATCAAAAGGAGCAGAAATAAAGGTAAAAACATTTTAATTGGGTATTATCTTTTAGAATACATTATTTGTTTTGTAAATCCTTGGAAGTATATTGCATATCCTTAGGTTTCAAGAAAGCACCAGCTGGCCAAATTCATCAAATTTATTGATTTGTCATTATTCTTATGGTAGTCAGTTTTAAGATACAGTAGTCAAGCAGCTTCAACCACTTTCAGTGATATTTCAGACACATTGTACTACTGAAATGCCAAAGTAGTTGGATGTGTAATCTCAAAGTTAAGACTGTATACTCTACTTGGCTTCTTTTTCTTTAACAAAATATGTTATTTTTTTCAATCTTTAAAGATTAACAAATCTAAAGGAAAAATTCAACCTTTGGAATATGGCTGACATAACTGAAAAGCATATGTAATGATAAGTTTTTTGGTTTTAATTATGTGTATGGAATTATTAAATAAAATACTACAGCCTTTATAGTTGCTATAGAATAGTGTTAATCCTTTCGTTTAGAGCAGGCTATAACTTGTAAGAGAGGAATGAGGTTAGCATTGCAACTGCATTCATATGGCTCAGAAACGACCTCCCTCTGACAGGTTCAAAGGGATTCAAAGCAACAGGATGGGTTTAAAAAAATTTTTTTTAATTTATTTAATTTATTTTTGGCTGCGTTAGGTCTTCGTTGCTGCGCGTGGGCTTTCTCTAGTTGCGGCGAGCGGGGGCTCTCTTCAGTGCACGGGCTTCTCATTGTCGTGGCTTCTCTTGTTGCGGAGCAAGGGCTCTAGGCATGCAGACTTCAGTAGCTGTGGCTCGCGGGCTCTAGAGCACAAGTTCAGTAGTTGTGGCACTCGGGCTTATCTGCTTCACGGCATGTGGGAAATCCCTGGACCAGGGATCGAACCCATGTTCCCTGCATTGGCAGGTGGATTCTTAACCACTGCACCACGAGGGAAGTCCTGACAGCATGGCTTTTAAAAGCCTGTGACATATTTGCTATACTCTTAAATAACGTCACATTCCTCTTCAATTGTGCGCTCTCCTAGTTTTGTGTAAGCTTCAAGCCTTCAGCTTGTTGGATGAAAAGAGGTTATTTCTTTTAAATAGTATAAGTTAATCTTTTGAAAGTAGCAGAGTAGATTTGATTGTACTTGAAAGGAATATAAGGTATCAGGAAACCTCAGACTTTAAAAAACATAAATGAAGATAGATTGTCTGTCAGCCATCATTCAGAGTAATTTAACATTGAAACATAGGAAAGTTACACTGAAGTGAAATATGTGAATTTTGGTCCTTTGTAGGAAAGGCTACCAGATGAAGTCTTATGGTTTTCCTCCTAGTGGCCACTCCTGGACCTCCTTTCCAGAACCTTTGGTGTTGGTGTTCCTGAGAGTTACACCCCATGTCTTCTGTTGATATCATATGCTGCTCCTGTTGCTTCCATGGCCTTGGTTACTACCTGCCATGTCCCACATCAGCTCACTCCAGCCCAGAGTAACAAGAGCAATTCTTGTTGCCTGCTGGACATCTTTATTTGAATCCCGCAAGTCACAAGCAAAGTGTCCAAATCTGTACTAATCATATTTGTTAGCCCCCAACCAGTTTGTCTGTCCGTGACTAACATCACATTGCACTTAGTTGCTCAAGCTGGAAACTTGGGCATCGTTCATGATTCCTTTTCCCTCACTTTCACACCCAGTCAGTCAGCAAGTTCACTCAACTCTGTATCCCAAATATCTATATTAGAACTCTTTCATTGCAAACAACTTCAAAACAACTAAAGCAAATTTAACGAGAGTTTATTGATTCATGTTTAGGGAGTTAAAGAAAACCTCTAGTAAAGGTCAGAGGGAGATTTTGCCTCAGGAATGATTTGATTCAGGGACTACATCACTGATTCTCTGTCTCCCCTCTTAGCTTCTCCCTGTGTGTTAACTTTATTCTTCTGTAGATAAGCTCTGTCCTGGCTTATGTCACAAGGATTGGGGATTTAATACATTACTTGTTAATTTATGTATATTTAAAATTCAGTAAGGCAACTTCAAAACCTTATTGACAGATAGATATTAAAGAAGACCTAAATAATTGGAGGATTATACAGTAGTAATGGATAGAAGCCGGTATTGTAAAGATGTTAGTTCTCTGCATATTGGTCTATACATTCAACATAGTCAAAATCCCAGCATGATTTTTATAGACATTGACAAGCTGAATATATGTGGAAATATGAATCAGTAAGAACAGACAAAATCACCAAGATTGGTGAGGGTGTAAAGTAACTGGAACTCTCGTATACTGCTGCTAGTCATGTAAATTGGTATAGCCCTTTTGGAAAACTGTTTGGTATTACCTAGTAAAGTTGAACACATGCATATGCATACCTTCTGACCCATCTTGTTCCACTTCTAGGTATAAACCCAAAAGAAGTATATACAAGTAATCAAAAATAAAAGAAAAAATTACTCAAATGCCCATCAATAAGAGAATGGATATATCAATAATGTGGTCTTTCCATACAAAGGAATACTATACAGCAATTAGAATGAACAAATTACAATATATGCACCAACATTTGTGGATCTCACAAATGTAATATTGATAAAATGAGCTAGACACAGAGGAATACCTTCTGTATTATTCCATTTAAATAAAACAGACAAAGCTAATCTTCGCTACTGCAAATGAGGATCATGGTTACTTCAGCAGTGAGGGGATAGTGAGTAGAAAAGGGATCTGGGATGTTTCTGGGATGTTAGTAATGTTCTGTTTCTTGCTTTAGATGCTGTACAGAGGTGTGTTCAATTTGTGAAAACTTATCAAGCTATGTACTTAGGATTTGTGAGCTTTTCTGATTATATAGTACACATCAATAAAAAGTTAAAATACCCTGTAAGGCCACACTCATACCCAAAGTGATTTATTTTCATAGATTATTCGGTTTATATCTTGAATATCTTACCACTGGAACCATGGGTTTGTATACTTGGGAATATTTATAGTTAGCTTTATAATCCTTGATTAATCGGTTTGGCATAAGATCCAACTGTTGAGTAGTTTTGATTTTTTCCAAGTGAAAACTAAGGACTGCTGAATCAGTTTTTAAAAGATTCCAATTCTGGAAGAGAGGTGACTAATTTTGCTTTGTTATCAACACATTATCTTTTCCTTTTTCTTCTTTTTTCCTTCCAGTTTTATTGAAATATAATTGACATACAGCCCTGTATAACTTTAAGGTATACAGCTTAATGATTTGGCTTACATTTGTCATGAAATGATTATCACAATAAGTTTTGTGACCATCCATCATCTCATATAGATAGAAAATGAAAGAAATAGAAAAAAATCTTTTTCCTTGTGATAAGAATTCTTGGGATTTACTCTTTACAAGTGTTATATATAACATTCAGCAGTGTTAATAATATTTATTATGTTGTACATTACATCCCTAGTGTACTTTTTTATATATTTTTTTATTGAGGTATAGTTGATTTACAATGATGTGTTAGTTTCAGGTGTACAGCAAAGTGATTCAGTTATACATATGTATACACACACATACACATATATATACACACAATATATATTCTTTTTCAGATTCTTTTCTTATATAGTTATCACAAAATATTGAGTGTATAGTCTCCTGTGCTATACAGTAGGTCCTTATTGTTTATTTTATATGTAGTAGTGTGTATATGTTACTCCCAAATTCCTAATTTGCCCCTCCCCCAACCTTTCCGCTTTGATAACCCTAAGTTTGTTTTCTAGGTCTGTGAGTCTGTTTATGTTTTGTAAATAAGTTCATTTGTATCATTTTTTTTAGATTCCACATATAAGTGATAGCATATGTTGTTTGTCTTTTTCTGTCTGACTTCACTTAGTATGATAATCTCTAGGTCCATCCATGTTGCTACAAATGGCATTATTTCATTTTTTTATGGCTAAGCAATATTCCATTGTATTTATGTACCACATCTTCTTTATCCACTCATCTGTTGATGGACATTAGGTTGCTTCCATGTCTTGGCTGTTGTAAATAGTGCTGCGGTGAACATTGGGGTGCGTGTATCTTTTCAAATTATGGTTTTCTCTGGATATATGCCCAGGAGTGGGATTGCAGGATCGTATGGTCGTTCTATTTTTAATTTTTTAAGGAACCTCCATACTGTTCTCCGTAGTGGTTGTACCCATTTACATTCCCACCAACAGTGTAGGAGGGTTCCTTTTTCTCTACATTCTCTCCAGCATTAATTATTTGTAGACTTTTTGATGATGACCATTCCGATTGGTGTGAGGTGATACCTCATTGTGGTTTTGATTTGCATTTCTCTAATAATTAGCGATGTTAAACGTCTTTTCATGTGGCTTTTGGCCATCTGTGTGTCTTCTTTGGAGAAATGTCTGTTTCTCTTCTGCCCATTTTTTGATTTGCTTGTTTGTTTTTTTGATACTGAGCTACATGGGCTATTTGTATATTTTGGAGACTAATCCCTTGTCAGTTGCATTGTTTACTAATATTTTCTCCCATTCTTCGGGTTGTCTTCTCGTTCTGTTTATGGTTTCCTTTCTGTGCAAAAGCTTTTAAGTTTAATGAGGTCCCTTTCCTAGGTTTTTTTGAGGAAAGAGCATAAAAGCTCTTTGTTTTTTGTTTTTTCATTCTGTAGGAATCAGTAGTGACCATTCTGTATCTACTTTTTACATCTTCAGCATGGGGTTGAATCTCTAAATCAGTAATATTTTCCTGAATGAATGGTCAATAGTAGTATGGTACAAATAAAGATAAGACTGGTTTGTTTTTTTTAAGACCAAAATGGCAATGTCTTTAAGACAGCATGTACATTGTTCTTTCATTTGGTAGTTTTAGCGTACTTTTCCTTGAATATGCAAGAAATTAAAACAACCTAAAACTAATTCATGTAAATGTCTTCCTAGTGCAGAGTTATTATATATAGATAGCATAAAAGATGATATAATAGGATAAGGACATCAAGTTTAAATCATTATTCTAAAAATCTATTATTAAAATTTTTCAGGAAAATAGAACTTTGAAGAAAAGGCATTTCCTTAAAAATTTTCCTATATTTGATTATCAGTACCTGTAATTGGTACTTAATGGAGATAAGTATATACATTCATCTAAAACTTTATTTCTCTTTCCACAGACAACAAATGAAGTTGTTTTGGCTGTGGAATTCCATCCAACAGATGCAAATACTATAATAACCTGTGGTAAATCTCACATTTTTTTCTGGACCTGGAGTGGCAATTCACTAACAAGAAAACAGGGAGTTTTTGGGGTAAGGACCAGAATGTTATAACTTCATTATAAAACTTGAATTTTTTAATTGTTGAGTAAGCATAAAGTCATCATGCCAAAGGGAAAACTGAAAATTCTCATTGTTTCATTGTAGAAATATGAAAAACCAAAATTTGTGCAGTGTTTGACATTCTTGGGGAATGGAGATGTTCTTACTGGAGACTCAGGTGGAGTCATACTTATATGGAGCAAAACTACTGTAGAACCCACACCTGGGAAAGGGCCTAAAGGTACAGTATTCTCATATTGAAGTCATTCCTTTCAGTTTGCGCATATTGCTATTGCAGTGCCATCTCTTATCCAGACCAGGAGAGAGAAAGCTGCAGGGAGTCAGTATGAGAGTCACCAACATACATTTTGTTTTTAAGGTTCTTCACGATAGTCTTTCTTTAAATCAAATTATTTACTCATTTATTAAGCATATGTAACCTACATTTTACTACACTGTACCTTTCCTTCCAGGAGGTTAATACAAAATAATTAGAGATGATACAGATACATGTTAATTTAAACACCGTAAAGATTAAGAGAGAAGTCATCCCAATCTTCAATATTTTGTGAAGCCTTCACAGAAGAAATGATATTTCTGTTAAGCCATAATGAATGTGCAACACTACAAAAGATATGGAACTTTGATCCCACTTAGGGATCAGTGTAAGTTCAGGGACAAAGATGGTTATGAACGTGAAACATCCAGGATAGTGTGAATAACTTGTCATGTGTTAACAAAAACAAGAGATAGCCAGCATGAAGGAAATACAATTTTAAAAAATAGTAGTGAATTGCAGTTTCTCTTATCAATTTAAACTAATATATACTAAGCCAATGAAAATTCAAATAGGGATTAAAGATACAGATTTTCCGAGTTATCCACAAGAATCCTAAAAACTGGTTGAGTTCACCATGGAAGAGAGAAGAGCTGTGAGGCCAAGGATCCTTAGTCCCACAGTTAGATGACCAGAAAAGAGCCTACAGGGGTTACAGAAGTGAGATTTTAAAAAAAGGGCTTCCCTGGTGGCGCAGTGGTTGGGAGTCCGCCTGCCGATGCGGGGGACGCGGGTTCGTGCCCCGGTCCGGGAAGATCCCACATGCCACGGAGCGGCTGGGCCCGTGAGCCATGGCCGCTGAGCCTGCGCGTCCAGAGCCTGTGCTCCGCAACGGGAGAGGCCACAACAGTGAGAGGCCCGCGTACCGCAAAAAAAAAAGCAAGATAGAACTTTTTATTTAGTGCCTGAACAAGGAAGCAGAGAATTCCCAGGAGTTTCAGTGCTCTAGGGAGATCAAGAAGAATAAGAACCAAGGAAAGACCAAAGGAGCTTGCAATTTCAATAGAACATTAAGGCCGTAGAACAGCTAAGTATAGAATATCCAGTTTTAAATTGGAGAATTTTGGGTTTCCCTGGTGGCGCAGTGGTTAAGAATCGGCCTGCCAGTGCAGGGGACACGGGTTCGAGCCCTGGTCCGGGAAGATCCCACATGCTGTGGAGCAGCTAAGCCCGTGCGCCACAACTACTGAAGCCTGCACACCTAGAGCCTGTGCTCCGCAACAAGAGAAGCCACCACAATGAGAAGCCCGCGCACCACAACGAAGAGTAGCCCCAGCTCACCACAGCTAGAGAAAGCCCGTGCGCAGCAACAAAGACCCAACACAGCCAAAAATAAATAAATAAATAAATGTATTAAAAATAATAATAATAAAATGGAGAATTTTGAGAATCCTAGTTGAAAATGGAATGGAAGGCAAAGTTGCTAGAATCAATCAGTAGTCTTTTTAAGGTTGCCTAAAACCTGAGAGTAAACTGGGTATTGTGGTGGAAAAAAGACTAAAAATCTTAGAGAGAGAGATGAGAATAACTGGTTTGAGTGTAAGAAGAAAGATTTTATCCTTGAAAAAGAGTAATAGCCTACATTCTATCCCGAGATCTTATGTGGCTAAATGGTGGAGGTCACGCAGGATGACATTGCTCTCAGTAAAAGTGGCTCCCTGTTAAAAAGTTGAAGTTTTTATTGTTAATGGATAATATAAGAGTAGTAATATAGTAAAATACCACATAATCAGACTCCATTACTTCAGAATTCTACTTGTTGGAATTGGAATCCAGCTGAAACCTTTGACTTGCCTATGGAAATTGGATTTATTATAATAAATGAATACTAAAACCAAAGACCTACAAATTTAGAGGTATCATTTTCTAAATAGTTAGTGATTAAAATTGTCCATATCAACTCACAAAAGGATGGTTCCAAGGACCTTTTCTTAACAGCTGTTGGTTAACATAGTTATCTGTGATATAGAAAGATAGTCCCAATTACTACATTTGTGTTATGTTTCCTCCCTTTCTCTTCTCCTTTTCCCAACATAGCAACCGACTGTAGGTTTTACTGTCTCCTGGGCTGGGTCTGGAGATACAATATGTGTAAGAACAGTGTGTATGGCCATATGGTAAAATGGGACAGGAGAGACAAAAAGAATAACTCATCGTTAGTCCCCTTCTTCTTTTTCTTTTTCTCACTACAGCTCCTCTTCCCAGCCCCAGTAGTGGGCCTTGGAATTCATTCAGCTTTACCTCAAATTGGTTTTCCTCAAAAACACAGATATATTTTATCCTCAAGTCCCATTTGCACCCAAATATACAGGTCCACTTTGCCCTTTTCTATGGTACATGAAAAAATTAGAGAAAAAAACATTGAAAATAGTCTTTTTTCATATACACACTACTATATATAAAATAGATAATCAACAAGGACCTACTGTATAGCACATGGAACTCTACTCAATATTCTGTAATAACCTATGTGGGAAAAGAATCTGAAAAAGAATGTCACTGAATCACTTTGCTGTACACCTGAAAGTAACACAACATTGTAAATCAGCTATACTCCAATATAAAATAAAAATTAAATTTAAAAAAATAGCTTTTTTTCAATCTCATTTTTCCTTTCTGTTTAAGGACAATAAAACTGAAAAAATATCCAGAGAACCATATACTTCCTTCAAAGTAGAAGGTTATGAGAGGAAAATTACAGACCTTGTTCTAAAATCAGTAGGCTGGGAGCAGAGAGAGATTCTTTATTAGCGTAGCATGTAGTAGCAGTAGAAAGAAAACTAGCTAGGCCTGTCAGTCTCTGAGTTCCACAAAAAAAAAAGGAGGGGGAGAAAGAAAAAGGAGGTGACAGGGAACCAACCTGAGGTTCCTGAGACATTCCCCTGGGGATTTTTTTATATCCGTGACATCACTTTATTCCACTTCACACCCCTTTTCCATGCATAAAAACTAAGAATTGAAGACATTTATTAATTAGCCCAGAGTCTGCAGAGCTAGCAGTTGAAATGGGTTCTCTGATTTCAGTTTGATGATCTTCCAAGTATTTCACTGTCATCCTTAGTGTGAGCAAGTGGCCATATGTGCAGTTGGAGGCATCACGGTGGATGGACACCAAATTCCCTCCAGTACTGACACCTGGCCTGAGCGCTGTAGCCAGTGTAAAGTAGATCACCAGTTTATGATAAAAGAAGATAACTCAGGAACAGCCAGATGGAAAAAATGCACAGGGCAAGGCCAGGGAAAAGGGCCCGCCAAGAGCCTACATGCCCTCCCCAGGCGCACCACTCTCCCCGAATCCCCATGTGTTCACCAACCCAGAAGCTCCTGGTTAAGGATTCTTAAGAAAAAAGAACAGTATTATCAGTTGCCCTCCCCACTTACCTCTCTTTTCTTTTTCCTGGGCACATTTTTTTCAGTATCAGAAATGCCAGGAACAGTATTATATTATCAAAACAGTGACTTAAATTGTTGACATATTATCCTACCACTCTGAGCAGAGTTTGGGTATAAATGCACTCTTCATTAGCCTTAATGTGCAAGGTGAGAGGCAGGGAGAGGTTCAGAAGTTGTTTTTATTTTGGTTTTCATCTGAAAAACTTGTGGCTTAGCCTTTGTGCAGAGAAAATCTGCATATGCACGAACAGAAAACAGAAAATCTAATCTTGTAAACTGCTGGGCACATGAAATTTGCTACATGATTGACCCTATTATGGGCAAACTTGATGAGAATTTTGTTTCTTCCTTTATATTTGGAGTTTTGAGCTATGTAAATATGGCTGGAAAGGATTTGGTGAGTTTAGTGAAATAAATGTGTAAGCCCAGATCAGAACAGATGTTCATAGTTTCCATTTTTAAATTCTTGCCCAAAATTTCAGTAGATTAATCCAGTTTGCATATTCCCTAATATGATATTTCTGTACCCATGGCAGTCTTTATCAACCAAAATTTGACTATACTGTGATACTGCATCTGAAAAAGGGACTTTGAGGGATTGCAGAAGTATAATTTCACAGCTAATCCTTTTATTCTAGTAAATAGGAGACAAACCAAAACTGTGTTTTATGCCTCATAAGGAGCTCTCTAGCTTCCAAACCATTTTTTCCTTACCTTAAGTGTAATTTAACAGGAATCTTCAAAGTAATTAGTATTTTCTGTTCTCTTTTTTTTTCCAGTTTTATAACATTTTTAATGTATAACCTTGTCTAGCTTAAGGTGTACAACATAATGACTTGATATTCGTATATATTGTAAAATGATTACCAAAATAAGTTTAGTTAACATCCATCACCTCACAGTTTTTTTTTCTTGTGATGAGAACGTTTAAGATCTGCTCCCTTAGCAACTTTCAAATATACATTACAGTATTATAAACAGTAGTCACCACCTTTGCGTTAAATTTCTAAGTTTGTACCTTTTGACTACCTTCACCCATTTCTTCTACCCACCTCCCCCGCCTCTGACAACCACCAGTCTATTCTGTTTCTGTGAGTTTATTTTTTTTAGATGCTACATATAACTTAGATCATATGTTGATAGCATTTGTCTTTCTCTCTCTGACTTTTTGCACTTAGCATAGTGTCTTCACAGTCTATTCATGTTGCATATGGCAGGATTTCCTTCTTTTTTATTCCATTGTATATATATACCACATTTCCTTTATCCATTCCTCCATCTATGGACACTTAGGTTGTTTCAGTATTTTCTATTTCTTATGTGGGTATAAGGTATTTGTTATTTCCTACATATAGGAAATGGTTCAGAATTTTTCTTATATAAAATAATTCATAATTCTTTAAGTGGGGGAGAGGAAGTTGAGAGTATCAACACCACCATTAAAATGTTCATTATTCTGAAATCTTTGCCAGGTTTCTTTAAGAAATACTACCATTTTACCTGATCTCCAAATAATCAACATGGACCCATTTGCGCATTGCTAAGAATATAACATAAATTTCAAAGTCTCCCTGATATTTGATTCTGTAGTTAAACAGGCACAGAAAGCCCTCCAAAGGATCTTTATTTGGCAGTCAAGGTAAACTTGGTTTTTACAGAAGCTTGTTTCTGCTAGAGTTGAGAAGAAAGGGGGGATTTGCAAGTAAGCTTGGATGGACTTGGCCATGATTGTGCCAGGAAGTACAATAGGTTTGTAATACAAGGATAATTATTTTTCTTGGCAGGTATTTCAGACATTATTTGGCTTAAATTAAAGTGTCAGAAATACAGACCCATGAGAAGGAAATCTTGGATTATAAATTATTTTGTGGGTAAATACTATGTAAAGCAAGCTTTGGTAACTTGTTTAAATTTAAAGCACAGACATGTTTTTAGCTAAATTAATATAGGTCCTCCTCAGGAAATAACTATCCTGGGGTGGTAGGAGGCAGAAAGTGGGTATCTCACCATGTTGATTACTTATATAGGGTATTTTTATTCTTGATGAAGCATTTGTTCTTCAGTTTTTCATTTTCTAAGACTCCATTTTTCTAGGAAGATCTTAAGTGTTTAACAAAGTATTTGTCATGTTTAGAAGTAGGGAAAACTGAATTAAAAATAGAGAAACTGTATTTAACTTTCCTGCATTCTGATAGAGAGCTATGAAATGCCACACCTCTGCGTTTTGTAATTTCTTACATGGTACCGTGGTACTTTCAGATTACTCTTGTTAATTTGACCATGCATGAGAAAAATAAGCCCTTTGCCCCCACTTTTCCCCCCACTTTTAAATGCCCAAGCAAAGCCAGCAGTACTCTCAGAAAATTCACATCTCTCAGATGTTCTTTCTCTCTTGGTCACATCAGAGCTATGCTAGATAATTGGCTGGCTATCCTGCTGGTCACAGTTGTGTTGTTCAATGTTTAAAGTATTTTTACGTGATGAATGTTGATGTGAGCCGAGGCAGTTGACCTGAATAGCAAGTTTGTTGGAGTTCTGCTCCTAGCGTTGCTGAATCAGGCAAGCCCTACTCCAAAGTAGGCAAGCCCGTTCCTTTCTCCCTGCCAAATATACCCATCTATTAAATATTTGTGCCACTAGCAGCCTCACACTGAGTAATTTTGAGAGTCAGCTGTAGCATAATTTTTTTTTAGGAAACCAAAACTCTACAAATTTTAATTTTAACAATGTAATGGCAGCTCAGATAGATGAGTAAAAATGAACAACCTCAATAACAGCTTTACTGAGATATACTTCACATACCATAAAATTCACCCTTCTAAAATGTACAATTCAGTGATTTTTAATATATTCACAGAGTTGTGCAATCATCACCACTAACTTCAGAATATTTTCATCATCCCAAAAAGAAACACTGTGCCCATTTGGAGTCACTTCCCATTCCTCTCTCTCCTCAGTCCCTAGCAACTGTTTGTCGCTTTTGGTCTTTGTGGATTTGCCTGTGTGGGACAGTTCATATAAATGGAATCATGGAATATGTGGTCTTTTGTGACCAACTTCTTTCAGTCGAACCTTAATGTTTTCAAGGTTCATCCATGTTATAGCATGTATTAGTACCTCATTGCTTTTTGGGGCTGAATAATACCACATTTTGTTTATCCATTTAAAGTTGATGAAAAATTTTATTAGAAAATGAACAATTTTTTTTGCAGGTTTTTGAGGTATAATTGACATATAACATTGTGTAAGTTTAAGGTATACAACAAAATGATTTGATATATATATTTTTTAATTTTTTTTTTTTTACAGTTCACATTTTTTTTAATACATTTATTTTTTTTAATTTAGTTTTGGCTGTGTTGTGTCTTTGTTGCGGTATGTGGGCTTCTCGTTGCAGTGGCTTCTCTTGTTGCGGAGCATGGGCTCTAGGCACAAGGGCTTCAGTAGTTGTGGCACGTGGGCTCAGTAGTTTTGACTCACAGGCTCTAGAGCGCGGGCTCAGTAGTTGTGGCACTCGGGCTTAGTTGCTCCGCGGCATGTGGGATCTTCCCAGACTGGGGATCAAACCCATGTCCCCTGCACTGGCAGGCGGATTCTTAACCACTGCACCACCAGGGAAGCCCCTGATATATGTATATATTTTAAAATGATTGCCACAATAAGTTTGGTTAACAACCATCACCTCATACAGTAGAGGTTTTTCTCTTGTTCTGAGAACTTTTACGATGCACTACCTTAGCAACGTTTTTCAAATGTACAATACAGTATTGTTAACTGCAGTCACCATGCTGTGCATTAAATTCCCAAAACTTATTTATCTTATAACTGGAAATTTGTAGCTTTAACCACCTTCACCCATTTCCCCACTGAACTTTTTTATTATTATTATTAATTTTTATTTATTTATTTATTTTTGGCTGCATTGAGTCTTCGTTGCTGCGCACGGGCTTTCTCTAGTTGCGGCGAGTGGAGGCTACTGTTCGTTGTGATGAGCGGGCTTCTCACTGCAGTGGCTTCTCTTGTTGTGGAGCATGGGCTCTAGAGCACAGGCTCAGTAGTTGTGGTGCACGGGCTTAGTTGCTCTGCGTCATGTGGGATCTTCCTGGGCCAGGGATCGAACCTTTGTCCCCTGCATTGGCAGGCAGATTCTTATCCACTGCGCCACTGGGGAAGCCCCCCACTGAACAATTTTTTTTTTTTTTTTTTTTTTTTTTTTGCGGTACGTGGGCCTCTCACTGTTGTGGCCTCTCCCGTTGTTCAGTGTGGGGGAAGCCCCCACTGAACAATTTTTAAACTTGTAATTTTTTTCATTTCCAAGGGATCTAAGGTGTATTTATTAACTGACTTTGGTCATACTTAAACCAGGTTCTACCTTGCCATTTTGAACCTGGTAACTAATTCTGCAAGCTCTCATCTTCTAAAAAGTTTTTCTCTTACTCTAGCAGCTTCACTAGCTGAATGAAGAGCTTCTCTGAGTAAGGCATCATGAAATCTTATGTTCACCTTTAAGAAAGAGGCTCTGATTATATTTTCGTACCTGCCTTGTCCCTTCCTGGGTACTTGTGAAGTGCTGAGAGCATACAAGAAAACTGGGCTGTCATTCAGCTATCACATTGGTGTGACTGGATCAGTTTTTAAAATACTTTTCTGGTTGGTCAAAAGCCACTGCTGCAAGCTGCCAGTGCCTCTTCTGCCTCACACCTTCCCCAGTATCTCAGCAAATAAAAGGGGTTACTATCCCTGACAGAGCAGAAGTCCTCCAGTTCAGCAGTGGTTAAATGTTAAATATTATGACTGTTGCCTCGAGAGGAAATGAAGGCTTTTTTTGCAAACGTAAAAGAACATTGAGTAAAGAGACTTGAGTCCTAGTCACAGCTTTGTCACTAGCTAACTGTGTGGTATTGGCTAAGCCAATTCTATACCTATGTCCTTAGTTCTAAAATCAGAAGAGTAATAATACCTACCCTAACTACCATGTAAGATGATTATAAAAGGTAGTAAAGTTCTGAGGTTAATATACCCTCTGTTGTCTGTGGAATTATCACTGCTTTAGTCTACCTTTTTGTAAGAATGTATTTTGAAATATTTTCAGAGTAACTGATTATTGACATAAATGCAAAAGGTTGTATTAAAGCTTTACTACCTGACTTGCAGAAGACTTGCTGAAAATAGGTTTTTGATTGTTGAGTCATTCAGCAATCACTCTACAGTTCTGCTAAAGTTTTCTTCCAAAAAGACTCTAAAATCTGATGGAAAATGTTATCGCTCACGTTCTTATTTTACTCCTCATCATATTAGGTGTTTATCAGATCAGCAAACAAATCAAAGCTCATGATGGCAGTGTGTTCACACTTTGTCAGATGAGAAATGGTATGTTATTAACTGGAGGCGGGAAAGACAGAAAAATAATTCTGTGGGATCACGATCTGAATCCTGAAAGAGAAATAGAGGTAAGGATGAAAACGGAACATAAAAATTTTTAAATATTAAACCCTCTAAACTTATGTCTTTTGTCCCACATTGAGATAACTTACACTTTTCTGAGAAATTTGGTGCACATTCTTGTCATTTCATTCCCTCAAAATAAAAAAAAAAAAAAAGGACTATTCACTAAACAAAATAGTTTGAAAGAATAAGAAAAATCAGCAGAATAATTAATTTGCTTATTTATTTCTGAGATTATATTTTTAGTGACCCAAAAATATAACCATGTAAACTTAAAATTTAACAGACATTCATTGAAAACTATATCCTACTCCAAGGTATACAAAATGACCAGCTTAATTTTAAAACTTGAAAATAATAACAGTGGGCTTAATGATAATTGCTATTTATCTACATATGTGTCTGCTTCATTGCATGAACCAAGTGTATCCATAAAACCTGACAGGTATTATGTGCTCAGTGAAAGTTTGTTAACTGAACTGAGATCTCAGGAAGTGAAATGGGTTAAGAATAGTATTTTAGTCAATGATTGCCAGAGCAAAGGCAATTCACTCAGTTTAATATTGCTTCTGTTTGTTGGTGACTTAAATTTTGAATTTATGCTCAGTCTTTTCTACTCATAACGTGCTTTGTAGACAAAATCTTCTCTAAAAAAGAGGATTCTGATAGTACTGCTCTTGGGTTTCACTTCCAAGAAGATATATCCCCATATTATAGATAAAGAAATTTGTCTCAGGCTAAATGACTTACCCAGAATAATATAACCAGTAAGTAACAAAACCAGATCACAGTCTTCATGTGGTCTATCAGAACTTATTCCTTTATCCGCTACTCCTAATCATTAACTCTTGAAATCATATAAAAATATGAATTTAAAATTGAACCAAAGAATGTTGTTAATGCATTATAACTTCTGTGTAATAAAATGTAATTGTCTGAACAAATAATTTATTAGTATAAGATTACTTTCAAATTTGGAATTCTGTCATTTATTACCACATAATTGCATACAGCTATAACTACGGTCTTCAGGTGGTAATTATTGCATGTTAGTATGTGTATAGTGACTTTACAAAATTTTTTTTAGGTTCCTGATCAGTATGGAACAATCAGAGCTGTAGCAGAAGGAAAGGCAGATCAATTTTTGGTAGGCACATCACGAAACTTTATTTTACGGGGAACGTTTAATGATGGCTTCCAAATAGAAGTACAGGTAAGCTGTATGATTTTAACCATTAACTGAGTATTTTTGATGATACTCTTTGTTTCTTATAACAATGGGTGTATTTCATTTTCAGGGTCATACTGATGAGCTTTGGGGTCTTGCCACACATCCCTTCAAAGATTTGCTCTTGACATGTGCTCAGGACAGACAGGTGTGCATGTGGAACTCGGTGGAACACAGGCTGGAATGGACCAGGCTCGTAGATGTGAGTAAAACAGAATGTGATTATAATCTTCCCACAGAATCTCCCTAAAATGGCAGATGGTAGCAGCAAAGCAAATAGGACTCAGCATTGGTTAAAACCAAGTGTATTTCTATAGTTCAGTAAAGGGGAAGGGGTGGAGGGAGAGTGTTTAGTCACAAAGTACATGAACCCACTCCAAAGTAGCAAATTAACAGGACAGAAGCTCAGTTTTTCTGTCAGGTTCAGTAGTAAAAATAAAAAATATTTCACATCTTTATGAAGTATTAATTGTTATGGATATGTTTAGGTCTCTGGTGGTGGTGCAGTTGGGTTCAGTAAGTACTGCCCACTAACAGATTCTGCTCTCTTCTTTTTGAGTTGGTCTCTTACTGTGTTTTCTCCCTACCCCACCCAGATATCCACCTTTTCTAGCCTAAAAGGTGTATACACGTTCTTTGCAGACTCTAAAGAACTGTACAAATGTTTGTTGTTATCCTTACCATTGTTCCACTGCCTAGCCACAAGCTGGTGGTCCTTCCCCCTCACCACTCTGCCAGCATGTCCCCTTCCTTCTCTGAAATCGTTTTTCCTCTTAAGTCCATGTGGTATTACCATTGGCTACAGTAAAGTTGATTGAGATTTCATGTTTATGTGAAACAAGTTATTTTCAAATATGTTTTGCCACTATTCCCATAGATCTAGGGAGACTTTCTCATGTACTCCACAACAGTTGTCTGTCTCTCTTCTAGGAACCAGGACACTGTGCAGATTTTCATCCAAGTGGCACAGTGGTGGCCATAGGAACGCACTCAGGCAGGTAGGGTCTTTAAGGGAAATGTGAGCTGAGTAATCTAAGTGGTGGGATGTTTAACCATTATTCAGGAATGTTCTCTATCTGATCTGGAAAATTAATCTTTTAAGTGGCACAGTTTTATGCTTTTTGTTCTTTTCTTTTATGTATACTCATTTAATCATTCAGTAATTATTTGAGCACCTACCGTTTGTTAGACACTATTGTGGGTGTTCAGGCTACATCAGAGTGCAAAGCAAAAATCCCTGCCCTTGTGGAGCCCACATTTTAGTGTGTGTCAGGGGTGGAGGCAGAATGAAAAATAAGCATTATAACTAATTAAGTTAGCAAATGAAGAGCTATGGTGGGGGAGGGTTGAGCATAGGAAGAGGGAACTGGAAGGGGTGCAGTTGCAAAACGATAAATAGGAAGGTCAGAATAGTCTTCATTAAGGAAGGTGACAGTTCAGCAGACTTGACCTCCTTTGTGAAATTTTCTGTGGTATCGAAAATTTCTCTTGTTATCTTTTAGGGAAGGAAAATGAACCTGAAATAACCCAGTTGAGCTTTTGTTTGTGCTATAGCTTTTTTCTTTTTTAAATGCTACACAGGTAGATAAGTAAAGGTATGTTTCCTGAAATTGTTATTAATTACTTATCTTTGCAGACATTGTATAGTACCTTTCCAAGGTTATTAGGTAATATATATTATTATCTGTATTTTTTAATTGAGTCCTTTTTATTGCCTCTGCTGGTAAGTAGCCCTCATCACAAATAACTTAATTTCTTTTTTAAAGAGGCAGAGGAAAAAGATAAAGTAAATTTTCAAAAGTTAAACCCATAGAAAATATGGAATGCTGATTTCTAATGAAGTGAAAATATTGTGAACACACTTCTATAAATATTTTTATTTATGTAACAAATATTTCAAATCAGCCAGTTTATTTAATTCTAACTAAATTTAACAATGTGAAGTTTTTTTGTAGCAAGTTTTCCCCTTTGGCTCTTGGATACAAATTAATACCTCTAGAAAGTCAAAACATATTCAAAATCCTCCTCATATATAGTGCTCAGAATCATGGAAAAATAGATCTTTAAGGTAAAGATAAACTTTGAAATGTGGACATGTAACTGGAGTGCTATTTGAGTGGTTCTGAAATAGTGGAATTTTAGAATTAGGCTGCTTGGGAGAGTAATTGGTGATGACTTGCAAATACAGATGGCTTTACTATCTCAGATTTCCCCAAAATACATGTCAGTAATAGATTATTACTTAAAGTTGGACTAAACAGGCATATGGCAGGTCAGATCTGTTTTGGGGGCAGCTGAACAAATATCACAAATGCTAAAATCAATGAAGTAGTAAGAATAAGAGCCACCCTGTATTCAGTATCTGATGACAGACCTTGTACTAAATTCTTTTCATATTGTACTTTAAGTCTTCACAAGAATGCAACAAAATGTTCGTTAATATCTCCTTTGCACAAACAGGAAACCAAGATCCATAGAGGTTCAATCACTTGTGATTGAGCTGGGATTTAACTCAGGTTCTATATAGTTCCAAAGCTTGTCTCTTTCCACTACTCCACCAGTACTCTTTGAGATGTACTTATGGTGTTTGTAGCATTACTTAGAAATATTATAAGGAAAGTTTATCTTTGAAGGTTAAATCACTGGCTGACATAGTATTTTAAAAGCATTTACTGTGTATAAGAAAGAGTTAAACACCAAGTGGAGTAGTAAGGGTTAGAAGGACTTGAATCATTAAGACTCACCACTTCATTGGATGAATGTGCAATATATACATACACATAAATACAGTTTGCCCCAATTTGTAATTAAATTGCACTGAAGTTACTTTCTAACATTTAGTGTTACTGTGAAGTCATCATTAGCAAGCTTAACAGGAAAAGTCACTTACTTTAAGTGACTTAAGCTAAAGCTAAGCCAATTGTTTCCTCTTGGAGTTGCGAGTAGAAAGCACCTTATGAATGAAAGTGATATGATAACTAAATAAAAAGTGGAAAAAAAAATCCTTTCTGGTGTGGAGTTGGGGATTATTTAAAATCTAGGGGAGATGTAGTTATCAGTGTTCATTTTATACTTAATTCCTGTCTTTGGTTTCACATCTGGTTAGTCTGTTGTTTCTTAGAGAACTTTCTCCTTTATTATTTTTTACATGGATCTGTGAATATGTGGCTGTACTGTCTAAAACAGAAAATTCCTCAATGTAGCCATTCAGATTATTATCACTGACCCTAAGCCTAAAAAAAGTCACACTTAGGGCAAGGATTTTTGTTGTTGTTAGTTTAATACAACACGTGTCCAAATTGTTCATGATCCAGAAAAGCTGACTAGCAAAATGTTTAAAGATGTCTTCATGTCCATATGTAGAAATCTTCTACTTCTTGTAGTCAAGAAGTAAGGGCTTCCCTGGTGGCGCAGTGGTTAAGAATCTGCCTGCCAATGCAGGGGACACGGGTTTGAGCCCTGGTCCAAGAAAATCCCACATGCCGCGGAGCAGCTAAGCCCATGCGTCACAACTACTGAGCCTGTGCTCTAGTAGAGCCCACGAGCCAGAACTAC
The DNA here is from genome assembly GCF_003676395.1 of Aethalodelphis obliquidens. NCBI lineage: Eukaryota > Metazoa > Chordata > Mammalia > Artiodactyla > Delphinidae > Aethalodelphis > Aethalodelphis obliquidens. The sequence continues at coordinate 9,593,851 of NW_020837956.1, read as the reverse complement.
TGAGCCCACGTGCCACAGCTACTGAAGCCCATGTGCATAGAGCCCGTGCTCCGCAACAAGAGAAGCCACCACAGTGAGAAGCCTGCACACCGCAACGAAGAGTAGCCCCTGCTCGCTGCAACTAGAGAAAGCCCGCATGCAGCAATGAAGACCCAATGCAGCCAAAAATAAATGAATAAATAAATTAGTTTTAAAAAAAGAATTAAAAAGAAGTAAGCACAAGTATGAATAAATTATCACAGTGATTTAAAAAAATATCATTTTAAAAGAATATGTTACTAATATTTCTAAGAGAAGAAAATTCAATGCATGGCCCTAAGTGGACATAGTACTTCCTTAACATTGCTAATCCTCATATAGTAAGGAGTCTTTTTAACAGCTTTATTGAGATATCATTCATATATCATAAAATTCACCCATTTACAGTACACAATTCAGTAGTTTTTAAGACGTTCACAGAGTTGTGCAGCCTTCATCACAAGCTCAATTTCAGAACACTGTCATTAACCCAAAAAGAATTCCTGTACCCGTTAGCAGTCACTCCTCATTGCTCCCACCCACTTCCAGCCCTGAGTAACTGATCTACTTTCTGTTTCTATAGGTTTGCCTATTCTGCACCTTTCATATAAATAGAATTATATAATATGTGGTCATTTGTGACTAGTTTCTTTCACTTAACCTAATGTTTTGAAGGTTCATCCATGTTGTATAGCATGTGTCAGCATTTCATTCCCTTTGTCACCAAATATTCCATTGTGTGGATATACTTCAAATAACCACTTGAGTTATAGTCATACATAAGTTTTTGTATGGACATATGTCTTCAGTTCTCTTGGGTATATACCAAGGAGTAGAGTTAACTATGTTTAACATGTTGAGGAGCTTCCAAATTGTTTTCCACAACAGCTACACAATTTTACAATTCTACCAGTAAAGTATGAGGGTTCCAATTTCTCCACATCGTCGCCAACCCTTGTTATTGCCTGTGTTTTGATTATAGCCATCCTAGTGGCTGTGAAGCACTTTTTCATTGTGGTTTTGATTTGCATTTCTCTGATGGCTAATGCTGTTGAGTATCTTTTTTATGTGTTTATTGGCCACTTGTGTAGCCTCTTTAGAGAAATGTCTATTCATATCCTGTACTCATGTTTGAATTGATTTGTTTTTTTATTGTTGAGTTGTAAGAGCTCTTTATATATTCTGGATACAGTACCTCATCAGGTAACATGATTTGCAAATATTTTCTCTCATTCCAAGGGTTGTCTTTTCACTTTCTTGATGGTAATATTTGTTGCACTGAAGTTTTAAATAAAAATTACATAATTTATATAAATTTACTATATAAAAATATAGTCCCATTTATCTATTCTTCCTCTGTCTTTTGGTCTTCAGGATTTATTCCTATGGTTTTTTTCTAAGAATTTTATAGTTTTAACTCTTACCTTTAAGTCTGTGATTCATTTTGAGTTCCATCTTTGTATATGATGTGAGCTAATCTTTGTATAGATATCCAGCGTCATTCTTTTGCACGTGGATATCCAGTTGTTACAACACTATTTGTTGAAAAGACTTTTCTTTCTGCACTGAATCATATTGACACCCTTGTCAAAAATCAATTGACCATAAACATATAGGTTTCTATCTGGACTCTCAGTTATATTCCATTGATCTCTCTGTCCATCCTATGCCAGTACCACAGTCTTGATTATTATAGCCTTGCAGTACGTTTTGAAATCGGGAAATGTGAGTCCTCCAACTTTGTTCTTTTTCAAAGCAGTTTTAGCTATTCAGGATCCCTTGAATTCTACATGAATTTTAAGATCAACGTGTCAATTTCTACAACGAAGCCAGCTGGCATTTTGATAAGGATTGTTTTTTCTCTTTATAGATCAATTTGGGAATGTCACTATTTTAACAGTTTAATAAGCCTTCCAGTTTATGAACAGGAGATGTTTTACATTTATTTAGGTCTCCAGTTTTTTTCAAAGATGTTTTTAGGGTACAAATTTGCACATTTGTTAAATTACACCTAAGTATTTCATTTTTTTGGTGCCATTTTAAATGAAATTGCATTTCCATTTCCAGAATATTCATTGCTGGTATATGTAAATACAACTACCTTTTATATATCGATCTTTTATCTTGCACCTTTGCTGGCCTATTTTCTTAGTAATAGTTTTTTTAGTGGATTCCTCAGGGTTTTCTGCATACAAGATCATGTAATCTGCAAATATAGTTTTCTTCCTTTCCAGTCTGAATTGTTTTTTCTTTTTCTTGCCTAATTGTCCTGACTAGAACCTCCAGTATAATATTGAATAGAAATGGCAAGAGTGGTCATCCTGATCTTGTTCTCTATTTTAGAGGGAAAGCATTCAGCCTTTCACCATTAAGTATAATGTTAGTTGTGGGTTTTTCATAGATGCCCTTTATCCTATTGACAGATTTTCTTTCTGTTGTTGAGAATTTCTAATCATGAAAGAGTGTTGGGTTTTTCAGCTGCCTTTTCCAGTCTATTGAAATAACATGGTTTTTGTCCTTTATTAATATGGAGTATTACATTAATTGATTTTCAAATGTCTAATCAACCTTGTGTTCCAGACATAAATCCTACCTGGTCATGGCATAGAATTCTTTTTATATATTACTGGATTCAGTATGTTAGTATTTTGTTGAAGATTTTTTTCATCTATATTGTTGAGGTACATTGGTCTGTAGTTTTCTTGTGATGTCTTTGGTTTTGCCAGGGTAATACTGGCACTTCAGTAAGGCTTTAAATAAGACCTGATATCTCGTAAACCGAAATGAAGCCTTAAAGCATACAAATGGATAAAAATTAGTATATACTGGTAATTGTTAATCATTAGTTATCAAAATTTTAGATTTGTTGAACCATTGACTATATAAGCCATTTAATTAATAAATTGCACTTAGGCATACCACACATTTTCAAATATAACATTCTCCCATTTTTTTAAATTTGTGTTTCTTGATGGAATTTAAAGTTCTTCATGAAGCTCACAATACATGTGAACCTGAGCCGTTATGAATTTGAAAGTTTATAATCTCTGAATTATTGGTAAAATACATTCTGCTTGATTTTTCCAAGACCCCAATTAATCATCCTTTCCCTTTTTTAAATAAATATTTATATATGTATATATTAATTTATTTATTTTTTGGCTGCATTGGGTCTTCGTTGCTGCACATGGGCTTTCTCTAGTTGCGGCGAGCGGGGGCTACTCTTTGTTGCGGTGCGCGGGCTTCTCATTGCTTTGGCTTCTCTTATTGTGGAGCACGGGCTTCAGTAGCTGTGGCATGCGGGCTCTAGAGCACAGGCTCAGTAGTTGTGGTGCACGGGCTTAGTTGCCCCCTGGCATGTGGGATCTTCCCGGACCAGGGATCGAACCCGTGTCCCCTGCATTGGCAGGCAGATTCTCAACCACTGCGCCACCAGGGAAGTCCCTCCCTTCCTTTTTTTTGAAACTAGTTTCTCAAAAGGCGCTTTAATCTTTATACCACTTGCAGGCCTTAGAGAAACCACAAATATATTTGCCATCCCATCAGGATGTCAGGTGTCAGCTCAGACAAAATTCCCCAAGCAGTTTGCACAGAACTTTACTCTTTTCCTCGTTGGACCCATTTCTATTTCTAAACCACTATTCTAATACACTATTTAAGAAAGGAGTTTTTGCCATAGTCATTTTATAGGCTGGTAAATGGAGGTGAGACACCCAGAGGTAGGGAAATCAATAGACTTGAAATGATGGTAGGGAGAATAAAAAGCAAAGATTAAAGTTCAAATTGTTTCAAAGAAAGAAATCCGTGGACTTGAGTCAGTATATAAAACATACTATATATAACCATACTGGAATGGAAAGGGGAGAGGGCAGACTGAGAGAGGTGACTTCAAAAGAGACCCCAAAGTTTCTGATCTATAGTGACAGCTTTGACAAGGAAGAGCAAGCTGGGAAAATGCACCTGGTGAGCAGAAAGGTAAAAAATTAGATTTAGTTTTCGATGTGGAATTACAGAACGTTAGACCTGGAGAGACTTAAGTGATCCAGCTCTACTCATCATTTTTTTTTGAATTTTTTATACAATTTTTAAAGGTTAGGTTTTTTTTTTTTTTTTTTTTTTTTTTTGGTATGCGGCCTCTCACTGCTGTGGCCTCTCCCGTTGCGGAGCACAGGCTCCGGACGCGCAGGCTCAGCGGCCATGGCTCACGGGACCAGCCGCTCCGCGGCATGTGGGATCCTCCCGGACCGGGGCACGAACCCATGCCCCCTGCATCGGCAGGCGGACCCTCAATCACTGCGCCACCAGGGAAGCCCTAAAGGTTAGTTTTGATGATGACTGTAACCTTGGCAAACCAGCAATGTAGCTGAAGTACTGTTACCAAATTCTACTGTTGACTAGAAAGGTTCTGAGTGTAAGAAATGCTCCTTTAGCTCAGAAGGGAGATGTTAAAGACATATTAGCACTAGCTGAGACTTTATTCTTAGACATAATTAAAAGAGAAAACTTCTAATTAGAAAAGAATAGCTTGTTTCCCTCTGTAATTTGATGTTGCTGAACTTGGCCCATCGGTACTCCAGAGCTCATTTCGCAGGGTGTACAGTGTCTTTGAACTCTATCAGCATGAATCTCCTTGAGTTCTGCCTTGTTATAATTCCAGTTCGGAGTCACTCTGTGCTCCTACAAGTTGTAAAGCACTAGATGCAGTGAGTGGCACAAAGAAATATTATATAAGACATGGTCTCTACCCCAAATAGCTTATAACCTAATTAGATACTACATAAAAAGATATAGAGCATGTCATATCAGTAGTTTACTTGCATAAACAGGCAGTAATGCTTGAAGATCAACAGAGAAATTACTGTGAGCCTGAGTGGTCAGAGAACACTTCACAGAGGAGGTGGAATTGGTCCTGCCTTGACAGAGCTCTGAGATTTTGAAGAAGCAGTGAAGAGTTAGGAGCTTATATCAAGCAGGAGGAATGGATTGAGCAAACACAAGAAACTATGAGCTAACTGGACTAGAACATTCCTAAAGGCCTCTTGATTGCTAAACAGTGGAATCCAAACTTGTTTAGCCTGGCCCTTAAAGCCCATTAAAAATCTTTCCCCTCACCATTCCAGCGAGAATGGTTAAGTCGTTGTCCTTCAGATACACCTCAGCCCTTTTTGTAGTTTCTTACCTATCCCTCTCCACCTATTTATATCCCACCTCTCCTTGCCACATTTGATGTGATGAAATCCAAGACCACCCACATCCTCAGTGATTGCTCCCTGCTCTGAAACCTCATAATCCTTAACTTGTGTCATTCATTTTACTTTAAACTATTTACCACTTTATGAACTCACTCCGTCTCCCCGGTTGGGTTATAAACGCCAATTCTGCCTCCTTTGCTGACTTCTTTCTTCTCTAGATCCTGAATGTTAGTGTAGCTCAGGCAGAGAGAGCACTTTCCATGGGATCACACCCTTCCCTGGTGTGATGTAGTGAAAAGCCCAAGGGCTAGAAGCTCTATCCTGGCTCTGCCACTAACTAGTTGGTTGATGACTGGCCAAGCATTTTGACATCATGGGATTTCAGTGTTCTTATTTGTAAAATAAGAGAGTTGAATTGGGCTTGAATTGGGCTTTTCTTTCCCCTGACTTTGACTTTATGTTTTTCCGATTATAAAAGCCACATTCCTCTTCTTATAAGGAGAAGCTTCATAAAAGTAGTTGGGAAAAAGTTATAAACCTGCCACCCAGAGGATACACTTTATATTATGATGAATATTTTTTAACTCCTATTATGAACATATATATATTCATTTAGGGACTGTAAAGTATGATACTTTCCAGCTCTGAAATCTTATGATTCTCTTTTTGCCACTAAAGAAATCAGTAAGTGTCTTTTTTAAAAAGTCATCTAGTTAATGGTGGTACTGTGTATGGGTACTTGACTCACAAGTCAGATTAGTTTAAATATATGGCCAAAGATTTCCCATCTCTGATGCTGAGCAATGACATTTAGAAAGATTCTTTAAGTCCTTTAGGCCCTATAGAGCCCCGTAATGATTGCAAATTACCTTAAAGCAGAAGCTTGGTTTCAATGTGTATAATCTAGACTAGAATGAGAATGCAGGTGAGCACAGTGAAAACTTAATATTTATTTCTAGAAAATTCCCTTTGCTAAAGGATTTGTAATCCTCTCCATACTTCTGTTAAGGATAGAGGTCCTGAGCCAGAAAATCTTTTCTGAAGGTAGAACGTAATTCATGCAGTGAAAAGGGTGGGAGCTTTAAAATTATTGCTGGGGATCCATATGGAAGTTGTATACTTTTAACAGCAAAGTTATTATTACTAAAAATTCCTTGCCAAAAGTGGAAGAATTAATCTCTGATATGTAATTAAAGAAATAGAAAAAGTAGGTAGGGTTTTGTTGTTGGTTTTTTTTTTTCTTTTTTGAGAGCTGCCATCTCTAACCAGTAAATGACTCAAGAGTTTTAGGTTTCTACATATTATACCAACAGACATTCTGGGTTTTTTCATTACTTTTTTTTGGCTGACTGTGCGGTGTGCAGGATCTTAGTTCCCCAACCAAGGATTGAACCCGTGCCCCCTGCAGTGGACGCACAGAGTCCTAACCACTGGACCTCCAGGGAATTCCTTTTTTTATTACTTTTAAAGGGAGTTTTCAAAGAGATAAAATTGTTTGCAGTTTCCATAGGAAGATTAAACTGAACTGGAAATAGTATCAGTTGAGGCTTCTCCAAAATAAAAATTGGTGATTTTAAATGCCTAAGAAAGTATAGTAAAGTTTCTATAAACTCATTAAAAACTTGAAACCTCATACCTACAGAGCGGTGCTGTGTCTCATTGTTCTTTAGGTATGTCTGTTCAGTCCAAGTTGGAATATTTTGTTTCCTTACTCTGAAAAGGTGGTTCACTTGGCATCAGCTTTGGCATTTCTTGGCTCTAGGAGTTCCATGGTGGCAGCCATAAAAATTGATTAATGAATTACATTCTCAGAAGAAACCTATAATCTGTGGATGCTGTCCAGTTGCAATAAGATATGTTCTTCATGCACCTTTTGAAGTGGAAATGATCAAACATTCAGCGCAGGGTTTCAAAGTGCCAATTTCCTGCTAATAATTGGCTTTTAATAAACTCAGGTATTCACAGATAGAAGCTATTTCTCTTACCTGAGTAGAAGACAGAATTTATGAATTAGGTTAGCTACGTAGAAGTTTCAACCCATAACTCACAAATTACTAATTCATTCATGAACATGTTTAATTAGAAAGGGATTTCAGTGATAGGTGAAGAGTCAGGATCCTTTAGTTTTTTATCTTCTACCTTGAATATACGAAGGCATGTTAAGCAACATCACTCTTCCTTTTTTTTAATTCTTTTAAGCCCTTTACTGTCTCCTAAAATTTCTCTTTTATTTATTTATTTATTTATTTTTGGCTGTGTTGGGTCTTTGTTGCGGCAAGCGGGGGCTACTCTGCATTGCGGTGCGCAGGCTTCTCATTGTGGTGGCTTCTCTTGTTGTGGAGCACGGGCTCTAGGTGCACAGGCTTCAGTAGTTGTATCGCGTGGGCCAATAGTTGTGGCTCATGGACTTAGTTGCTCCGCGGCATGTGGGATCTTCCCGGACCAGGGCTCGAACCCGTGTCCCCTGCATTGGCAGGTGAATTCTTAACCACTGCGCCACCAGGGAAGCCCTAATACTTCTTTTTATCTGAAGGCATAGTGGTCTCTGTCCAGATATTATTTATAATGCTTCCAAATTAAAAGGAACTGTCGTTATGATTGCTGTTACTGAATTTAGTGGTGGAATTTTTCCATCTGAATAATTAGAAACAAAACTTGCTGCTCTTTTGTCCCATCCAGTTCCATGAGATTAAGACAGTGATTTTAATTTTCTGCTCCTGTTCCATTGTTGCCACCCCAACCACTTCTTCCTACACACTGCACTGCTGCCACATAATTCTTGCTAAACCTTTGCATTTGTCAGGTTCGAGACTTATCTTCTATTTGTTCATTTGTACATTCTATAAATATTTATTTTAGTGCCTGCTCTGAGCCAGGCAGTGCTCACCTCCAAACTCCTCCAACTAACTGTGTGTGCTGTCCATAACCTGCCCTCCTCTCCCTTATCTATCCTTTAGTTGTCCTTCCTAATTCCCAGTCTTTGCTTTGTACCCAGTATCTCACCATGCTCTTCTGAAGTACCATCTCTTCCTTCAGGTGCTCTTAGAACAGGGTTTGATAAGAGTCACTTATTCTGTAGTTGGATTTAAGTCATTGTTTTACCTGTCCAGAGGCTTTTTACATTTTGACTTTTCCTGTAAATGTGAATGAAGACGTGTTTTTCAAAGAACTTAGAGCTTGCATGTGCAGGGGGTACTGGAGAGGAGGAGTGCCCCCTGCTGGTCCCTTTGAACTCTCACCAAATGAATGGCCCTCTGCCTTTCCCTCCCACCATCATACTGTCCATGCTCCTTCCCACCTCCATGGCAGTGCAGCTGTCACTCCTCCTGCCTCAACTGCCTCTACTTCTTTCCCTCAACATTCAGCTCAACTCATATTCTACATCCTCCCCGAAGGTTTTTCTCTGTCTGCTATTCATTTCCCTTCTGTGAGTTCTTCTGCTGTATGTAGTCACCATCGGTGAGATTGGCGCTTAATCGTTGTTTTAATTGGCTCATTTCCTTTTTCCTGGCTCTAGTGTAATCTTCAAGGACACTGATAATCCTGTCATTTTCTATTTGGACAGTGCCTCGAAAAGAGACATCATCGGCATTCAGTGAATACCTAAATAGAAATGAGAACATGCCTAGGCCCGTATAAGTATATTTATATTGTATCTCGCAACATTTTGCACTCATCCTTTGTTAGAAAAGGGAAACATGTCCAGCTTAAGGGCATTATTAGAATTTCTTTTTCTTTTAAAAGGAAGAAAAAGTCAGCAACCTTTTTTTTTTTTCTATAAATGCTATAATATCTGAGAAAATTTTTGATTTTTTACTTCTTAACAGGTGGTTTGTTCTGGATGCAGAAACCAGAGATCTAGTTTCTATCCACACAGACGGGAATGAACAGCTCTCTGTGATGCGCTACTCATTAGGTAGGCAGATTTACTCCCACTCCTGGCATTTACAGCATTTCTCTGTAATTGCATATTTTCACTTCCAGTAAAGCTGACTACTTTTTTCTCTACTCTCTAGAGTTGTTAAGTATTGAATATGTTTCCCCCAACATTAGATTAAATTCTGCTGCAGGAAACTGCAAAAGATCTGCTAAAGTTAAACAACATTCTAAATCATCAAGCAAACATAAATTTAGAACAAACTGTTACAACTGCATTTGCAATTGAAAACAGAATACAGTGCAATCAAATCCCATTTTTTTGGAACTACAAATACTTAGAATTTTGAATAGGTACTGTATTAGGCTGAATGTTAATCTATTTAGCAACCTTTTCTTTGTATATAAGATAATAGAAAATAAATTATAATAATATTCAAAATATACAAATTTTATAGGCCCTTCAAGTTCTTTAAAATCTAGTTTGATTTTTACTGGTTACATAGTAATGATTGGTCTGTTAATTAGATAAAGTACTCAGCAACTCATGAATTTGATCAATTCGTTTAGCTACTTTGAATACTTCTTTTCATACTTTATTCAAAATGTTAATTAAGTTTCCATGATAGTCGGTTCCTTTTTCCCGCTATTAATATGGTTTTGATCCACATAATTCTTCCCTGGAGTTAGTTCGAGTGACATTTTCTTATATTCAAAAATATATTCCAGTAGTTGTTGGGTCAGTGTGGAGTCCAAATGATCTTTTTGATTTCTTCTGAGTCATTTCAGAGGAAGCTCAGAATGCTATTCTCTGTGTTGAACAAGGAAGGAAAAGTATTTGCTTCAAGCTCTAAGCTTGGCAAGAGTTGTCTTGAAGCAGAAAAGGTTTTCTGTCTTGGTTTGGCTTTTTTCAATGCTGTAATAGCAAATAACTACTGCAGATGTAGCATTTAAAACCCAAAGATCAAATGGACTTTATTGACCATCTGTTACGTGGTGAGTACAATGGTCCTTTGTGAGAGAATATGGTCCTTTCCCAAGAGAATGGACCCTGTAGTTGGAGAGATCACATGTCCTCAGCTGAAATGAGCAATTGTACACTCAGCTTGCCATATGAATACTGTATACTTAGACCCATAAAAGTAGGTTAACCTCCCTGGGGCCAGTCTGTCGCTAACTAGAAGGAGATGAGACTAAGGGAAGAGTCCAAGGCCCGTGAGCATTTCCAAGAAGGGATTGTGTACTCAACCAGATGACCATTTGGTTTTCAAGTATGTTTAGTGATGGAAGGAGTCATTCATTAAACACCAAAGAATAGTTAAGTTGATGAGATTTAACAACATTTGTAAAATACCATTTGGTGTAGGTCCAGTAAAGTGACAGTAAATAAACCTATCAGTATATTTCTATATTCAACATTTTTTCCTGTTTCATTCCAGATGGCACCTTCCTGGCTGTGGGGTCTCATGACAACTTTATTTACCTCTATGTAGTCTCAGAAAATGGAAGAAAGTATAGCAGACATGGAAAGTGCACTGTAAGTAGTGAAGTCAATCTATAAAATTGTTGGAAAATTTTATTTCTGTAAAAAGAGAGTTAAATGTTTACATTGATGTATCACCTTTAAACTTAGCAGATTTAAAATTTAATCTCTATCTTTGAAACTGAAATTACCTGACAGTAGAATCGTGCAGTTCCCTGTATGCTCTAGAAAGGTTTCTCCTTTGATGAGAGTTTAATATTGTTACCTCTCTCTCTCTGACTACTAGTTTTAATGCAGTTTCTTAAATCAAAGCTATTTTCTTAGGAAATCCTTAGAAAACAATGCTTTTTTAAAATGGAGTGAGTCAGAAATGGAAGGGTATCTCTAACATTTTAATCTCAATGTCCCATGATCCTGCCCATCCTTGACACTCTGCAATTTCCTAGGTGACCTCTCTAGCACTAAACATAATTTATATGGAGGTTTGTCTGTATTAAGAGAATTAATAGAAGCATATTTGCTTTAATTTACTGCATTTCTGATTGATTAGTTTATCATTTTAAGATGAAGATTAGATTCAATTCTAGACATAGTACTTATCTTATGGCAGGCAGTCTGCTAACTAGGGGAATGTTCTAGGCCCTGGGGATATGCATAAGATTTGCTCATGGTCCTCAAAAAGTACGCATTCAAGCTGAGAACAGGATGAGAGAGGCAGGAAGTATATAGCATAGTGGCTAAAGGGCATGAACTTGGGATCAGACCACCTGGATTTTAACTCTTGTTTCACCACCCACAAATGTGACCTTGGGCAAGTTATTTAAACCTTCTACTTCAGTCTTCTCATCTGTAAAGTGAAGATAGTAGTACTTTCTACTTCACTGGATTAAAACAAGTTAAGGCATATAAAATACTTACAATAGTGCTTGGCAAATAAAAAGTACTCAGTATATGTTAACTATGAATTTATAGAAAATGAGGTAGTTGGTATCTATGTTACCAGTCAATTTAGGATTAGCAAATTACTTGATGAATTAGTGGCACAGATCCTTTAACAGTCTTTTTTTTTTAATATTTATTTTATTTTTTATGGCTGCGTCAGGTCTTGGTTGCAGTGCGCGGGCTTCTCTCTAGTTGCGGTACGCGGGCTTCTCTCTAGTTGTGGTGCGCAGGCTTCTCTCTAGTTGTGGCACGTGGGCTCTGTAGTTATGGCACATGGGCTCTGTAGTTGTGGTACATGAGCTTAGTTGCCCCGCAGCATGTGAGATCTTAGTTCCCCTACCAGGGATTGAACCAGCATCCCCTGCATTGGAAGATGGATTCTTAACCACTGGACTACCAGGGAAATCCCCCTTTAACAGTCTTTATCACAAAAGAGTTTTAGGGGAATGAATAAAAGAATGAATTTTTAAAAGTATATACAAAAGTAAAACCCAGGCCATTTTCTATTCAGAGAAGAGACTTACTGCTTTTTTTTTGTTTATTTGCTTTTTGCTTTTTTGGGGGGGGATGGGGCGTATTTTGTACCATGTGCTAAAACCAGCCTATAAACTGATCTACAAGCAACTTTATAGTTTTATAATTTATCCAAAATATTTTCATTTACTTCGACAAAAATTATGAATCAATATCCATTAATTTATTTAAATACATCTTTTAATCGATTTATTATCTTAATACTTGGGAATAGTAGTATAATAGTGCCTCATTGTACAGCATGATCAAATGAAATATTCCACTGAAAGGAATTTTCAGATTACTTAAGTTTACCCTACCAGGCACCAAATTTTTCTTAATTATTTTTTACCCCAACCTTTTAAAAAAGTCCATGTCTTAATAAACAGAGTATTATCAAATATAATTTAATCTTGTGGAATCATAAAATTTTACAGGTCGCACTATAGCACTTAACTTAGATCTCATTTTACGGATGAAGAAACTGAGTTTCGGAGAAGATAAATGGCTTGTCCTTGGTCACATCTTGACATAGTGGCAGATCTGGGTCCTGAACCCTGTTCTCCTAACTCTTAGTAGAGCAGACTTCCCAAGGTACAAAAAGGCCTCAGATTTTTCAGTGTGTATATCAGTGTACTGTGCTTTCAGAGTACAGCAACTGATGCAGAAAGGAAAGAGCAGTGTTGGACACGGGATAATGAGACGACCTTGGAAGTGTTGAGAACTGCCAAGTTTATCAATTGCATGACACTTTGCCCTCTCCAGTTAGGCAGCTTTTATCTTTAGAGCATATGAAGTATTATTTTGAAATATCTTCAGGAACTGTTAAAGCTTATAGTACTCTTTGAGGCTATAATGAAAGGCTCAGCCACTCTGCTTTTCTAATTATCTTCTGTTCTGTGCTTTGCTTCCAGCTCTCACTTCTTGCTGTCTGCTTCCACCAGCTGGTCTTATAGTCTCATATTAACTCCTTTTATCTGTTGTCTGCTATGATACAGGACAGAAAAAACTGGGTTAATGCTGGCTCTGCTGCTTACTAGTTTGCAACTTTAGGCAAGTTAACTTCTCTGAGTCTTAATTTTATTATCTTAAAACTGGAGATTATAATAGTTCCTACTTTCATAGGATTGTTGTAAAGATTAAAATGTGGCAACTAGACCTACTCTCAGAGTTCCAAATACAAATGCTGTTTTCTCTTTTGTTTCCAATATTTCCTGTTACTAGTTAACATTTAAGTGACCCTATAGCTTCAGAAACATACTGGGCTTAGAACTTTAGGAAGTGTCCCTCTAATAAATTGTAACCAAGCAGTTGAAACTGTCCCTGAGTGCCAACATAATAGCTCTGTGTTTGACTCCAGTTCCTGTATACCTTTAACACTGCTACTCAAAGATCTTAGCCCAGGAGATGGAGTGTAATGAAGTTGTAGTGATATACTAAAAAAGCATTACAGAGTCTGTTAGAATACGCAAGAAGTGCTGGTAAAATAAGTGTTTTTTGGTCAGGATTTTGGTGAATGAAAATATATATAAGAAAGAGAAGAGTAAAAGACTTTTAAAACTGTCTACCTAGAAATCTCCAAGAAAATTACCCATAAAACTAATGCAGTACGTATTTCAATATTACCATAACAGTTAGGAATTATATTGCAATACTTGGTGGCTTCAACAAATGAGGGATGTGTTCCTATTTAAAAGAAGTCATCAGGGACTCAGGGTCCTTCTTTCTTTCTACTCCATCATCCTCAATAAGGTGCTGCTGGAATTCCAGTCATCCCATCTTAGTTCTAGGGGGACAGAGCAAGGGGGAAAAAGACACTCTTCCTCCTAAGTCGATTTTTAAAGTTTTCCTGGAAGCCCCACTCAGTGACTTCTGCCACCCATAGCTGCAAAAGAGATTAGGAAATAACAGTGTTTTAGCTGGGCACTTAAGAGCATGTGGAATGGATAAACTATGCTCTACAAATCTACAGTTTAAAGATTGGATTGGATAGGCTACACTCTACAGTCTACACTCTAAAGGTCAGCTTTCTCTCACACCAGCAAAGCACGTCAAAAATGTGATGGGAAAAAAATCCTAATTGCAGTAGTAACAAAAACTGTGATGCTTTGAGAATAGACCTAGCAAGAAAAGCACAGGAAGCTATGTGAAACATGGCTGAAACACAAACTAAGAAATGAAAAAATAGACATAACATATTTCTAGAAGAAAAGACTTCATAAACATGTCTGTTCTCTACAAACTATTCTCTAAATTTGATGCACAATATTTATGAGCTTGATAAAATGGTTCTAAAGTTCATCTGAAATTTTCCTCATACCACGAAACTATCACAGTTGGTTGGGAATAGGCAGATAGACTAATGGAACAGAAAAGAGAGTCCAAAAGCAAATCTCTGTTTATGTGGAAGTTTAGGTATTTCAAATCAGTAGAGAGACAGTGGACTCTTCTCAGCCTGCATCACAGCTACTAACCACAACTTTGTTTACGAAATTAAATACAATTCAGTTTCCTGGGAGCACTGGCCACATTTTGAGTACTCAGAAGCCACAGGTGGCTAGTTACTTCTGCATTGGACTGTGCAGATACACAGTTTCATCACTGCAGAAAGGTCCATTGGATGTCACTACCCTAGAGGGTGAGGGGACACCTGGATACCTACTTAGGAAAAAAGTTAGTCCCCTAACTGAAGGCCTCTGGTACTTGTTTGAAAACTCCTCAGGTAATATTAATATACAGCCACGGTTGCAAACCACTGATGCAGATGACAACCTTCCATGTGATTAACAAAGATTCAGCTGAGATATTTCTTACTTTTCCAGAGTTATTCTTAGGCACCATCACTTGTGATTGTTATTGTGGTTACACCATTCAGCTGCTTAAAGGCAGTGATGAAAGTATCAGCTTAAGAGTACTCTGTTTCTGTTCAGCGAGGTGTACTTTTTGCTCCCAACTGTGTCTGTGCCTGTGGGGTGACGTTTGAGGGTGTTTTCCCCCAAGTCTTGTATGTGCCTTGCGTGGCCTAAGAGTTGGGTGAGACAAGGGTCCTCTGAGGTGGTCTGGGAAGGCAGCACCATAGATTCCCGACAGACAGTTGCATCTACTCTTTTCTTTGCTTCTTTATTGGACTCCACATCAGCGAAAAAATACTCACTTCGTTTTCCAATATAAATTGATAACTTTCCCGAAGGTCTTTTCTAAATTTGGGGGCTTTTCCTGCTCGAGTTCTCTTTGAGAATCCTTTATATTGACTTACCATCTAAATATGCTGTGTCCAACACAGATGTGAATTACACGCATGTTATGTATCCACACGTTGCCTTTGATGCTTTTCTAAATAATACTATTAAAGTTATTTTCACAAAGGTTCAAACACTTTGACATGATTAATCTGGTTAAATCCTTCATTCATGTAGCACCAGTTTTCTTATCTTAGAAGCCTGGCTTCTCTGGATTCCAGAGCCAGGCATCAGATCCATGAACACTATGGAAAAGATCTGTGTGAACCCCACCCTCCTGCCATATTCAGAAAATACCCAAGAACCACATGTGTCTTTCTGGCATTGAAATTGATTTCTTGTTAAGTTGGGAGGTCTCCCACATGCCTCGCAAGTGACTCCCAACCTGTTTGCTGACATACCAGCTAATCTCCAGGGACTTCAGGAAGCTTCACAGGTCTCAAATTCACATAATTTAAATTCATTTAAATGTATAAATGTGGGTATTTGCCATGCAGCACTTTTGTGGAGATATAGCTCCAGAGAGGTTTTAGGTTATGTCATTTGGCTTCAGAAGGCTACTGGAATAATTAAAATACTTTGTGAAAATCATTGAAAACTACACCTAAGGTATTTTGAATTTATTAACTTTAAAAATAAAAACCATGGGCTTCCTTGGTGGCGCAGTGGTTGAGAGTCCACCTGCCGATGCAGGGGACACGGGTTCGTGCCCCGGTCCGGGAAGATCCCACATGCCGCGGAGCGGCTGGGCCCGTGAGCCATGGCCGCTGAGCCTGCGCGTCCGGGGCCTGTGCTCCGCAACGGGAGGGGCCCCAACAGTGAGAGGCCCGCGTACCGCAAAAAAAAAAAAAATAAAAACCATGTGAGCAGAAAGCTAGTAATTCAAAATGTACAATTGAAATTAAATGTTTTAATACAGAGTGTAGGAGATAAAAGTGATTTTTGAGGCTCTGTCGGCTTTGGTGTAAACTGTAAGACCTGTGTGATTTATCTGCAGTTTATTGGAAATAATCAAATGCTTACATGTGAAGCCAACAAAATATGGCATTTGGTAATTTTTTTGTTTGAATTCCTGGTGTTAGTAAAAACCTAGGCAGAAAAAGATCACTGTCTTCTTGTTTAAGGAGTCAGATGATTATTGGATCCAGCTGTTTGGAGGGAGTGTGATGTTGGATAACTTTTCCCAAAAAATATTCTTTGGAGATAGGAGTTTTTTTAGGCCTCCATGTGCCATGGGTACTGAAGCAGCAGCCCAGGAAAACTGTACTCTTTTTGTACACAACATGGAACCAATACTTCATTATCAAAAAGGAAGTCACTCTAATTAGGGACACTAGTGACTTGAAATAAGGCCTGAGGTTGTGGTATCTGTTTCAGTGTCTTTTAAGAGACTGTCTTTCTTGGAAGTGTAGCACAGGTAGTACTTGGTGCTGGTATCAAAATGGAGAGACCAGCAGGATACTCCCAGGTTCCAAGCGCCTACCATTTCCACTGTGGTCAGATCTCTTCAGTTCCACAGTTCTAGCTCCCAAGAAGATAGTGTGAAAAAGAACCAAAGACCTGTTCTGAGCCCTGTTCAGTTCCAGAGGCCGTGGTACTGCTCTCTCTACTTCAGGAATTCCCAGTGAATGGCTACTCAGAAGACAGTACTGGCTACTATGAGACTATTTATCATTCAGAACTCTAAACGCTTTCTAATAGTTGATGTGTTACTTCCTAGGGACATTCCAGCTATATCACACACCTTGACTGGTCTCCAGACAACAAGTACATAATGTCTAACTCGGGAGACTATGAGATTCTGTACTGTAAGTATGAATGATTACATACGGCTGAGATGTGTCTGTCAGGGGCAGTAAAGAGCAGGCTGCATGGACTCTGAATTGTGCAGCCACTGCACACTGGCCCCTCTAACCTGAAGAAGCATGTGCTACTTGGAGCTGGCTAAGGAATGAGAATCTCAAAGTAATGAGTTCACTTGAATGTCATGAGAAATTATTCAGGGGGACTGATCCTGCTCTGAATGGTTCTGTATTTAACAACTTTTCCTGGAGGCAGGAAGGAGTACAATGGATGGGCATTTATGCATTTTAAAGACAAAACAACTTCAGTGGGAAACAGTTTATAGTTCTATAAACCGTGTTAAACACTTTCTTTTCCTTTCAAGTGTGTCTTAACATTTTCAGTGTATGGATTATAAATACAAGTAAACGTGGCTAGTTTGAGTCAAGATGCATTTTCAAATACATTTGTACACTAGCACTGTGATTATACTTCCTGTTTCTAAATTTAAAGGGGACATTCCAAATGGCTGCAAACTAATCAGGAATCGATCAGATTGTAAGGACATCGATTGGACAACATACACCTGTGTGCTAGGCTTTCAAGTCTTTGGTAAGGACATTGCACTTGATGGGAAAAGGCGATTTGTGGTGTTTTTATGTATAATACTTAAATTTCTAAATGAAAAATAGTCTACATGTGTTTTTTTAATTTATTTTTGAAGTATAGTTGAATTACAATGTTGTGTTAATTTCTGCTGTACAGCAAAGTGATTCAGTTATACATACATATACATACTGTTTCATATTCTTTTCCATTATGGTTTATCACAGGACATTGAATATAGTTCCCTGTGCTATAGGACCTTGTAGTTTATCCATTCTGTATATACCAGTTTGCATCGGCTAACCCTAAACTCCCAATCCAACCCTCCCCCACCCTCCTCCCCCTTGGCAACCACCAGTCTGTTCTCTATGTCCCTCATTCTGTTTCTTTTTTTTTTTTAATAGAGATGCAGAGTGTATTTTTTTTAAATATCTTTATTGGAGTATAACTGCTTTACAATGGTGTGTTAGTTTCTGCTGTATAACAAAGTGAATCAGTTATACATATACATATATCCCCATATCTCCTCCCTCTTGCATCTCCCTCCCACCCTCCCTATCCCACCCCTCCAGGCGGTCACAAAGCACGGAGCTGATCTCCCTGTGCTATGCGGCTGCTTCCCACTAGCTGTCTACCTTATGTTTGGTAGTGTATATATGTCCATGCCACTCTCTCACTTCTGTTTCATAGATAAGTTCATTTGTGTCATATTTTAGATTCCACATATAAGTGATATTATATAGTATGTCTTTCTGACTCACTTCACTTAGTACTCTTTAGTGTTATCACTATTAATGCACAGTTCAGAGAAACTGAATGTATTTACGATTGAACCAATATGAGGTTTATTCTCTGCAGAATTCAGCAGACTTTTGGTCCCCAATAAATATGAAAGACAATTAAAAAGGAAAGGCATTTACATAATAGTATAGATTGCCTTTCACAATTTTTTCCTGCAAGTGAAAATTGAAGCTTTCAAATTTGTAAAGGCATTTTCAAAATAACAGCTTTATTGAGATACCATTCACATGCCATATAATTCACCTATTTAAAGTGCACAATTTGGTGGGTTTAGCATATTCATAGGATTGTGCACCCATCTTCACTATCTGATTTTAGAACATTTTCATTACTCCAAAAAGAAACTCTGCCCATTAGCAGTCACTCTCTCCCTCCTCCTTCCACAACCTCCCAGCAACCACTGATCTTCTTTCTTTTTCTAATGATTTGCATATTCAGGACAGTTCATATAAATGGAATCATGTACTATGTGATCCATCGAAACTGACGTCTTTCCTTTAGCACAGGTGTTGAAGGTTCATCATGTTATAGCATGTATCAGTACTTCATTTTACGGCTGAATAACATCCCTTTGTATGGCTATACCACATTCGGTTCATCATCAGTTGATGGACACTTAAGTTGTTTCCACTTTTTATTATAAATAATGCTGCTGTGAACGGTTTTCATGTAGACATGTTTTCATTCTCTTGGGTTATACCTAGGAGTGGAATTGCAGGGTCAAATGGTAACTGTGTTTAACCTTTTGAGGAACTGCCAGACTGTTTTCCTAAGTGACTGCACCATTTACACTGCCACCAGCAGTGTACGAGGGTTCTGTTTCTCCACATCATTGTCAACAGTTGTTATTCTTTTGCATGTGGGTGTCCAATTATCCCAGTACCATACTGACATATAAAGGCATTTTCAGTAGACGTTATTTAAAGATAAAATGTGGAGATCATTCCTAACCTCATGTTTTGGACATTTCTAGAAATCTGTCCTTTGACAGTTTTCTCAGTCTTTGCCCATCTGTAGGAATTCTTCTGAGAAAGTTAGGATTAAAAAGAGATGTTATACTCTAATTAGAATATTGGATATGGATGTGGCACCAGTACCTAAAGCAATTCCCAAAATATTAGATATTTTTCCATTAACAGTGTATCTCTGCCTTCTGAAAAGTTGGACTCTCTCCTGCACTCTGATGGTAGATCTGAACATTTCTTTATGCTGTGTGCATTAGAAAAATAATCCATTATGGGTACTTGTTCTAAATACAACTGCTACTGAGATGAAGAAGCCTACCAGGCTTGGAAGAAATTAAAACAAAATAACCCTGACTAGTCCGTAAACAAATTCATTATTCTGGGTGAAGCTGAAGCAGTGGCCAATAGCTAGTAACTTAACTTGTTATTTTAGTGAAACAATATTTAATTTACTTATTAAGAGATGTCAGTCAAGAAGTGTTTCATCTTTAGTGAATTTACAAAAAAAAAAAATTGTTCTCTAGAGCAGTACTGAACTACAGGAGGCCAGCATCTCAACTGTTATATATTGTATGTTTTTAGTCTAGTAGAGGTTTGTGCTGATTATGTTGAACATGATTACCAGTGCCTCATAATGATTCAGAATAATTAAATTTGCTGTGTCAACCTTTGGACATAAGTAATGGTTTATGGAGACTTCTATGGATAACATGATAGACTAGTGGATGGCCTATACATTTCCATTAAGAATCTCTATGAGGTGTTTTTTTTAAGTGCCTGCCTGAAAGGGAGCAGAGTCCACTTTGAAGAATTAGTGCTATGGCATTGTTTCTGCACTGTGCTACAGAAATAACTGAGAATTTCCCCTCCAACTGGAAACTTTAAACAGGAGGAGCTTATGGTCAAGGTGAGACGACCTAAAACTAAATTTATTAGCACCACCTGCTGGTTACTAGTGAGTATTTTGAGTCTTAAAGTTTAAAGTCTTAAATTTTCCATCTTGAGGTTATTTCAGTTTATTATTAGATTTTGGATAAAATTTCATCATTTGAATGAAGTATTGAGCCACTAAGAAATCTTTAAGGGAAATTTAGCAGCTAAGAGTTTGAACACGGATGAAAATTAAGATTCTAAAATAAACACACGTAGCATGGCAGTTGTATTTTTCAGGCTAATTTTTCTACCCCCCCCCCCGCCCCCACCATGTTTCCATATCAAAGGTGTCTGGCCAGAAGGATCTGATGGGACAGATATCAATGCACTGGTGCGATCCCACAATAGAAAGGTGATAGCTGTTGCTGATGACTTTTGCAAAGTCCACCTGTTTCAGTATCCCTGCTCCAAAGCAAAGGTAAAATCAACTTAATGAAAACTAGTGTTATAGGGCCTTTTGTTTGGGGATAATTTTTGTTTGGGAATATATTGTGTCAATGGTGGGAAAATATTCATAGGGTTACTAATTACTGTCTGTGATACTACAGTGCTTGTGGGGAGGGAATAGGGTCATCTGTAAGCATCCAAGCAGGCAGTGCTTGTCTTTTCCTTCCTCATTAAGGTAAAGGAGAAGACAGAGAAGCCACTTGATGATGTTTTATTCATTTTTGTTTATTGTCCTTTTTTTATTCATTTTGATACCTTGGTAGTTTTTTTGTTGTTTTTTTTTTTTGCGGTACGCGGGCCTTACTGTTGTGGCCTCTCCTGTTGCGGAGCACAGGCTCCGGACGCGCAGGCTCAGTGGCCATGGCTCACGGGCCCAGCCGCTCCGCGGCATGTGGGATCCCCCCAGACCAGGGCACGAACCCGTGTCCCCTGCATCGGCAGGCGGACTCTCAACCACTGCGCCACCAGGGAAGCCCGATACCTTGGTAGTTTTAAATTTCTTCTAAACATATTAAAATATTTTATTTTTGGTACATGATCAACATTATGACTCCCAAATCGTCTCTAATCTTTCCAACCTAGTAAATTCTCCCCTAGCCGTCTCAGTAGAATAGTCACTAAACTCTTAACAAGTATGCAGAAGAGACATTTATTTTTTTTACAGTCTGAAAGTACAGCTGTCCAGTTACTTTGTTTCTCCCACATAAATAGGTATTAAAAAGAAAATTACTGCTAGCTTTATTCCTCAGAGTCAATGACTTGTGGTTTTGATCTGAATTACCTGTTTCACAAACTGAATGACCTCCCTAACCTAGTCACCTCCATTGCTGTAAGTAGGCATGTGAAGAATGAGTTTAATTTTCCTATCTGATTTATTTCATGTAGGCTCCCAGTCACAAGTACAGTGCCCACAGCAGCCATGTCACCAATGTCAGTTTTACTCATAATGACAGTCACCTGATTTCAACTGGTGGAAAAGACACGAGCATCATTCAGTGGAAACTTGTGGAAAAGTTATCTTTGCCTCAAAATGAGGTTGTAGCAGATACTGCGCTCACCAAAGCCCCCATCTCTTCCATTGAAAGTGTCATGCAGTCTGATGCTCCCACACCACCTCCTTCCCAGCCCTTAAATGAGACAGCTGAAGAAGAAAGCAGGATAAGCAGTTCTCCCACACTTCTGGAGAACAGCCTGGAACAGACTGTGGGGCCCAGCGAAGACCACAGTGAGGAGCAGAGTGAGGGGGGCAGCGAAGACCTCGGTGAGCCTGTTTATGAAGAGCCAGCCCATGAGATGAGTGATGAGCAGAGCGAAGGCGCTCTTCCCGGGGACCAGCAAGACCCTTCACCCCTGTCCTAACACCAGGACTTCCACGTGACTCACTTTTTTCCTCCAGCTGCATGATGTGGTCTTGTGATAAAGTTTCAGATAACAGGCCAGGAAGTGATGGAGAATCACTATTGACGGAGATTTTGGTTTCCACGTAATCTGTTTTCAATAGTCTTATCTTCCGTCTCTTAAATGCAGTCGACCTAAAGGTTCGGTTTGATGTGTGTTGAAAATTAACCAAACTTAATAGTAGGAAAAGACTGAAACATTAATTGTGTCTCGGAAATTACTGTGTACGTGAGTGGTATGATGTTAATACTGGAAACAAAAATAGCGGTTGTATAGATTTTAAATAAACCCCTCATTATCTGAGCAGGTTTTCTTCAGGAACAAGCAGAGGCATCACAAACACTGTTACTCATCTGCTGGCTCAGACTGTGCTACTTTTTTTTCCTGATGCTGAAAATCAGAAAAACAAAACAAAAACCAAAAAAAACCTTTTCTTACTGAGATTCCCTCCCACCCCAAATGTCTAGTGGAAATTTTTTAGTTAAAAACTTCATTAGTGCCATGAGCAGTGGTGTTGCCTTCTTAAATAATAACACCCTTTTCTTACGTAGCCAGCAGATGTCCAGATGTGCTTGTTAGTCTACCATGTAGGTGCTGCCTTTTCTAAGCCCCTTAATTTCCTGTGTGCAAATCTATTTTATCTTAGAACTAAGAAAGCAGTGGTTTGTTAAAGAGCTTTTAATGTATATTAAACCATTGATACTCCGAAATAATGGATTCCTCCAAGGATTCCTTTGCTGGCCTAAACATTTTCAAATGTTTGGCATTCAAGTGAATGAACAGAAGAAACCGCACGCCTATAAAATTACACTTGGCTAATCTTAGCTTAGCCTTCATCATAATTTGCTCCTTCAATAACAGAAATATTAATAAAGTTTAAATGATTGAATTGGTGCTTGAAATTCACTGGTTTAGGTGTAATTTTTATACAGATTATTGAGGGATAAAATACTCAACAAATGGCAAATTCTTTTTTATATAAGTGTGAATAATAGTCACAGGCATTTTTTATAAATTGCATACTAACAGACCTGCTATACACAGTGATCTTTCTCTGGTGGAGTTGCTGTAAGCCTTGCAGTTCTGATGTGGCTATCCTCTGCTGTTTGGGGGCAGTGCATGTGTTATTATGCATTGGATAGTTGTTTTTTTAAGTTTTGTCAGATGATTGTTTTTCTTAAGTATGTGTTTCCTATTTTCAAAATAATTACTGACAAATATGCATTTCCTATATATTTGTTTATACTTTGATTATAAAAAAAGACTTTTATTTTTTAACTTGCAATGTTTTGATATCTTTTTTTTTTGGTTAGATCATGTTTAGAAACTTTGGATGAGTTCAAAAGTCTTAAGTATGCAAGTGTTTACGTGACTGTGCCATTCCAAAGTGCATCAGAACTGTCATTCCCTTCTACTGTCTTCTCAGGAGTAATACAAATCAGGTATTTCATCATCATTTGGTAATACACAAACTTCAGTGAACTCCCAAGGACACTCACGACATTTGTATTCACATGCTGTATGTAAGGGTGTGGGTATGTGTGAAGGGGTGAGTGTAGACACTCACTCTGTGTATCTCTATATAAGAAGATATGCACCACACTGAAAATACTCAGTGTGTTATCTCTGTGTATAGATATATGTCCATGTATTTCTCTTTCCTTTTGTTTACAACTGTTCAAAAAAAAAAAAACCTCAAAGTAGTTCTCTTCAGAAGAAGGGAGGTAGACTCCAAGCAACCCATCATTTTTCAGTATGTTTGTACATAATTATCAGAGAGCAGCAGTAGTATCAGGCATATATATTTGCCTATTAGCTATGGTGACTGAATCATCAGGTCAGCATGTGCTATATACCCTGCAAGAAAAATACTATGAGATGAACAAGTAATTCTAGGAGAAGAAAAAGCATTTCGTTAAGTACCCGGGGGATACCACTCTCCATGATAAGCAGGGAGTTTATTTGGGGACATCAGTCACCTTTGGGGTTGCTGTGTACCATGAAATTTATATTCGTGATATCTTGGGTGGTAGTTTCCAAAGACACTACTAATACGCAGAAAGCGTTCCAGCTCTACTGCTGGCGACTACTGTTTAACAGTCAACTAAATCTGTGATAATGGTTGGAAGTGGGTGGGATTATGAAATTGTAGATGTTTTTAGAAAAACTTGTGAATGAAAATGAATCCAAGTGTTTCATGTGAAGATGTTGAGCCATTTCTATCATGCATTCCTGTCTTATGGCAGAAGATTTTGAAGATTAAAAAATAAAATGTTTCATTTGTCTCTCCAAATGTGTCTTGAGTCTTTTTTCATTTATGCTGCTAGTTTCCGTGACTGTCCAATCATCAGAAGACATGACAGTTCAGAAGGACACATTTATCAGCTGACCACTGCCACTGCTATGGATACAGCTATTCTGGAGTGACAGACTCCATCTCATAATGTTAGAGGAAATTACTTCTCATTTATGCTTCCATTTAATAGGGAATAGCTTTGTTTTAATTTATTTCATGTCTACACTCTCTCCAGTGTTTGTTAGGTAATCCTGGTGATCCTGGTTACCTGCCTGACCCGCCTCCACTGCCTGCCTCCCCGGTGTAGCCTGCCAGAAGCCCTTGAACTCAGCGTCCCGCTTTCGCCATCTCTCCCGTGTTGCTTAGTGATACATCCTCTGTACACCGCAACCATAAATTAGCTGCTACAAATTTTTCTTTATGAAGCATTAGACTAAGAGTATCCCATACATTCCCAGTTTTACAGTCATGGAAATGATGGGGTTTTCATCATCATCTTATTCATCCTTGTTAACTATGAATATATGTTCACAGCCACTCGCATATACTAACCTGTGAGATGCTGTCTTGGGGCAGGAATTCCTCTTTCAAGAATTCAGAGACAAAACAGCTGACAGACACCAGAACCAACCCACTAAACAATATGATTTTTCTTCTTAATAAAAAAGGAGATCCAAAAAAGGAACCTCTATGGGGAAATAATGATGAATTAGATCTTGGACATATTGAGGTGTTTGTTAGTGTAACTTCTATAAGGAACTAGGTTTCTAGCTTAAAGGTGGAACTACAATGAGAGTTTAGGACAAGGACATGTTTTTAGGACAAAGGAGACGGGGCTGAAGAGCATGTGTTCAGGACTTGGGTGGAGCGGAGCAGAGCTGTTGCTGGAGGAGTCCCCGTGTGGCCAGTGCACCCCCAGACACCCCAGCTCGCAATGACAAGGGGTGTGTTGCCCTGTGGGCAAGGGGCGGGCTGGAGAGGTTCAGGAACAGGCCTGCGTTCACTTACCCAGATAACTGCCACGCCAGGACTTCGTGTGTTGTAACTTGGAAAGCTGGAGCCTCTTCCACTTACACGAGGAGAACGACATTCTCTATAAATGGAGGAAGAAGGAAAAGATGTGGGTGAAGATTCAGAGATTTTTGGAAAGGAGACGGGGAAACAGCAGAGGACTATGTCATCTCAGTCCTCAGTTCAGGAGAGGGTGAGGGCACTGCCCACAGCAACGCTGCACGTCTGTCCCCATCACAGAAATAGGCCCTGCTGAAGAGCCGCCTTTGTCCAGGATGCCCAGGACTGGCATCTTCAAGGACCATAGTAAACGTCTCCTTTGTAAAGGGGCAACTCCTGCTCTCCTCAGGGACTCTGATAATATTACACCTTTTGTGCTAATCAGTTCATCTTTTCCAAAGGAAACCTGAATTTCGACTCCACCCTCATTAATAGACCCCTACAGTAACCTCTGATACAAAGTGGACAAAGAAACTAAAAGAGAAAGAATCCCAAAAGGAGAAAACAAAGTTTCATTGTCTCTAGAAACGTCAGTGTGTTTCATTTCTATATCCATGGGTGACATCCTCAGGAGACCATAGCTTACAGAACTGAACACGTTTGTGTTTTTTGTTTTAATTTTACCAATCCAAAAGTCTAGCAGAAAAACTTAAGGGTGCCACTTCTGTATCTCAAAGGACAAAAACATCAAGAAATGTGGAAAATAAGAAACTGAGTGCTCAATGATTACAATATGGCACACATCCACAGAACGAAATGCTACTCAGCCATAACAGCTAACACATAACGTAACACTGAAGTGCTTTCCACGTACTAACTCATTCAATTCTTCCAACAATCCTGAATTCGATTATCTCCATTTTACAGACGAGTAAACTTACAGATGAGAAGCCAGGTTACCCTAGTAGCAAGTGGCTGAGCCAAGATTTGAAGGCAGGTCCTCCTGCCCCCAGAGTTCCTGGGGCCAGCCCCGTGCTCTGCTGTGCAGCACTGCAGGAGATGCTCACTGCAGAACAGTTAATTTAGTGATTATTAGTAACAAAAAGAGAATGAAATGGGTTGAGCTTCTGGTAGGAAGGATTTGAGACCAGTATATGCAGAAACCACAGAAAGTGATTAGGCTTTGGAAAAAGCGTCTTTGGGCTCTGAACAGTCACAAAGTTGGAGGGACCCTTCCCTTGCACAAGTCCCCTCCTGTCATCCCTACAACTGGAGTGCGGGGCAGAGCTTCCAGGCATGCTGCGGCACCTGCTGCCAGTGACTCCCTGCCCTTCCTGCCTTTCTTGGCTCCTGTGTCCTCAGTCCCTGATGTTCAATTTAAACCTATTTGTGTGGAGAAGCTGCTCCCTTATTTTCCAACCTTTGAGCAATTTCCATTTCACCAAAAAAGCATAGTAGCTTCTTCCTTCACCAGTCAAGTGCTTCTTCCCCTTAATCCTCCAGCCCAGGCTCAGCCAGAGGGCTTTGATCCTGCCTCTCCTCTCCCTCAGCAGTGTAAACACGCAGTCCTGAAAATAGATCTTCCTAGGGAGCCACCCAGGGACAGGCGTGAATATGCATAATTGCCAGTGTTGACTCAGTATCTCTGCGGGATTACGCAGATTTCAACCCCTGGCAGAGTTCATTTTTGCCGGATCTCACACTAAAGGAGCTGGAGACAAAGTGCTAAAAGGGCCTCAGGGAAGAAAAATAACTTTTTAATAAAAAGCAAAGCCCTCATACCTGGTCATCCCGTTTCATTCCTGATGTTCCACCAAGCCATAGTGCATCCTGGGAAGAGTCAAAGCGTACTCTGGAGCCCATCTCAGCACAGTGATGCCCATTCAGCCAACACTGGGTCGGGCTGACTTGGAGACCTGGTTGGAAGCAGGGAAACCAGAAGCTGGCATTCTCTTACCGCATCAGCCGCAGAACTCTCTCTCGGTTAATGCAACTGTGTAAGTCGGATGACCAGCAAGGGCAGGGCCTCTTCCTTCTACAGACTTCACTCACTCTACAGTAAAAACGTATCGTGCTGCCGACACCTTCAAAGTGGTAGCCAGTCTGAACCCGGCGAATTTGTATGAGACTAGGAGTCATTGTTTCATCGGGTACACGTGCAAACTGTACTGGGCTCGGCGTGGAATCCAGCAATGAAAAGATGCAGGCCCTACCCTCACGGAGCATGGATCCTGGAAAGCCAATCTGGAAAGTTTACCAACTGTACATTTCCATTTATAACATTCTTGAAACAGCAACATTAGAGAACAGACTAGTGGTTGCCAGGGGACAGGGACGGAGGGGAGGGGATGTCACTACAGAGGGGCAGCACGGGGGTTCCGATGATGAACAGGCTGCATCTTGGTTGTGGTGGTGATTACACGAATCTATAAACAGGACTAAATCGCACAGAACTGCACACGCGCACACAGGAATGCAGGCAGAACTGGTGGATACTGATTAAGGTCTGTGGTCTGCATGGCTCTGTTGTACCAATGAACATTTCCTGGACATAAAACTACACATTATATAAGATGTCACCACTGAGGGAAGCTGAGGGAAGGGTTCACCAGTCTCTCTTTTTTTAAACTTCCTCTAAGTCTATAATTATTTCAAAATAAGTTTTTTTTAAATAATGATATAGAAACTCCCTTCTCTTTTATGCTTTTGAAAGGAATATGGAAACAAATATGGGCCTTAATACAACAAAAATTTTTAAATAAAATTTGTCCTTGTGCACTTGAGGTACTCCATCTATGATCAAATAAAACACTGCTGATGTGAAACGGCGCTCCCTGCAGCTTTCCCTGCCACTTCTCTGCCCCCACGGGGTCTGTGCGAGACTTCCTAGCTGAGTGTGGGCCTGGAGGAGCCCCAGGCAAGGGAGGGGCGCTGGTCAGAGGTGTGTCTGGGAACACAGAGGCTTTACCTGCTTGCCTCCCCAGAAGCAGCCAGTGCATTACCCCTGCAGCCAGAGGAGTCCTCCCCTTCGCTGGGCATTCTGCACCCCTTCTCGAGGCCTCCTCCTGGGTCCTCACTGGCTTCCCCTTCTGACTGCTTTGAGTGTCACTGATGCTCACTCCCTTTCTTGGAAATGCTCTCCTGAAGCCGCCCCACGGCCGCCTTGCCTCAGGTGCTTGGGCTAAATCACCTTCCCTTACTCAGAAGTAATAAAATGACAAGAAAAAGAAGAATTCCACTATATAGCAGGCCCTGGTGAAACTGCGGCAGAATTGAGATTAGGTGATCAGGTTTTCTCCTTTGAGAGCGTTAGTCCCCTCTGGTTTCAATGGCAAAATCCATTTTCATGTGGCCTACTGTTTGCTGCCCATGAATATCTCAGCACCAGAATCATGAGCAGGAGTGCTTGCCAGGCTTTGACATTTCCATTTAAAAGATGAATTAATTCTGAGCTGAGCCAAGAGTCCCTTTTCTCTCGAAAGAATGTGTTAGCTTCAAGCCCTCAGGCCCCTGGAGCATTGGTGAGGTCTCTCTCATACCAGTCCCACTTGAAGGTGAGTCAGCCCTTCCGTGAGGGCAAGTCAGGTATCTGACATAAAAAACCTAAGGCTGCAATGAAAAGGGCATGTTTCACTGTGAGTTTAGGTAAGTTTAGGCCCCGTCTCCCTGGTCTCCGTCTGAAAGAGAGTAAGGGTTTGCCCACCGGGAGCATCTGATTCTCAGGGGAGAGACCTCCTGATGAGCTCGAGGGCTCTGCCCGCCCCTGCTCTGCGAGGGCCCTGCGTCCAAGGGGCTCGAGGGAAGCAGATGAGCTGTTCTTGCCTCGGGGCGCAGGGAAGGCTGTCCCCCTCCAGGTGACGGGTGACAGGCTGAGGCCTACATCACAATAAACAATGTTTGCACTGGAAGCCATGAGCAGGGCGACAGATTGTTAGGAAAGCCTGCAGATGGCTCTGTTAATAAAGCCGCCATTCACAGCCGCCCAGGCTGAAGTGGTTTCTATGGGAAACCCTCACACTGAAACAGAAGGAAGTTCTTTTAAATTATAGTAGATGATAACATTTTTTATTAAACGTTATCAAATTTCAACACCGGGATTTGCCTGGGAGGACACTCAGGAAACCAGAGGGGCCATCTGCACTGCTGGGAACTATGACCCAAGCACGGGAGATTTCTCAGGTATGCCCTCCCTGTCCTGATTCAATGTTAGGGTCTGTTCTATGCCACTCATTCCGCAGCGCTGGGGACACACTCTAGTGACCATGGGAGGACTGGGAGGGCAGTCTCCAGGTCACTCTATGGAGCTAGCCCAGGGCTTGATCTCTAGGCGTGTGAGTGACACTGGTCACATCCTCTTTCTTGAAAACCCTATCCTCTCCTGCCAGGCACCACTGGCTTCAGGTTTCTTTCTTTCTTCCCTCCATCCACCCTTCCTCCTTCCTTATTTCCCCTTCTTTCCTTCCTTCCATCTTCCTTCTGAAGAGCAGCAGAATACGCCAGCCCCAAATATGCCACTTTGGTATGTTGATTATTCTGAGCTGTAGGCACCTGAAAAACAGCCAATCCAGTGAGAGGCTTTCTCTGAGCTCCCCATCTGCCTAAAGACAGATGCTCCAAAAGGAACTCAATTGTCAAAGATCCCCTCCCTGGAGCTTCCCTGGTGGCACAGTGGTTGGGAGTCCGCCTGCCGATGCAGGGGACACGGGTTCGTGCCCAGGTCCGGGAAGATCCCACATGCTGCGGAGCGGCTGGGCCCGTGAGCCATGGCCGCTGAGCCTGCGCATCCGGAGCCTGTGCTCTGCAACGGGAGGGGCCACAACAGTGAGAGCCCCGCGTACCGCAAAAAAAAAAAAAAAAAATCCCCTCCCAGGAGCTTCATCAACCAAGGGAGATTGACTCTTATCCCAGGAGAGGAGACTGGAGTCCACACCACACCCAGACACACTTGTCACAAACCATCACACCTCCCATCCACCATTCTAAGGGTCCTTCATCTTCCCTAAAAATCATGCACTCTCCCCTAGGAGGCCTCCCTCCCTCCCTTTTCCCTACTAAGATGGTATTTAAGCCTGAATTTTAAGCCCGCCTGGGGAGTTGCTCATTTTTCCCTGAGTACCTCCCATGTACACATGAGGTATATGTGTTCGTAAACTTCTGTTTGTCTCTTGTTTATCTGTCTTTTACTACAGGGGTCTCAGCCAAGAACTCACAGGGTGGAAGGAAAATTACTTTTCCTCCCCTACACTTCCATCTTCCTTCCCTTCTTTCTTAAGCTTTTAAAGATTTTTTTTTTTTTTAGGTATAAATTACAGTAAAGTGCAGACATCTCAGGGTATCTGCCTATCTGCCTACACGTGTACACACCCACCCAGATGAAGAGCTGGCACGTTCCCGGCACAGAAGCCTGCCCTGTGATACCCTCCTGTCAGTACTCCCTCTCTGTTCTGACCTCTATCACCATAGATTGGCTCTGCCCAGCTTTGACTTCTATCTAAATGCAATCACAGGGTATGCTCTCTTTTGTGTCCAGCTTCTTTCACTCAACATGATGTCTGTGTTCCTTATGTTCTTAGACCCTAGGAGCCATCACAAGCTCTTGTCCTCTCCACCTGCTCCTGAAATACTGGTATTTCCCCCATTCTATTTCCTCACATTCATACACTTCCTAACAATGTAGCAGACCCCAGGCTTCCACTGCCCCTGCGTCCTGCCACCTCTCAAGTTCCTACCTCCAGTCCAGACCCCTGGGCTCATCTCCAGACACAACTGCTGACTGGAATTCCTTGCCTAGAGGGCTCACAGGCAATCCACTGTTTTCCATACGTGCCCTGCCCTGTTGACCCCCCAGTCCTGCACCTCCACTCACCCAGGAGCCAGGCTGAGTCATCCCGGGAGCACCCAGAAGCCTGCCTCACCCTGACCTCCGATGTCCAACTAAGCGTCAGGCTGTGTTCACTCTGCCTTCTTAACATCCCTGGGCTTCACGCCTCTCTCTCCATGCCCGCTGCCACTGGTCCCCAGGCTCTCATCATCTCTCAAATGAACTGTTATAACTCTTAACTAGCCCAAGGCTGCGAGTCTTTTTCCCCTCCAATCTGTCCTCCATATTGGCACCATGGATTCAAAAGAACCAAAAGAACACTGGATTCTGTGGCCATCCCAACACATACCCTTCTTGTTTACCGACTAGAGTCCAAGCCCGCTCTGGCCCGGCCCCTGGCCTGAGCCTGCCTCTCCCCCACCTCCTCTCACACATCAGCAAGTACCTTTCCCTCAGGCCAAATGCCCTTCCCCACTGTATTTAGCAAGGAACTCCTGACGCATCACTATGCAATTTCCACAGTGTCCCCTCTGAGGGTGTCCCTGCCACTCCTGGGCCTTCCTGGACCCTGGCCCTGCCTCTGGACAGTTCTGTTGCACTTTGGTTGTGCCCATCATTCTCTGACCTCGGGGACCAAGGACGGCATCACCTCTCTCTGGTCTCTACTGCCCAACACAGAATCTGGCACGCAGCAATTACGGAATGAATGGTACATGCTGTTAAAGCTTCCTGACGGTGAAGACGGGGCAAGTCCCCAGTCTGCTAGGGAGATGGGGTGCCAATCCTCAGGTAACCCCAGATCTGCTCACGGAAAAGCCCTGTGAGAAAAGACAACAGGGCACCTGATGGCCCATGAGGGAAGGCCAGAAAACTCATCAGGAGTCAGAGACAGCCCAGGGAGCTGGGGCACCAGGAAAGAGAAGAGCCAACTTGACTTCAAGCCCCAGCTCAGACATGGCCAGGTCGCCTGGCACCACTAGGAAACCGCAGACCCGAGGCGCTCCTGGGTCTGAAGCCTGAGGCATGACCATCTTCCCAAGTGGAGTCAGGCTGCCCCTTCTGTTTTTAGCAGCATCTGGTCCAGATCCCAGACCACTATGAGCTTCTTCTAGGCCCAGAGCACAGCACAAGCTCAGCAAAGACCGGCAAGCAACCCCCGCACATTCCCATTCCCAAGACACACAAATAAGGGTACAGTCAGCACCTCTGACCTCTGTCCGGACCTGAAGCTGAAGAAAGCAGATCTCCTCTCCCTGCCTCCTGAGTTCTGGGGGCCTGGAGTGAGTGATCCATCTTGAGAAATCCTGGGTTGGCTTAGAGACTCTTGTTCATAACACCTCACATCCACAATCATGCAGGAAAATATGCTGCATGACAAGGTACAGGTAAGTCCTAGAGCAGAGACACAGACCTTCTATCTCACCGCCTCCCTCCCCGCTGCTGCAGTCACGAGCCCAGAGCCCGAGTGTGCTGACTCCTTCAGGACACTGAGGCTGCAGACAGGCCCGGATGAACTGACCCATCATTCAGCAGGAACAAAGCCACCCATACCCAAAGCACAGAGGCCCAGGGGGAGTTAGGTCACAGTATGGCAGGACACCCTCTCCCAACCCACAAGGCCCTCCTGGGAAGACCTTCCCTGGGGCCTGCCCCTGCCCAAGTTGGCCTGAACTGGGCAGGCGACCTTAACTAGTCCTTCATTTTATCTCCCGTGGCCGCAGGACATGTTTTTGCAAATTACACACCTCAGTCCAAGCACCCGCAGTGATTACTTACCCCAGCCGTCCTCTGCAGCTGCAGCCTACTTCCCCTGGTGCAATTCCTTCTGATGCTCAGTGAACAGGACCCCGACTAAGGGAGGGATGGGCAGACACATAAAGTTATGAACCGATTTTCCAAATGACCGTTTCTTCAAGGACATAATTCCAGAGAAGAAAAGGGAACAGACACCAAGTATAAACAAAGGCTCTTCTGTGTGACTCTACTTTAATTAGAATGACAACTAACTGAAAGCAATTTAATGTTGGTTCACAAAAGGTTAATGGAATTCATGTTTTGTAGATGCCGAATGCAATAGAGACTTAGCCAGAAACACAAATCTAACCTTTATTCTCTTTTAATTATTCGGTCAGAATAATTTCCTGGGAGCAGGTTTAGTCTCTGGATGGCTTTAATTAAACACAACTGAACTCTGAAGTTGACATCAACTCATCCAGCTGCAGCTCAATTTTCAAATTAATCTGCTATCTCACAAGGTTTTGTGGCCTAAGCAGGGGAGGTGTCGGGGAGTGGAAGATGGGCTTGGAGCCTGACAGGTATTAACCAATTCTAGAGCATCTTACATCCTTCTTCCCCCACCCTCTCCAGTGGCAAGGCACTTCTGTAACTCCTGCTAGGACTTCCCTGAGGGGAGGGGCCCAGGCTGAGCTGAGCAACCAGGCTGCCTCCTTCCTTGGACGTCTCCCAAAGTCCTGGGCTCAGGCTCTAATCTCTCAACACCTTCAGCATAAGCCCGGTACAGCCACAGCCTGAAGCGGACCCTGGGGCCAGCAGGCCCGGTGCAGGCACCTCCTCTCTACCCTTGCCTACCTGCCCCCCACCGCCTGTCTGTCCCTCTGGCTCAGAGTG
Source organism: Aethalodelphis obliquidens (assembly GCF_003676395.1). NCBI lineage: Eukaryota > Metazoa > Chordata > Mammalia > Artiodactyla > Delphinidae > Aethalodelphis > Aethalodelphis obliquidens. Next base: position 9,559,960 of record NW_020837956.1, on the reverse strand, counting down.
CGCAAACGTGTGAAAAGCCAGGGCGTGGTCTTCCTGCCTGGCGAGGTGCCCTCAGGAAACACCCTTATTTCCGAGACGACTTCCCTTACAGCACTCCTCCCCACCACCGCCCCCACCACCACCACCCGGCCCCAGTACCAGCCTCTCCTTTTCTGCCTTTGAAAACCCAGGTCCCTAATTTTGTCAGTTACAGTTTATAGCCATATCGAGGCCCTTTCGCAGTGAGCTTCTTCTGCTTCTTTCTAAAACTTTCCCTGCCAACTGGGAGGCAACCCCACCACTTCTTACAGCCTAGGGCACTTCAGCCGACTCCCATCATAATGCTATTTGGAGTAGGCAAGGATTCCAATCTGGCTAGTACACGCTGGACAGTCTGAAAGACCTATGCTTGGGCCCTGAGGTACAACCATGTGACCATGACAAAGCTCAGTGTCAATGGACAAGGTCCAGCCATGATGTCCTAGGAGGGCTGTGACAGAACTCAAGAAAAAAAAAGAAGTATCTAAAGAATGATATTCCAGCCACCCCGCCTGCCCTGTTTCCATTAGTTTGCAGCAGCTTCCTTAGAAAAGAGCTCTAACAGACTCCGGACCCTGAGCAAACAGCATCTCATCTCAATCTGGCCATCCCAACCCATCCTGCAGCAGCACAGCACCCCCACGCCACACAAAGGTCAGGATTCTTGATTCGAGCTTATGCAAGTGCAAATGACCCATCCCCTCTAATCTTCCGCCAGGAGGTGGCTGGGCCACCCCAGTTGCTCTGTTCATGTAATGAGAGCCAGGGTCAGCTGATGCTCCCAACTATGGGGCCGACCCACGAAGCCAAGGTGCAACATGGGTCCCGGAACAGAAGCCACAGCCAGGCTTCCTCTACCTGCACCCAGCCAGGGGGGCAACCTGTCCTCAAGCAACCAAACCCCACCAGTCTTATGGAGCTCCCAAATCAGGACAGGTGAAGGATAACAGAATTCCTTCATAACAGAGTTTCTTGACCATGTGGTTTACCAACCCTAAGCGATTGAGAGACAACCTGAAAAGGACCTAAAAATAATTCTTATAACAGTTTCCTTAAATATAATCACAGTGTTTGCTTACAAATCAAAGTATCTGATTCATCTTGGGGTCCCAGGCTTTGGCACGCTAATTAAATATCTGGAAGAAGCAGATTAGTGGAACTCCTTAATGACTGACTGTGGGTCAGAGGCAGCCCTGGATGACCAAGGTTGACAGCCACTGAATCTGACAAGAGGAGCACTAAGGACAGGGTCCCACTTCTCAACCCCGACGCGGGCAGTATTTGGTGCTAGATTAAAGAGTGCTCCAATCCAGGATACGTGCAGTCAAAATGTCAAATAAATGTATTAAATCACTGGAACCAGACAGTATCAGAATTTCTAAGCAGTCAATCATTATTGTCCCTGGTATAACCTCTAGCTACTGAGTATCAACAGGCCAGAAAGTGAAAGGTTTGCACAGCTTCCAGCCATAAGAAAAGCCCGATAGAAGACTTGGGCATTAGGAACCTCAACGTCAGACAAGCCTGAGAAGCCAGCCCAGGGCCACACACATAACGGAGAGGAAAAGTATATAAACCAAAGAAAGCCAGCCAGTGCTGTAACAGTCAATCCCACCCTCACCAGGCCACTGACAGCTTCACACTGGAGTCACAGGATATGAGAGGCCAGGAAGGAGAGGGAAAGCTTGTTGGACCCAGAAAGGGACTCTGGCTGAGAGAGAAAACAGAGAAGGGGTAAACGGGCACTTCTTTGAAAGGAAAAGTATAAAGCTGCCATTTCAACCTTTCTTGCTCTTGTTTACCCTAAAAGGATTTTGAAAATCTATGTATTCCCCTTTGTATTATGTAAGCTTAACATCTAAAGTTTTTCATTATAATTTTAAATAGTTGCAAAGACAGTTTCTGGTGTATTGTAAATAATGGCGTAAACTATTAAGTCAGTCTTATAAATGTATCCAGTGGACTGTAAATACCATCACAATTAGACACCTACCTTCATCTAGTTAAAAATACAAATGTCTATTTAAGTCAGAAATTTCTTCTTGAACTGGTAGCTCCATTACTCTCCTCCATCTAGAATTTTACCCCCCACATTTTACCCTAATGTAACACATTTTTAGGCTTGAAAGTCTCTTATTGACCATACTTATAATTCCCTGTAACATATCAAATATCCTGTGACCTCATAAGCTCTAAGTGTTCAAAAATATTTTACTCTGGATTGCATGATTATGACTGCTATTAGCACATATTTTGAAACAACAGAATATAAATACTGATCATTATTAAATGAGCAAAATTTCACTAGAAATGCATCCTGATAGAGTAAGAAGGTTCATGTTTCCAGGGATGAATCTTGCTTACTGTTAAGACAGTTTCAGCACCAATTCCATTCCTGTTTTTCATTTTTATAGATATTAAGCCCTGAGACACCTTGTTCTCATAAATAAATAGATGGCAATGGAAGTTCTGTAATAGCAACATCTCTGAATTCCTTGAACTCCCGAGTTATACACCAAAGTCATGCAGTGATCTGTTATCAAAATTATTTTTAATGATCAACTGACAACTCAATTGGTTCCTCCAATTTTGTTAAAAGTAGACTCAGAAAACTTGTAACTTATAAAAGGATTATTCCCTAGTCTTTAGACTCATATTCTCAACATTTATATTTAGAATTATCCCCATGGCACCCCAGAGAGCAGGGCAACACACTATGGTCCTGACTAGAATGGGTGAGGGTTTGCTTTCCTTTTGCAGAATGGAAAAGGTGATAAGAGACCCCTTATGCTAGGCGTGTTCTCAGACAGCTCAACTTTAGAAATATAACAGAAGTTGAGGACCTAAAAATTGATTCCCTTAAAATTATCCTTGCCTGGGTACTCCATGGAGTTTTCCTACCCCCAGAGCTACATGAGTTCAGACCACTGTTGTGAAGACTAACCACATAGTCTGGAAGAGGTGAAGAGAGTAACTGTCCCTCTGTTGACAGCATCTCATCGAGACAGCACTGACAAGGAGGATGGCCCCCCTCTAAGTAAACAATCCAACCTGGCAAGGGTTCAAAGTACCATGCTTAGAAGGAATAATCCTAACTGAGAACACGGTGAAAGGCTCGGAGCCTTCAGTTAAGACCCAAGAAGAGGACACCCTGAGCTCCTTCACTGCATCTCCCCATAGGCTGGCACCAAACAGTTGACTGGCCCAGTGGGAGACACCGGACCCACAAGGGGCCAATGATATTCTCTCTCCTGGAATTTGGAGCTAGACAACCATTTCCTACCATGTGCAACAAGAAACAGAGATAAAGCTGGTCCACAGAAACAAGAGTTAAACAGCTGCACAGCCAAGAGAATAACAGAAAGGACAACCACCTTGGTCCCAAAGGTAGGCCTTGTGGCCCAGCTCCACTCAGATTCTAGAAAATCCCCCTTTCTGCATTGGCTGGTTTTAATGAATTTCTGAGACTTGCAATCAGAAGACGTTTGGCTCAGACGAGTCAGTAGAGTGCTTCTGAGGAATTCGGCCTGATGGACCAATAACATTTACAGCATTATCAAAAAGTACCTGGAAACAAGGAGGCCAAGTACATGATTAGATAGTTCACAAAAAAGGAAATATATTTTACCTTTAAAAATAAAAAGATTTTTAAATTTTTAAATATAAATTTTAAATTAAAGAAAGATATTCAACATCACTAATTACAGTGGAAAGACAATTTAAACCAAAGACATTTTATCATTACCAGATTGGCAAAGATGAAAAAGTTTGACAATGCATTTGGCTGACAAAGGTGAGGAGGAACAGGCACCCTCATCATGGCTAAATAGGATTGTACATCCACACCATCTCTCACAGTGAGGAATAGCTATCAAAGTTAGAGATACACATTCTCTCTGCCTTAAAAGCCTCACTTCTAGGGCTTCCCTGGTGGCGCAGTGGCTGAGAGTCCACCTGCCAATGCAGGGGACACGGGTTCGTGCCCCGGCCCGGGAGGATCCCACATGCCGCAGAGCGGCTGGGCCTGTGAGCCATGGCCGCTGGGCCTGCGCGTCCGGAGCCTGTGCTCCACGATGGGAGAGGTCACATCAGTGAGAGGCCCGCGTACCGCAAAAAAAAAAAAAAAAAAAAAAAACAAAAGGTCTCACTTCTAGAAATTATTCTACAAATATATTCAGCAATATGTAAAATGACATGTAAAGAAGATATGTTTAAGGCAGTGTTTGTAAAAGCAAAAAATTTAAGACTAAATAACCATCAAAAGGAGACTAGTTAGGGGCTTCCCTGGTGGTGCAGTGGTTAAGAATCCGCCTGCCAATGCAGGGGGCACGGGTTCGAGCCCTGGTCCGGGAAGATCCCACATGCCGCGGAGCAACTAAGGCTGTGGGCTACAACTACTGAGCCTGCGCTCTAGAGCCCGCAAGCCACAACTACTGAGCCCACGTGCCACAACCACTGAAGCCCGCTCACCTAGAGCCCATGCTCCACAACAAGAGAAGCCACAGCAATGAGAAGCCGGTGTACCACAACGAAGAGTAGCCCTTGCTCGCCGCAACTAGAGAAAGCCTGCGCACAGCAACGAAGACCCAACGCAGCCAAAAATTTAAAAAAAAAATTAAATAAATAAATTAAAAAAAATTTTTTTAAAGGAGACTAGTTAAACTATGGGGTATTCATAAAATGGAATACAATGCAGAAAAATGAGATAGAGAACAATCTCCAAACTATGAGTAGTAGGAATGTACAGTATCAGTTAGGCAAAAATAAAAGACAGAGAAGGAAAATGCATCTATATATATGACAGAACATACCTGAAAGTGAACAGAAGAAACTGGGGTAGAGAAAATACAAGGTAAACGTGGACAGCATTCTGTGTGTCAGAAAGTAAGAAACTGCTCAAAGACTGTCAGTGGGACACAGAAGCCAAATTTGGGCCAAATTTGAGAATCAGCATGAACAATGGCATGGGTGGTTATTACCTTGAATGAGAAAATTACACTAAAACCTCTTAAAACGGGAGTACTCCTCTTCACTGAGATACATCAACAATAATAATTAGAAAATCACTTTTTTACAACCACCTTAGTAATAAATGATTCCATCAGGAATCACCAAGGAACACTAACACTGGGTACAAAACCACTGAGGACATGATATTCCCAGTCTCAAATATCACCCTACAGATTACTTATTAATTACAAAGGGGAAAGGGTATCTTTACAAGGCAGACAACATCTTAATTAAGTTAACCAACTTCAACTCTCCAATAATGGGACGAACTGGTACCAAGTGCCACCTGATACAATAAGAACACCACACCATATACAGAGAATTCCTGACTAAACTGCTCAACCTGAATCCAATCATGAGACAGTAAGACAAATCCAAATCGAAGGATGTTCTACAAAACACTACCCTGAATTTTTCAAATAGGTCAATGTCATGGAGGACAGTGGGGACTCTTCTTGATAAAAGGAGACTAAAGGGACATGATAACTAAACGTCCTCATTTTTAGGAGATACTGGCTAAAGTATTTATGGCTGAATTACAATTCCATAGCTTAATCTTAAATGATTCAGCAAAAACCAAATGTGTGTGTGTGTGTGTGTATTATGTACATATATTATGTGTGCCTGTGTTTGAGAGAGCAAGAAAAAGCAAAGTGGACAATATATTGATAACTGGTGATCTAAGTGAAGAACATACAGGGATATATTGTTCTATTCTTACAATCTTTCTGTATTCTGAAGTTTCTCAAAATAAAAACTTGGGGGAAATACCAAGGAAGTTTAGACTTGTACAGACAAATAAGGGTTTCCTAGCCTGTGAGAATGATACTGACTTTTCACACGCCGTATTTTATCTTCAGTAAGAGGTTACTGTTCTTTGCTATGGCAAAATACAGACCACCACTTTATATAATAAAATTCCACCTTTTTCCAGCATTAATACAGGGTATGTGAAGTCTACCAACTGTGACAACACAGGAAATTACTGTCTAAATGAACTGTGTGCTACACGCACATTTCACTAAGGGGTAAGGCAGTTTCTTATAAGGAACCATACGGTAATCACGAATATGCCATTCGCCTCCTATTACTTGACTTTGAGGAACCGTTTTGTAAAGATTATCTAGTGTCTAATTAAAAAGAAAGAAATTAGACTCGGGTTTAAGATGCCTCTGGTACGTTCGGAAATTATTTTGAAAGCTTATTTAAAAGGACTTCAAACTTGAGATTTTTTCATTCATGTATTTATTCCACAATTAAAATAAATCATAATTTAAAGCCATAACATTTTTAAAAGGTAAAGGAGAATTTGTGTCACAGCTGTATTAATAAAACAGACATTGGTCTAAAGTGCAACACTAAACAGGTGTTCTCTGTTCCCATGGTGGAATAAATACATAGCAATTACACATAAAATTTCACTAAAGATCTGAGATGACGCAAATAACCCTTTGAAACAAACTGCCCAATGAACAGAGGCAGACTGCAAATAATCTCTATTAACATTTTACTGCAGGATGGAAAAATCCCCAACGTGACTACTAACTCAAAATCTCTCATCTCATGTGCCTGGCCTTAGCTTGTTTTCCTTCCTCAGTCACATCCAAATCCAAAAAGGCTTCTCCATCCCAAGCTCAAAACTCCACCAAAAGTCCCCAAGGACCTCAGCACAGACTGCCATAATGAGACTGTGTGTAACCTTCATTCAGAACCTCCAGGGAAATCAGAAGCCCAAATGCAGAGAGCAGCAGCATTTCTTTAAACAATAGTTTTAACTGTCGAATGAGCTCTGCCAGGCCATGTGCATTTCATAACAAACCAAAATACTGTCTTAATTTGTTTTTCTTGAAGAATGTTAAGTAGGCCATTCAAGTTAAAAAAAAAAATTTTTTTTACAGAAATAATGAAAAATGAAAATTCAAAGGATTTATGCTAAAAAGCAAACCAGTCCTCTGCAGCCTAACTCATTTGTTTCTGGGCTGTGATGCCATGTAGAGGGCGATCAGGCAGTAGATGGTCCCTCCCACAGTCAGCGCCATGGTTGTCCGGTAAAGCATTTGGTCAGGCAAGCCTCGTTTCAGGTGGATGGGCACACCGTCGGATTTCTTGAAAGAAAGAATTATCAAGGATATGGCTGATAAGAAAAAGATTCTACAATTTAGGCTAATATAGAACAAATGCCTCTACTTTATAACTAATCCATCAACCCACTGCAGTAGAAAAAGCCCAAATCTACTAGAATGCTAACTGAAACACTGGTGTATTTCTTACTAATGTAGCTAAAGTTTGTAAGTCCAAAGTCATTCTCCAAAATGCAGCCTCAGGAACATGTGCGCAACAAATCCACATTTCTAAGGAATTTATCATACATTGCTTAATTACAAAAGGAGCACTGGTGAATTTTTTTTAAAGGCAAAGGTAATCAGCAGCTAATCAAAGACCTGTAGGCATAAGAAATGCTCTACATTTAGTCTGACTTCTGATCATTAGTGGACTAAGTCTAAGCACACCAGGTCAGTTAACAGGTTCATGTCCATTTTGTACTCAACTACCTTCTTTCTATTAAGCTGCTAAACCCCTATTTAATAATGAGACTCCATAAAATGTTTAATCCATTATTTTGGACAGTCTCCAAAATCCCTCCCCACGGCAACTCAAGACCCCAAATGCCCACTCAAGTCTGAGTTATCAGATTAAAAGAGATTAAACTGGGCTTCCCTGGTGGCACAGTGGTTGAGAGTCCGCCTGCCGATGCAGGGGACACGGGTTCGTGCCCCGGTCCAGGAAGATCCCACATGCTGTGGAGCGGCTAGGCCCGTGAGCCATGGCCGCTGAGCCTGTGCTCCGCAACAGGAGAGGCCACAACAGTGAAAGGCCCGCGTACCGCAAAAAAAAAAAGAGATTAAACTGATCAAAAGTCCCCAAGGTGGTCCTAAATCTGGACATATTTTTGAGGAGGGGGAAGCTACCTTCCAGCAACAGCAGTAACAGCTATTGCCACTCCCACGATACCTGAGATACAGTTGAGTCACTGACCTCTCAATTATCTGTAGGTAGATTAACATTAATCATATTTTTAAGTCCAATCCTAGCTTCTCTGCTAATCAGCAAACCCAAGAGAGCCTCCCCCACTTCTAGGAACAGTTCAGTGAATTTTAATATCAAGCAAGCAAAAATCAACTAGAAGAAAACTTATTGCCAAAAGTCACTGCATGTGTCACAAAGCCTAATATATACTGGATTATTCACAGTATTATTATATATATGCTATTGCTTCCTCCATCCAATGGATGATCAACAGCTACATATGCAATTTAAAAATCTGCATAACCTTAAATAGTGATGAGGAAATTAATCACCCTCTCCTCTTTTATCAGTTTCTACCTACATGAAGTTCTACCAGTTTATGGCTTAAACTAAAATCAAGAGACTTCTATTTAAGAAAAAACAGGGAAGTGAGTAGCAAACTAGATTAAGACTCCATTTTGTAGGGTTTTTTAGGTCTATTTACTTCACAGCCTTCACTGTTCTAGTGTCTTCTCTCACCTGGAAAAACTTCTGCAGCTCTGGAACTTTATTTTTCCCAGCATAATCATATGCAGTAGAATTGGAACTCAGTTTAGTTGGTGTGGCAAATATGATAGGCGGTGCTTCTGTGGAAACCACAGGCCTTAATCCCTGCAGGAAAAAAGGAAAAGGTCAAGTTGAAAGTATGCCTGGGCATGTGAACAAGGCTTTCCAGGAGAAGGCTGTCCAGAAGAGTGGAGTCAGTGATTCCACCACACAAGAGAGAAGGAAAGTCCCCAACTCTGCATTACAAAGCATTTAGGTTTAAAGTCCCTAAAACACCCTAGCGCAGAGCAAACACAGTCAAGAACTCTCTTGCTGGTTAAGGTGGGGGAGGCAGACGGGGGAGAAGCAAACCACAACAGAGGCCCAATCTAAGCTTCCAGATAAACCCACTGTGTCTATCTTCTCATCAAACCAATAAAACATTTATCATCTATATGAACTTTGGGTTAAATTTCAAAAGAAACCTGGCTGTCCCTTTTCTCCTCTGGGTGAGTAGGTGTACCAACATGGAATCTCAAAGTGGACTTCAGAAACTTTCCAGACACACAGTAAAGAAATATCTCAATCTGAAAGAGCCTGTAATGGGAAGAGAGCTGTCTTTCAGGACCAGAAAACAAAACAAAACAATTACAGCAGAGCAACTGAACTTTCTGGCATTAATAAATCTGTAAGTTAAAAAATATATACTGTAAAAATAAAAAAGGAAAACTCAGTGTTCTCATTGTGACGTGTGTACGACAATACACATGTACTACATACACAGAGTGTCTACCACTGAAAGGACTGCGTGAAGTAGCATGTGCCTAAAGCAGTGTCTGGGACACAGCAGGCATTCAATAAACATAAGCTGAATGAGATTCGGGGGCTCAGCAGCTGCCTCAGCCACATGTGACAGAGAAAGGAAGGACAAACACACAGTCTTAAAAAGAATCTAAGGGGGGAGAAAAATGAAGTGCTGATACATGCTACAATATGGATAAACCTTAAAAACAGTACGCTGGGCTTCCCTGGTGGCACAGTGGCTGAGAGTCCGCCTGCCGATGCAGGGGACACGGGTTTGTGCCCCGGTCTGGGAAGATCCCACATGCCGCGGAGCGGCTGGGCCCGTGAGCCATGGCTGCTGAGCCCGTGAGCTATGGCCGCTAAGCCTGCGCGTCCGGAGCCTGTGCTCCGCAACGGGAGAGGCCACAACAGTGAGAGGCCCGCGCACCACAAAAAAAAAAAAAAACAACAGTACGCTGAGTAGAAGCAGTCAGTCACAAAAGACCACAAATATATGAAAGTCCAGAATAGGGATATTTACAGAGACAGAAAGTAAATTAGTGGCTGCTAAGGGACAGGGGAGGAGGGGCGGGGGGTGTTAAGGAAGAGGAAGGTGATAGCTGAAAGGTACAGCTTTCTTTCTGAGGTGATAAAAATGCTCTAAAACTAATATGGTAATGGTTGCACATTGTCTGTGAATACACTAAAAACCATTTAATCATATATTTTAAATGAGTAAATGTATGGTATGTGAATTACATCTCAACAAAGCTGTTTAAAAAAAAAAAAAAAAGAACCTAAAGGGAACTCTGGGTTTCTATCTGATGGAGTAAACCTACAGTGGCAGATAGATAAATGATTCTCCAAAATAACCTACAGATCACACTAAGGAACTCAGAGTTACAAATCAATAAAATCCATCCTTTTATATTAAATTCTAACTCAGAAAAATAAAATCTTAAAGTTAGCAAACAAAGCTCAGCCTCTTCTATTTTTACAGATGAAAAAGGAAATCCTTTGCTCAAATTAATAAGAGTTGTCAGATTGTACTTGATCTCTTCAAAAAAATCTAACTTTACCTATAACTGACAAGAGACCTATTCTAAAGATCACATATTGAAAACCTCAATGTTACTCCCACCAGGCAGGCACTGGGATCAACAGAGCAACAAAAAGGCATTGAAGTAATTTTGGCTTCTATTTCTTCTAACACAGTCCCATAAATGGGAAAGAATCACGGCCTTTTTTTCTGTTCTTTCACTCATTCAACATATTTTACTGAGTAATTACTCTATACTGAAAATATATAGGACACATTCAATCTCTGCCATTATGGATATCAGTGTTATGGAATAATAGCAGCTAATATCTACCAAGCTCTTGTTATGTGCCCAGCATCATGTTAAGCATTTCATACGCATCATTACAGCAATCCTAGGGAGATGTTACCTTTCCCTTTTTACAGAGGAGAAAACTGGATCAGAGAGGGTGACTTGCCTGAGACTCCATAACAAAAAGAGGCAAGTGTGGGAACTCAAGCCTCTCTCAAGTCCAGAACCCTGGCATTTAAGTACCTACCTGCCCCTGCTACCTCTCGTCAACTACTGCTCAAAAACAACAATCCATTTGAAGAGAAAGTCTGCTTAGTAAGCTGTTAGTCTACATTTGGAATATAACAGAGACTTAGGAGTCAGAGACAGAACCGGGGCTCCAACTACTGAGATAACAAGGCTATAAGAAAGTTCTCTCTTTAAACTGGAGAATTTTAGACACTCTCTCATCATTCTGTGAGCTCTTTGTATTTTCTCCTTATGATCATTTTCCCTTGAATGCAAAAATTTTAAAACCCTTCCTACCAAGCAACTCCAAAACTGGTTTGAAATTAAATTCATGTTTTGACAGGACTAATGTGAGAGCATTTTTAGATGGGATTATACCTAGCTGCCTTGTATTCGTTTACCTGTTAAGTGATTCAAAACTATAGCAAAGTTTTCGAACAAGATCATCTCAAAACAGGAGTTATCAACCATCTTAACAGCTTAAAATAATTCCATATTTCCATTTATAATACTGTAAAAATTCAGAATATCAAATTTTAAAGTTACCTATAATCCCATTATCTTATCCCATCAGTTATTATGAATTGTATATTCTCCTCCAATCTTTTCATAGGCATATATATATATATATATTATTTTTTTTTTTGCGGTACGCGGGCCTCTCACTGTTGTGGCCTCTCCCGTTGCGGAGCACAGGCTCCGGACGCGCAGGCTCAGCGGCCATGGCTCACGGACCCAGTCGCTCCGCGGCATGTGGGATCTTCCCGGACCGGGGCACGAACCGGCGTCCCCTGCATTGGCAGGCGGACTCTCAACCACTGCACCACCAGGGAAGCCCCATAGGCATATTTTAATCTTTATAGTCACAGTGCAAAACCCCACATTCTACTTTTTTCACTTATAATAAACATTTTTTTTCAGGTTCCTAAACAATCTTCATAACGAAATCTACTCTTCACATCAACCCCATAAATTATTACCAGCCCATGTTACAGATGATTAAAACAAAGCTCAGAAATGTCCTAAGTGTGCTCGCTTCAGCAGCACATATACTAAAACTGGAACGATACAGAGAAGATTAGCATGGCCCCTGAGCAAGGATGACACACGAATTCGTGAAGCGTTCCATATTTTTAAACAACTACGCATGCTAACACATATATATGGAATCTAAAAAAAAAAAAATGGTTCTGATGAACCTAGGGGCAGGACAGGAATAAAGATGCAGACACAGAGAATGGACTTGAGGACACGGGGAGGGGGAAGGATAAGCTGGGACGAAGTAAGAGAGTAGCACTGATATATGTACACTACCAAATGTAAAACAGATAGCTAGTGGGAAGCAGCTGCATCACACAGGGAGATCAGCTCAGTGCTGTGTGACCACCTAGAGGGGTGGAATAGGGAGGGTGGGAGACGCAAGAGGGAGGGGATATGGGGATATATGTATACATATAGCTGATTCACTTTGTTATAAAGCAGAAACTAACCCATCATTGTAAAGCAACTATACTTACTACAGTAAAGATGTTTAAAAAAATAGTAAAGCAGGGGCTTCCCTGGTGGCGCAGTGGTTGAGAGTCCGCCTGCCAATGCAGGGGACGCAGGTTTGTGCCCCGGTCCAGAAGGATCCCACATGCCGCGGAGCGCCTGGGCCCGTGAGCCATGGCCGCTGAACCTGCACGTCTGGAGCCTGTGCTCCGCAACAGGAGAGGCCACAACAGTGAGAGACCCATGTACCGCAAAAAAAAAAAAAAAGTCACAAGTAAGATGGGATTCAAACCCACACATGTTTATTACACCACACCATCAGTAATCAGCTGTCTCGGCCCCACAGGTAAAAAGAATCCAAATGGTGCTAAGGTATTTCACCCTAGGCATAATTAAACCTCCTAACAATTTAAGAGCAGTCAAGGTTTCCAGTGTTTCAAGGCAGCTAGATAAGACTAGCACTAGGGTTCTCAAGAGTAGACCAGGAAGCTACATTTACAGGAAGGGATCTACAGCAAATCCCTTTGCCTAGGCCTCCTTCCAGGGCCACGGATGCCCCAACCTAGAGGAATTATGAGCCTCAAATATGCCCCTCCTCATCTCAATAAATGATAACGCCCCATCTTTCCAGGTACTTGGGCCAAAAACCTTGAAATTGTTCTTAATACCTCTCACTCACACATTTGAAAATCCTTTTGGCTCTACCTTCAAATTATATTTAGAATCTGACCACTTCTCACCTATCTTCACCAATCCACATTCTGGTCCAAACTCCTAGATTTTTAAAACAGCCTCCTAACTGGTCATCCTGATTTTATTCCATCCTTGCTGCCCTACAGTCTACTCTTAATGCAGCAACCAGTAATTGTGTTAAAACAGAGGATGGGGCTTCCCTGGTGGCGCAGTGGTTGGGAGTCCGCCTGCCGATGCAGGGGACACGGTTTCGTGCCCTGGTCCGGGAGGATCCCACGTGCCGCGGAGCGGCTGGGCCCGTGAGCCGTGGCCGCTGAGCCTCCGCGTCTGGACCCTGTGCTCCGCAACGGGAGAGGCCGGAACAGTGAGAGGACCGCGTACCGGAAAAAAAAAAAAAAAAAAAAAAAGTGGACTGTAGACCAAGTGGAAATCACAGGTTTAGCTGAGTATCAAATCTCTTAGCTGTTTACACAATCACTACCTCTACAACTGATTAAGAGCCATTCAACTGTTTTACCACGTTTAGTAGCTGAGTTCTTCCTAGTCTACTTTAGCTGCTCCAAATTTTAAGAGAGAAAAGTAAACATGATTTTTTTCACCTCAAAATTGACTGGCCCAAAGTTTCCCCTTTCCTTCTACCTTTTAACTTTGGGGAGGAGGAGGAAGAAGGGTGGAGAAATAAGAGAATTATCCCAAAAATGTTTTAATTTTTAAATGATAGAAACTTACGAGCTCTTTCATTCTGATTCAGGACAACAAACAAGTTTCAATCTGCAGTGATCAAGTCCTTTCATTTCCAATTGCCAGCTAGGTACCACCACCTCCATGTTTCCCTGACATTTCACACTCAGTGAATCCAAAATTCACCCAGTTTCTCACAAGCCTACTCAGGAGCTCCCTGTTTCTGGGGGAAACACCACCATCCTCCCATTACCCAGTCATCTTGGAGTCCTCCTTCCTCATTTCCAAAATCTCCTTCACCGGGCGCTAAGTACTCATCTCCAGCCTCTGACTCTTTCTCCATTCTTACTGAGAAGACCCTGAACTCTTTTATGGGTATAACAGGCATCCTCTCCCAGTCAGATTATCTTTTCAAAGCATAGCTCTGGTTATGATACGTACTCCTCCATCATAAACCTTTCATGAAACTAAAGGGAACAGGCCATGCCCTTGTTTCAACCTCTGGACAAGACTCTACCACAACTTTCAGCATCAAGTTGCTTTGTAAATTCTTATTCATTTCTCACAAAATTAAGTCCTACCATCCTAGGCCCTTCATGATCTACCTCCATCCACCACAGCTAAACTTACCTACTCAATGATTCCCCCTGCAGCCCCCCTCTCCTCCTCCACTCTCGCAGTTCTCTTAATCTAGAATATCCTGCCATCTTAACTAGGAGAGGAACTGCTGGATCATACGGTAAAATTATGTTTCACTTTTTTAGAAAATGCCAAACTGTTTTCCAAAGAGGCTGTACCATTTTAAATTCCCCCCACAATGTAGTACGGTTCCAGTTTCTCCACATTCTCACCAACACCTGTTGTCTTTTTTGTTTTAGCAGGTGTGAAGTGGTATCTCCTTGTGGTTTTGATTAGTATTACCCTAATGACTTATGATGTCAAACATCTTTTCATATGCTTATTGGCCTCAATTTATTTTTGACAAAGGACACAGAAAGGTAAGCAAAATGTTCTTCACTCAACCCCTGGAAAATACCCTCCCGACAATTACTTGCCATCAGATTGATTTATAAATCTCTACCTGTACTATTGTTAGAGAACTAGCTTTTCCATATAAGTTTACTCAATGCATGTTAGATTATTCACTTTACATAATACTGAAAGTTACAAACACCTACATTTTACAGTATGCTAACATTTTAAAAGTTTCCAAGAAAGGAAAAATTGAAGTACTCCTGATTACCAAAGTCAGAACCCTTGGTTTGGGGATACCTGTCACAATCACTCTGAAATCTGCAATTCATATAAAGCCTACAATATTCATATAAAGCCTACATAATATCACTTCTTTCAACATAACTTAAGAAATCCTTAAGTAATTAAGAAGTCCAAATTCTCAAGAGAAACACAATTCAAGTGGAGCTAGAAATCTTTAATCCCTCTCTGTACCAAATGCATCTTGGGGTAATATCTGCTCTAAGTGCCAATTAATTTCAAGATGTGTCAGTTTTAGTTCAAAATTTCACTTTTTCTTACTAGATAACAAAATCTAGATTATGCTAAAACTCTATTGAGAGAAATTCTACAATCACCAATGGAATAGATCAATTGTGATATATTCATACAGTGAAATCCTATACTGCAATAAAAGAAACCAACTACTAATAAACATAACATGAATGAACCTCAAAAATATTGAGAAATAGAAGGCTTACACAAAACAGTACTGTGTGGTTCCATTTATACGAAATTCAAAAACAGGCAAAACTATTTATAGTGATAAAAATATGAATAGGAAGATGAACATGGATTGACAGGGCAATAGTAAAAAGGAACTTCCTAGGAGTGATGTAATATTGTATATGTTAATAAGGGTGTGGGTTACACAGTGTGTTTGTCAAAAATGTGCTGAAAAACACACACCTTTATGTTTTAAGACTACCTGCTTCTTTATAGAAGCAAATATAATAGAAATAGCTATTTCTTATAATCTGTAAGATAAGTCACTGTTGTCAATTCCTTCTTTAGACCTCACTATCAATTTGGTTTCAACGACACCACGCTGCTTTCCCTTCTAATCCTGGATTGTTCTTATGATAAATTTTCCTCCTCCACTCTCCCTTCCGGTTTCTGTAATCTAATCGTAACTCCATCTTTCTTTCCCATGTGCTTGCTCCCTGGATGATCTCCCCCACCACAGCTTCTACTACCACCTACGGGCTTAAGACACCTAGATCTATTAAACTCCTTATTCATAAATCCAGCTGCAATCAGACATGACATCTCATCACGAGCTCAATATTTATAAACCTGGACCCTTCCTCCCCAACCCCACACCCCCAAAAAAACGTGCTTTTTCTTGCCCTCCCTATCCTAGTTAACAGCACATCTAATCTTACATTGAAATCATCCTTAAACATCCTTCCCCTTGAGCAAGTTACGGTGTTTCACAGAAGAAAGAAAAGGTAACAACAATGGAGCATTCTTTACACCCCACCTGGGGCCCTTATTGTTCCAGTCCAGTTTTCCAACTGCATATCTCATCAACCCTTCCCTACCTACCCTGAGAATTGAGAATGAAAATGATGGTATCTCAGACTTAGCTTCTCGAGAATAGCTACCACTTATCCAGTAATAGCCACCTGCCAACGATTGCTAGTCACATGACACACACCTCTTTTAATCTGTACTCCAGCTGCCCTAAAGGAAACTGAGCTCACAATGAATTAACTTGATCAAGGTCATAAAATTAAAGCAGCGAAACCAGGATGTGAGCCCAAATTAAGAGTCTGGGACTCTAAAGTTTTTCATCTCTACACTACAAGCTAGAGACTGATAATCCCATTGGCAAAATCTGAGTGAAGTCGCAATACTTTTCAGACCACTCAAAAGCAACCATCAACCATTTTACAGCTGGAAAAATGTCAGCTCTTTGCACGTTAACTGCGAAGACTCACCCAAACATTTGAATTAACTCTTTAAGTCTTCTAATTCTGATCACACAGCCCCTTCTGCCCCTATGGCTTCCGCTGGTACCATCACCCCAGCTCCCAAATCTGGTGCTTGGATGAGGCTGTCTTTGGGGCTGAGGCAGGAGGATGACAATGGGGCATTGAGGAGAATGAAAGCTGGACTTCCTTAAAAAAAAAAAGGACAGGGCCAAACTTCGGACTCGGTCGGGTCACATTCTGGGCCCCGCCGACCTCACGAGCCACCAACAACGACCTCGGGGGTCACCTTGACCGCTACTGTGTGCCAGGCCCAACTTCCACACCAGGCCAGCCTCGCCGGGGAGCAGCTACAGAATTAAGGAGCCTCCATGGCCACGGCAAGTGCGTGACAAGAGGTGAGGGACCAACTAAACCGAAGCGCGGGCAGAAGCCTCGCCTGGCTCCGGCGCTGAAACTGCCAGGCGCAGACTCGGGCCGCCACTTCTCCCGTCCGAACCGGCGCGGCGCTACCCGTACCTGAGGGTTATAAGCGTCGGAAGCCCACGCTCCCGTCAGTTTCTGCGTGAAGCTACTAAACTTATAATACATGTTGCCCGGTGTCGACTTCAGGGAGCCCCTGCCCGCGCGACCGCCCCAGAGAAGGACCCCGCTTTCCCGGGTGTCTGCCGAAGACTCAGCCCAAGGACCCTGCGCCAAAAGGCAGGCTGCCCGGGGATCGCCTAATTTAAAACATGCCCTCTTAAGCCACATAACGGAATGAGAAGCCAGGTTCTCAGGGCCAAAAAGGCAAAACAAGTTCTAGGGCAGCGCGGAAAGCCTCTGTAGCGCGGTGTGTGGGGAATACGAGCCTGCCTCTTTCCGTCACGTTTAGATTCGGGCAGTACCAAGACGCCCTAAGAATTGCGCAAGCGCCCTGCCGATCATGCGGGAGGCTGAGGGACTTGCCGGGGTTGAGGGGGCGGGCTCGTGGCGGGGCCTAGGGCGGGAGGGGAGGGGCTGGGCGGGGTGAGTCCGCTCTTTCCCTTCCAGAGAGCCGGTGCTGTGGGGTCGCCACCTGGTAGTTGTCCTGAAGGCGTCTCTCCCTTTCCCAAACTTAACCCCTCCCAAACCTAGGTCACCTCGTGAAGCGTCCCACTCTCGCTCAGTGGGCTCAGGAGTATGGATCCGTTGGCCAGGCTTCTCTGGCAGTCTAGGAGTCGGGGGAGCAAATAAGAAAAATTGGAAACACCTGCTGCAAGCTGTTTGTTACTGAGGGCTGTTAGGATTTTCGCCCCAATAATATATAAAGATAGCCTCCTGGGCTTTTTGTAGAGGAAATACATCGTGCCCTTTGAACTTCAGGCACAAGGACATATATTTTGCACAGTTCTCAGAACTGATTTTTACTCTTACTTGAGCTTTGTGGGAACTGATTGCCCATCCTTTTCCTGGTCTCTGCCCTTCGAGATAGATGAGGTGGGGAGTGGAGGGGAGGTGGACTAGAAATACTTGAAAAATCTGGACGTTGAGCCTGAAAGATCAGGACTACCACTTTCAGTTATGGTACTATCCACTTCAGTTCAATTTAAAAATGTTTTTTGAATCTCCACTATGTGCCAGGTACTGTGTAAAAGGAGTATACTAATTTCCTACCTTCTGGAATGGAGCAAAGCTTTTCTTGGCTTTATCATCTAACCAGAGGTTTCCATAAGCATATTACAGGTGCATTTATAGTTCTTTTTTTTAAAATTTTTTTTTTTTAGAAAGAAAGCACTGGCTTTTTTTTTAAAGATTTACTTATTATTTATTCATTTATTTTAGGCTGTGTCGGGTCTTAGTTGCAGCACGCAGGATCTTTTCTCGTTGCTGTGCTCAGGCTCTTCGTCGTGGTGCGTGGGCTTCTCTCTAGTTGTGGCGTGTGGGTTTTCTCTTCTCTAGTTGTGGCGTGCGGGCTTTAGTTGCCCGTCGGCCTGTGGAATCTTAGTTGCCTGATCAGGGATTGAACCTGCATCCCCTGGACTGTAAGGCGGATTCTTTACCACTGGACCACCAGGGAAGACCCTATAGTGCACTTATGAAAGCATGTGGCAAACAGATGGGTGATACTAACCTGTACATAGCATTTTACATAAACTCATTTAATCTTTACAACAATCCTATGAGATAGGCGCTGTTATCATCTCCATCTTACTGTACAGGAAAATGAGGCCCAGAAAAGTTAAGTAGCTTGCCCAGGTCAGTTATTAGTGAGTGGCAGAGCCAGTCACCTGGCTCAAGAGTCTATACTCTGAAGCACTACATAATGGATAAGTAGATATAACTCCACTCTGAGAAGAGGATGGAGGCTGAGTTCTCCAGAGTTAGGGTGTACACCAGCATCCTAGCTTTGACAGGTGTAAGCCCGAGAGCGCCAAGTGTTCAGCACTGCCAAGACTCAAGAGCAAAGGTTTTAGCATATTCATGTGATTGACCAATTCAAAGTCGCTACTTTTACAAAGCAGCACGGTGATATAATGGAAAGAACCTGTGATTTGGGTTTGAGTCGCAATTTCTTCAAGGCTGAGTGATTTGCAGCTAGTTATTTACATTTTCTGGGCCTTGCTTTCTCTTCTGTAAAGTAGGAATCGTCATCATCAGACTATCTTCCCTCCCTAGTGTTCTGAGAATCAACAGTTCAGTAGGTTATGAAGCTTACACAAACGTTACATTGCTGATCTTACTTTTGAGTCATTTTACTTTTCCATGGTTCTTGGCTACATATAAGAACCTCAGTTAATTTTTCTTTGTTACTCTAATTTAATTAATTAATTAAATGCTGGAGTCACTCATACCACGAAAGGAGAATGAGCTTGTTAGCAGATATTGGGTGGAAAGAAAGGTCTTTCACAGAGTTTAGACTGAAAAGAGAAATCAAATGATTTACGACAGCTCCCTATCTCCATCCCACTGTCTTCTAGACATATTTTGGAAGAAAAAAGTAGAGAACATTCCCTAGCTTTTAGCAGCACTAAGGTGTACCAGCTTCTTGAAGTATAAAGGTGCCTGTCAACACTGGTTATTTTCTTAAAGTTCCTGCCAACTGATTTTAGATTCTGCAAGACATAAATTAAGAATCCTGAAAATGTTACAACAGCCGGGCTGTTCAGTGGGAGATAAAATGTCAGTAGCAGAGTGTGGGTTGGGATGTCACATGGAGTGGCTGATCATAGGAAGATTTTGTCTCATTTCCCAAATAAAACACAGCACACTCTGACAGCACTGAAGCACCCTATTCTCATTCTTATTTGCATAATCCCACCCAACATCAAAGCATGATCTTTCTTTAGATCATGATCCCTTCAGGTTGCTTCCTAGATCCTGTTCTGAGGGGAAGTGACCACGATTCCTAGTGCAGAGAAGCTTGTTAATCGCCAAGTGATTTGAGTGAGTGCAAATGCCAGTCTGGCTCCGAGTGAGTCAGAATGCTGCTGCCTTTCCATTTGTGAGGGCTGTGCACTAATGGCTTCTGGCAGGTCGCTCTGTGAAAGCACTCGGGAATGGATGGAAGACCAATATAAAATTTAAATGGCCGTACTGGATGTAGATAGGAATGACTCCTTGTGAAATAGTTCTTAATTTTTTAATTCTCCAATTTTCTCAGAATTGACTTCTACAAATTTGACACTAGTGAGTCTGGCAGAGTTAAAGTGTGTAAGCCCTGTAGTTGTTGAGGTCATTGTGGGCCCTTCTTACTGATTCCTTCAGTCCCTCCTTGTCTTCAGCCATCTATCACCTGGCTCTGGTGTCACCAGTTGGTGACAAATGTTCCAGGCTGATTTACCATGGGGAGGGCATCTCCTGGATATGGATGTCCAGAAGATGCTGCTTTCCCACACTTTACTGTTTCTTTGCTGCCACATCTGCAAACTGTAGAAACTTTCCAACCTGGAGAAGCACGTTTGTGCATGCAGATTTTGCCCATTCTAAGGTAGTTTCCCTGGTGGAAAACAGACTATAATAGTGTCATGTTATAGTGTAGTGTTACCTTTTTATTGTGGCTGTGTCTGCCCTCTCTTTGGCAAAAAATGAAGGTAGAGGTAAAACACTTTCCTAGCATTTAAAACTGCTAGTGATATCCCAAGAAAAACATCCCCAGTAAAATACTGGAAAACAAAATGGAAAGCTACATGCACTTTATGATTCTCAGAACGATGACACCGTTTGTGCAATTATTCGGTAATTTTCATGTGGCAGAATTAGAAATCTTAGCTGTCATCTCTCAGTCTTTTTGTCAAGTAAAGCCCTATCTGGTGTGGAAATTTTAAGTTTGTCTTTGAAACCTGAAATCTAGATTATATCGATATGATTGAAAAACAATTAAACCTTTGTTAAAGCATGGTATTTTCATAGCAAAGGAGTTGAGGGTCTGAATGGTGCCTTTCTCACCCAAAGGAGGGGAACGGGCAGCTGAGATTACAGTTGCCGGGACAGCTTTATTGCAGTTTGGGATGAACATATTGACATCAACTCCCTGCTCTGACCTTCTCATTGTTGGATATCAATATGGTGTGTGAGCTGCCTCACTTTTGCCTGCCTGATTTTCGTTATGTGCAAGTCAAAAGCACATCCACCAAGATTATGGATTTAACTCAATTTTGACACATCACATTTCATTTCACTGGTTAAGAAAGGCTGAGGGATGACTCATAATTTATTTTAAATCATCTTAAATACACTTAATTATGCATAGAAAAAAGTTGAGATCCAGGACAAGATTCATGCAATCTCACATGAACATCATCTATAAAAATATAGTAGATGTAATGTTGTCCCATACATAGAATGAAAGGATTAGCAGTGGCCTTGTCCAGTTTGGGGTCGGAGTGTTGTTCCTAATGACTGGAGATTCTCACTCTGTGCATCACAAGTGTCTTCAGTGTTGGTGTATTTTACAGTGGGCATGTATGACTCTTGTAAGTCCATATACACACTGATAAATAATACAAAATCCCCAAAAGGCATAAAAATTAGAATTTTTAAATGTTTCCATGTACTTCTACCCTAAACTACCAATTCGTTTAGAATATTCTTTAATCATCCCTTGTGTAGATGTGAGGAGCCTATTGAGTGACAGTCTCCAAGTATTAAGCCACAGGAAGGGTCACTCGAGGGCCATTCTGACCATTACAGTTAATACTCTGGTGGTTCTTCTCCACAAAGCTTTTGGAGAAAAGAATGAATGAGTGAATAAACAAATGAGAGTTAACACTGTAGTGGTTCTTCATAGGGCTGCTGGAGAAAAGAAGGGAAGGGAGGAAGGAAAGAAGGAGGGAAAGAAGGAAGGAAGGAAGGACATCATCTCCACACATTGCCATGAAAAACGAGCAACCATACCAGGCTGTTATTAACATGAGTGCCCTGATTACATGAAAATTGGTGATCAAGTAGAAAAGGAGATTAAGAACCATACACCCTGGTCTCAAGAAGGTGAATGTTGATGGATTATTTTCTTTTGAAATAGTAGAACTTTTTGTCTTCAGGAAAATGTGACTCTATCCAATATCAAAACAAACATGGGGTGCAGAGTTTTGATGATGGCCATTCTGACCGGTGTGAGGTGATACTTCATTGTAGTTTTGATTTGCGTTTCTCTAATGATTAGTGATGTTAAGCATCTTTTCATGCATCTGTTGGCAATCTGTATGTCTTCTTTGGAGAAATGTCTATTTAGGTCTTCCACCCATTTTTGGATTGGGTTGTTTGTTCTTTTGATATTGAGCTGCATGAGCTGCTTGTACATTTTGGAGATTAATCCTTTGTCAGTTGCTTCATTTGCAAATATTTTCTCCCATTCTGAGGGTTGTCTTTTCGTCTTGCTTATGGTTTCCTTTGCCATGCAAAATCTACAAACAATAAATGCTGGAGAGGGTGTGGAGAAAAGGGAACCCTCTTGCACTGCTGGTGGGAATGTAAATTGATACAGCCACTATGGAGAACAGTATGGGGGATCCTTAAAAAACTAAAAATAGAACTACCATATGACCCAGCAATCCCACTACTGGGCATATACCCTGAGAAAACCATAATTCTAAAAGATACATGCACCACAATGTTCACTGCAGCACTATTTACAATAGCCAGGACATGGAAGCAACCTAAATGTCCATCAACAGATGATTGGATAAAGAAGATGTAGCACATATATACAATGGACTATTACTCAGCCATAAAAAGGAACGAAATTGAGTTATTTGTAGTGAGATGGATGGACCTAGAATCTGTCATACAGAGTGAAGTAAGTCAGAAAGAGAAGAACAAATACCGTACGCTAACGCAAATACATGGAATTGAAAAAAGCGGTACTGATGAACCTAGTGGCAGGGCAGGAATAAAGACGCAGACATAGAGAACGGACTTGAGGGCATGGGAGGGGGAAGGGGAAGCTGGGATGAAGTGAGAGGGTAGCACTGACGTATATACACTACCAAGTGTAAAATAGATAGCTAGTGGGAAGCAGACGCCTAGCACAGGGAGATCAGCTCGGTGCTTTGTGACCACCTAGAGGGGTGGGATAGGGAGGGTGGGAGGGAGGCTCAAGAAGGAGGGGATATGGGGATATATGTATACATACAGCTGATTCAATTTATTGTACAGCAGAAACTAACACAACATTGTAAAATATTTATACTCCAATAAAGGTGTGGGAAAAAAAACAAAAAACATGGGGTGCTCCATAGACACTGAAACCTATATATCCAGATCCCAGCCCTGCACTAGATTTGCAACCTTAGGCTAGTTCCTTAACCTCTCTTGGCCACAGAGCAAAAATTTCAAATTAACAAGGTGTATGCAAGGATTACATTAGATGATATGTGCTGAAAAAGTTTAAAAAAATATGTAAATATATGAAAGTCTATATGGGAAATAATATTGAGTAAAAATAATACAACTGGATCTGTAGTCACCAATACATGACAAAAATAAATTTTGCATGATATAAAGCATTAGAATTTTAAGTCTACTGGGTTTTGTGTTTGGTAAAGTTACAGTACTTGGGTTTTTTTTTTTTTTTTTTTGCGGTACGCAGGCCTCTCCCGTTGCGGAGCACAGGCTCCGGACGTACAGGCTCAGCGGCCATGGCTCACGGGCCCAGCCACTCCGCGGCACGTGGGATCTTCCCGGACCGGGGCACGAACCCACATCCCCTGCATCGGCAGGTGGACCCCCAACCACTGCGCCACCAGCAAAGCCCCAGTACTTGGTTATAATAAAAACTGTAAGCTAAAAATCTTTCCATGTCCTCAGCCCCTATCCCCTTCTCTCTTTTGTTTTTCCCTCTTCCTTTCTGCTTTCCCCAAGAATAGCAAAGGCCATGGGACAACCAGACTAGAGCTGTCAGGTGGAACCCAGTATGAAAACAGCCCCCAAAGACATGGAATCTATCTTTAAAGTCTGAAGGCCAAAGAGAGGAGTCAGGTGTCCCACTAAAATATAACCAACCTTTCAGCATCGGCATTAAAATAAAAGATCACATCATTTTCAAATGCCAAATCCATAATTTTACTCACCTCCCCTTCCACCACAGATTCTGAAATAGTGGAGATTTGGCATGAAACCCAAAGTCATAGCCCTAACTTAAGATCACCTTCTAAGGTGGCTGACGGGTACATGAGCTATAACACCAGACCAGCCTAGGTTTGAATCCCAGCTCTTCCTACTGACAAGTTCTGTTACCTCGGGAAAGTTACTTCCCCACTCTGAGTCTCAGAGGTGAAATGAAGGTTCTAAATCATAGGATTATCAGTGCATTATGAGGCAGCAAAAGTACCAGCCTGTGTTCACTGCTTCTTGGGTGCAGCTTGCCAGGTGATTCCAGAATAACTTGGGGAAGAGGGCCAGGGAGGTCAGCCTGGGTCTTCTCCTAAGAAATGGACAGGCGTCTTACTATCACCTTGATAGTCTGGGAAGCTTAGGCCACGAAAAAGAGTAGAAGAAAGTTATAAATCTGAGGAAAGTGTCTAATGGAAAGCAAATCTTCCCCTTAAAAGAAAGGGGGCTGGAGAGAATATGACATTCCCAAAACCCCAGCTGAGAAACTCAGAAAGCCCAAGTCAAGAGGCCCCAGCCCTGGGCCTGGAACTCCCAGCCACACCCCTGCCCTCTGAACCCGTAGAGGAATTTGCTAAAGCACCAATCTAAACAAACCAAAGATTTCCACCTGAAGTCCGGCTTTCTAACAGCAGGGCGAGCCAGAAGAAGACGTGATTGTTGGCGTGTAAATGTGTGATCTTCACGTCTCATTCAACCCCCAAACTTCAAGGCTATACTGTCCTCTTTCCTGACACCCATTCTTAGATCCCAACAGCCCACGGATGCAAACATAATAAAAGTAAAAATTGAATCAAGGTGTTTGTGTTTTCTCCCCCAAGCAGAAGCAAGCGCTCTGCAAACACAGACAGCCTTGTTTCGGCGCAGATGTCAGGAATGTCGAGCCTGTAAATCTGCCCAGGCGGTTCTGTTCTTGAATCATTAAGAACAACCAAGTGGGTGGAATGAGAACATGAAATTGCTGTGTGCACTCATGTTTTGTTTATGGAGCAATCGTCTCTAGACGTGTTTTCTTTTTTTATGGAGAATCTTTTCTATGTTAGCCTTTGAATACCCCACGTTCCTTCCTCTCCCCAGCTCTCCCACACCCACTAAAAAGAAACACTGAGAGCATTACAAAAATCTCCGCAAATTTAAAGAATAGGTTAAATAAAGCGTCTCTCTAAACTGATTTCATTTACTCAGTCAAAATAAATGATTTATGAATAACACATGTAACAACTGAATTTGAACATTGCGTATTATTTACCAAGCTCATAACAACTGCTCCCAAATCATAAAAATCACTTTCCCTTCTCCGTCATTGTACAAGGAGGATCTTGTTAGCCCAGTGAATTGCCAGTCCTGTGATGCTAATTATTAGCAGGGTTTAATTGGTGATTTATGCACCTACCACAGGATTCTTCACTTAACTTCACTGTGCCTCAGTTTATCTATAAAATGGGCATTATATCTAATTTGTGGAGCTTGCATGCCTAGAACATAGTAAGCACTCGTTATTAAACTATAGCAGTTACTGTTGTTACTGTGCAGACAGGATGGAGTAGGCTTTCGCCACATCCTAGGAATCTTTTTCTCTGAGGCACCCCTCCACCAACGTTGGCACAGAGCAGACACACAACAAAGGGTGCCTCTCAGACTTAGCATGGTGATAACAACCCCAGTCAGTGCCCCAGTCTTCCTGGACCCCCAGCAGTTTCTGTCCCTGTCTACACTGTCCTGCCCGGCGGCTCCCCGCTACTCCCCCACCCTCGAAGGGGTGTGTGCGTTTGTTGGACTCTGGTGCTGTGTTTACCGTCCGGATGGGTCTCGCTTTATTGTTTCTTCTCTTGTTGTTTTTGGCTTCTCGGCATTGTCCTCCCTGGTACCCCCCCCCAGCCACGTTCTCAGTGGCACATCGCTGTGATGTTCCCTTGTTTGGGGCAGCAGGCTTGCTGCTAGAGGCAGAGAATGATGGCATCAGGTGCTTTAAAGGAGGGAGAGGGGTCTTCCCTGGTGGCGCAGTGGTTAAGAATCCGCCTGCCAATGCAGGGGACACGGGTTCGAGCCCTGGTCCGGGAAGATCCCACATGCTGCGGAGCAACTAAGCCCGTGTGGCACAACTACTGAGCCTGTGCTCTAGAGCCTGAGCGCCACAACTACTGAGCCCACGTGCCACAACTATTGAAGCCTGCGCGCCTAGAGCCCGTGCTCCACAACAAGAGAAGCCACCACAATGAGAAGCCCGCGCACCGCAACCAAGAGTAGCCCCCACTCGCTGCAACTAGAGACAGCCTGCGCGCAGCAACAAAGACCCAACGCAGCCAAAAATAAAAAATAAATTAAATAAAATAAATTTTAAAAATAAATAAATAAATAAAGGAGGGAGAGATTGCATTACATTTTCCCTCAGGAAAACGATCTTGGGTTTTAAAAAATGTTCCAGGGAACGGATCTAATAACTTAGTTCGGTAATAATTTCTCCTCTGCTGGCTCTAAGTGCAAGGATTCTTTCAGAAACAACAGAGCATTACTGCTTTTCAATAGGCTAATGGGACTGAATTTTCAGAGGGCTTTCATCTGGAGGAGGGCTTTTCAGACTATCCACAACACAAACAGGTACAGGGAAGCCTCGCCAGCCTGGAAACGGATAAAGGCAGGGCAGCAAGGCCAGGGCCAGTCCTGGAGAGAACCCAAGGAGCCCTCTGGGGTGCCATGGGCTCTCCAAATCCCTCTCTCCCTGAGGTTCCACAGAGGTACTTTGCCCTATGAGCTGAAAGCCTGTCCAGCCAACGTTCAGTCCCAGGACAACGTTTTAGCCACAGGAATGCTAACCAGGCCAGCAGGCCTACTTCCTTCAAGCTCTGGAAATGCTGGAGGCTGTCCATCCCCAGCCAAACCCACTCCAGAAGCTGATCAAATTAGAGAACTGAGAGCAGCGACCACAGACTTTTCCAAGAGAGCTGTCATGCTGTCAGTCAACCAGCCCCTAATTTCTGGTGGGTTGTAAAAGTGTCATTTATCTTGCTAGCTTCAAGGTGAACAGCCCAGTAGGATTCTAAGTCAAATGATGCAAAAACAGCTACTCTCGGTGATGATTCTGTGCTTCAGAATTAAAAACAAAGCAGAAAACTACGAATGTACTTTTATAGTGATTGCAAATATTGTAGTGAAGAAATCACTTTCTGTTAAATTCCCTTGGTGAAGCCACGTGTAACCTGCATTGACAGGCACTGGAGGCCCACAGCCATGTAGCAGCACCTCATGGGTGCAAGTGGAGTTCTGCCCTTAAGGCCTCAGGCCAAGTTTTCACCACTATGACATTGTCCAAACAATTAGGGGATGGGCCCCAGGGAAAATGGGTGGAGCCAGGCTGATTAGGATCTTAGGGGGCTCCGGGGGCAGCTGGAGGCGGGACAGCAACAGTGGCCCTGACACAGTGAAGCGGGTGGCTGAGGGATGTCCGGATGCTGGTCTGAGGCCACTGGACATTTATGTCCTTTCCTGGGCTTGCAGACCTAGGATTTAGAAAATCATGGAGAAGTTTTCATTTCTGAGAAGGGCCAAGTGAAAAAGAATTTCGTGTAGCCATGAAGCCAGAGCATTGGGGTGGTGGGGTCTGCATTTGTGGTGGGGTTTGGGGAGGAGGAGATTTAGGGGACAAAAAGACAAAGTGTTTCACTGACTCATTATTTAAATTACTTATAGGATACAAAAATGCTATTCAATAAATATTACCCCGGGCTTCCCTGGTGGCACAGTAGTTGAGAGTCCGCCTGCCGATGCAGGGAACATGGGTTCGTGCCCCGATCCGGGAAGATCCCACATGCCGCGGAGCGGCTGGGCCCCATGGCCGCTGAGCCTGCGCGTCCAGAGCCTGTGCTCCGCAACGCGAGAGGCCACAACAGTGAGAGGCCCGCATACCGCAAAAAAACCACAAAAAACCAAAAACAACCTCCCCGTTTGTTCAAGTCCTGAAAGAAGGAAATCCAACTCATTTGCTAATAAATTCAGGCCACAGGAGTAAAAAATAATTTCAACTTGTACTGAAAGTGTGCTTTAATGCCTGTCTAAATGTTGAACCATAATAGCTTCTCTTTTTCACAGTTTCGGGGGGAAAAGTACCATTATATGCTTCTGGAAAATAGAAGTGTCATTCTCAGCATGTGCCCACCATTAATATCTCCGTCTTCCAGCCCCGTAGAGCTTTGTCTCTGCAGGCTTCTAACGTCATGTTATGATTTTTACAGTCAGAAGCACAAACAAGTTCTGTTGCTAATGAGAGGTCAGGTTTCCCACCCTGATTTAGACAACCGCTCCATCCAAGAATTCATTGCCTTTCAACATTTCTGCTTGTGAAGTGACAACTTATTCCTCTCAGAAACATTTCACACGTACTGATTGTTGCTCAGCAGCCAGCTCACATCAGCGGCTCTGAGCGCTACCCCTGGGCCTGGGCAAATCCCGAGAGAGGAAGTGGCCTCTTCCCACAGACAGCGGGCACCAGGGAAGGGGCAGGACACCTGCTGCCTACCCACAGCTCAAGCCCCCACTGGTCCTTACGGTGGCAGCCCTGAGCCCAGGCCTCCCCCTTTTCAAGGGACAAAGGTCAAGCATGAGTGAGGTGGAAAAAAACAGCATCTCAAGCAAGGCACAGGCTGGGAAGCTTGTGGGGGCTGGGAGGGTATTGGTTTGAGGCTCTTTGGGTTAAAAACAAACAACTGAAAGAACCAGTCAGACAGCAGCTTGGAGCCACGTGTCTGAGCCAGACAATAAGCTTTTAAAATTCCATAGAGCGCAAGCACTGCACAAGAACACTGATGTCAGAGCTCTGCCCTGGTCTTGTGAAACGCACCAGGGCCCCTAAGTGGCAGGGGGGCCCCTCAGTGGCGGGGAAGAGTGGGGGATGTCCCAGCCAGCTCTCGGGTGGGAAGAGCACAGACACGCCAGCCCAGGAGATGCAGGCCTGGAGAGGCAGCTCGGCCAGGCCTGCTTAATTGATACAGGCTCCTAATGAGCAGGAAAAACACCATTTGGGGCCATTTGCTGTGAAATGGACTGGGATGTATGAGAAATCGGACTTGTAAGGGCAGAAAACACACACGTCGGCAGAAAATAATGTGTCGGAAGAGTTTTAAATTGAAGACATGCCGTTCTGAGTGTGCAGAGGTGTTAATGCTGATGTAATCAATCATTTCATATTTGAAGATTGAGATTTTTTTCCCCTTTTAATTAATTAGCCAGGAGACTCATTGTAGTACATTTTTCATGTCAAATAAGCAGTGGGTTCTAAGAGAAGGGGAGGGGGGCACCACAGGGGAAAAATAGTGGCAGCAGTAGTGATACAGTGTACTGTGAAAAGTTCAGGGAACCACCGTCATCTCTGCCCGAAAATTCTGGGAACCCAGGACTGCTCCAAATGCATGGGATTTATCCAAGTCCCATGAATGCAAGGCTCCACTGGTGCTCACTTTTTCATAACCTGCATTTAGCCCCTTACCAAGAGCTATGGCCTATTTGGATGATGGATTTGTCTTTTATGGGAAAGAGGGTGTATCATAAAGGCCAACGATCGGGCTCTGCAGCCAGCCACCCAGGGTTCCAGTTCTGACTGTACCTTCTTAGCTGGAGACTTTGCACAAGTCACTTAGACTTCGTGCCTCAGTTTCCTGCTCTGTACAATGAAGATGATAGTCGTACCTACCTCAGGGTTGTTGACAGGAGAAAACAAAAGAATACATATAAACTGCTGACTTAGGTACCTGGCACATACTGACGACTGAAAAGTGGTAGGTTTTATTACTAGAACAGTTGCGCTTCTTTGTGGAACAGACCACCCTTGACTTCCTCTTTACAAAGCTTTGCGTGTGGCAGGGGGGTGGGAGGAGGGGGAGGATAAACTATACACAACATAAATGTTAACGTTTTAACCATTTTTAAGTGTACAGCTATGTAGCATTAAGTACATTCACATTTTTGGACAACCATCACCACCAGCCATCTCTGGACCTTTTTCATCTTCCCCAGTTGAAACTCTGTACTCATTAAACGAAAATTTCCCATTCCTCTTGGCAACCACCTTTCTACTTTCTGCGACCACGAATTTGACTACTCTGGGTACCTCATAGGAGAGGAATTGTACACTATTTGTCCTTTGTGACAGGCTTATTTCACTTAGAACAACGTCTTCAAGGCTCATCCATGTTGTAGCATGTGTCAAAATGTCCTTCCTTTTTAAGGCTGAATAATATTCCATTGTACATACATATCACATTTAGTTTATCCATTCACCCATCAATGGATACTCCTGTCTTTTGCTTATTGTGCATAATGTTGCTGTGAACAAGGTGTACAACTATTTCTTCAAAACCCAGCTTCCTGGGGCTTCCCTGGTGGCGCAGTGGTTAAGAATCCGCCTGCCAATGCAGGGGACATGGGTTCGAGCCCTGGTCCGGGAATATCTCACATGCCGCGGAGCAACTAAGCCCATGTGCCACAACTACTGAGCCTGTGCTCTAGAGCCCGCATGTCACAACTACTGAGGCCGGCGGGCCTAGAGCCCGTGCTCCACAACAAGAGAAGCCACCGCAATGAGAAGCCTGCGCACCACAAGGAAGAGTAGCCCCCGCTCGCCGCAACTAGAGAAAAGCCTGCACACAGCAATGAAGACCCAATACAGCCAAAAATAAATAAATAAAATAAATAGAAATTTAAAAACAAAAACAAAAAAACCCGGCTTCCAGTTCTTCTGAGTATATACCCAGAGGTGGAATTGCTGGGTCATATGGTAATTCCATTTAATTTCTTGAGGCATTGTCACATTGTTTTCCACAGTGACTGCACCATTTCACAATCCCACCAGCAATGTACAGGGTTTCAATTACTCCACGTACTCACCAACACCTGTTTTCTAGGATCTTTTTGGTTTTTTTAATAGCCATCCTAATGAAGTGGTATCCCATTGTGGTTTTGATATGCATTTCCTAATGACTCATGATATTGAGCACCTTTTCATGTTCCACAGAGCTTTCTGACAGCAAATATAAAGGGGAGAGCATAGCAGAAACTCCTTGGGTTCTGGGCATAAGAACTGCTAAGAGTGAGGGAATTCAAGCTTCCTGTCTATCAGGATGTTAGGTAGATAGATAGATGATAGATAGATGAATATGGAGAGAGATTACATTTAGTATAAACATAGAAACAAAAGTCTTGCCTGGTTTGTGTCAAAATCTAACTCACAGGGTTTAGCTCTGGGACAGTGGGAGGATCTTTTCTATTTCTATTTTACTTTATATGTTCCATGAGAAGGGAGGATGGAGGGGGTGTGAAATCACAAGTGTTCTACTTTTGTGTTTTTCTGTATTTTTCAATATTTCTATAATGTGTTGCTTTTGTAACAAGAAAAAATTTTTTTTCACATTTTTTTCCTTTGTTTGGCTCTGCCACGCGGAATTCAGGAACCTAGTTCCCCGACCAGGGATCAAACTCCTGCCTCCTGCAGTGGAAGCACAGAGTCCTAACCACTGGACCACCAGGGAAGTCCCCAGATATTCTTTATTAACCTGATGTATTAGTTTCCTATTGCTGCTGTAGAAAATTACCACAACTTTAGTGGCTTAAAACAATACAAATCGGGCTTCCCTGGTGGCGCAGTGGTTGAGAGTCCGCCTGCCGATGCAGGGGACACGGGTTCATGCCCCGGTCCGGGAAGATCCCACGTGCCGCGGAGTGGCTGGGCCTGTGAGCCATGGCCGCTGAGCCTGCGCGTCCAGAGCCTGTGCTCCGCAGCAGGAGAGGCCACAGCAGTGAGAGGCCCGCACACCGCAAAAAAAAAAACCAAACAAACAAACAAAAAAAACCCAACAAATTTACTCTCTTATAATTCTGGAGGCCAGAAGTCCAAAATCAGTTTTACTGGACTAAAGACAGTGTGTTGGCAGGACTGGTTCCTTTTCCAGATTCTCGAGGATGCCTTCATTCCTGGGTTCATGGCCCCTTCCTTTGTCTTCAAAGCTAGCAGTGAGGCATCTTTAAATCCCTCTCTGACTCTGACATTTCTGTCTCCCTCTTACAAGGACCCTTGTGATTATATGGGACCCACTTGGACAATCCAGGATAAATCTCC
The DNA here is from genome assembly GCF_003676395.1 of Aethalodelphis obliquidens. NCBI lineage: Eukaryota > Metazoa > Chordata > Mammalia > Artiodactyla > Delphinidae > Aethalodelphis > Aethalodelphis obliquidens. The sequence goes on along the minus strand of NW_020837956.1, from coordinate 9,527,552 downwards.
CCATCTCAAGAGCTATAATTTAATCGCATCTGCAATCTCTTTTACCATATGAAGTAACACATTCACAGGTTCTGGGCATTAGGATGTGGACATCTTTGGGGAACCCTTATTCAACCTACTACACCTGCCTGACACCCATCACACATTACATTGTTTCTATTGCAAAAGACATTCTGAGTTCCTAACTCCAACACTTCTTTCTTCACCCATCTGTATGAGAGCACTTGGCATTCGATATCGTGGCTATTTCACAAAGGTCTGTCTCCCTACTCGCCTGCTTTGAGGATAGAGACAAGAACTATTCATCTCAAGTCTGCCCTGTGCTTGACACAGTGATGATTAACACCTGTGCTTGAGCAAATGCTGATTGAATACATATTGAATTGTAAATTAAGGTGTCCCTCTAATGATGTATTTATATTATGGAAATAAACAAGAAAAGGTGGGTTAGGTGAGAATGTGACTTGGTGGGAAGAGAAATGGCCTCTGGACCAGAATTCTGAGCAGCAAAAGGAGCAGAGCGGAGAGGCTTGGGTAGGAGAGAAAAGAGTGAGGTGGAAGGGCAGGAGTGCCCCCAACCATGGCCCCTCCCTGAGTCCTGGGTGCAGACAGTATTAAGTCTAGGAGGTAGTTGTGAATGTGAATGCGGCAGGCAAGGATTTGGGTGCAAGAACATTATTTGGGAGACGATCCCAGGAAGCACAGAGAGGGAGTGGAGTAATGAGATTGGATGGCATAAAGCCAAGTAAGAGTGCATTGATGGGCACTGCGGGCACCTGGGTCCCAACCTCCTGGGGACCCCTCAGAATTGTCCCACAGAGATGCATCTACAGGGACATTCACTGCCCTTGCTTGGACTGTACATATGAGAGATGTGTACAGGTGACCTGAAGGGGGCCCTAAAGGGATATGGCAGGACCAATGCTGTCTGTTCAACATGGTTATTACTATGAGGTGAGATTACATGGGTGTACACCTTTGACTTTATTTACTTTTGTAATTTTTTTATTGTTTTTTAAAATATTTTATCTATTTATGTATGTTGCATCGGCTCTTAGTTGCAGGCGCACGGGATCATCGTCGAGGCATGAGGGATCTCTTCAGTGTGGCTTGTGGACTCTTCGTTGCAGCACTCGGGCTTCTCTCTAGTTGTGGCGCGCCGGCTCCAAGGTGCATGGTCTCTGTTAGTTGTGGCACACAGCCTCCGGAGCGTGTGGGCTCTGTAGTTTGCAGTATGCGGGCTCTCTAGTTGCACACGAGCTCAGCAGTTGTGGAGCATGGGCTTAGTTGCCCCACGGCATGTGGGATCTTAGTTCCCCGGGCAGGGATAGAACCTGCATCTCCTGCATTAGAAGGATTCTTTACCCCTGAACCACCAGGGAAGTCCCTGTAATATTTTTAAATTTTACAAAATTTTATTAAAAAGAGGAATATTGGGACTTCCCTGGTGGCGCAATGGTTGCAGTCCGCCTGCCAATGCAGGGGACACAGGTTTGAGCCCTGGTCCGGGAAGATCCCACATGCCGCGGAGCAACTAAGCCCGTGCACCACAACTACTGAGCCTGTGTGCCTAGAGCCCGTGCTATGAAACAAGACAAGCCACCGCAATGAGAAGCCCGCGCACCGCAACGAAGAGTAGCCCCTGCTCGCCGCAACTAGAGAAAGCCCACGTGCAGCAATGAAGACCCAACACAGCCAAAAATAAATTAATTAATTATTTTTTTTAAAAAAAGAGGAATATTTCCACACCAGTCAAAATGGCCATCATTAAAAAGTCTACAAATATCAAATGCTGAAGAGGATGTGGAGAAAAAGGGAGCCTCCTACACTGTTGGTGGGAATATAAGTTGGTGCAGCCACTGTGGAAAACAGTATGGAGGTTCCTCAGAAAACTAAAAATAGAATTACCATATGATTCAGCAATCCCACTCCCGGGCATATATCCAGACAAAACTATAATTCAAAAAGATACATGTACCCCAAAATAATGCAACATGGATGCAACAGAGATTATCATAGTAAGTGAAGTAAGTCAGAAAGAGAAAGACAAATACTGTATGATATCGTTTATATGTGGAATCTAAAATATGACACAAATGAACTTATCTACAAAACAGAAACAGAATCACGGACATAGAGAACAGAGTGGTGGTTGCCAAGGGGGAGGGGTTGGGGCAGGGTTTGAGTGGGAAGTTGGGGTTAGCAGATGTAAGCTTTTATGTATAGAATGGATAAACAACAAGGTCCTACTGTATAGCACAGAGAACTATATTCAATATCCTATAATAGGGACTTCCCTGGTGGCGCAGTGGTTAAGAATCCGCTTGCCAATGCAGGAGACACAGGTTCGAGCCCTGGTACAGGAAGATTCCCACATGCCGTGGAACAACTAAGCCCGTGTGCCACAATTACTGAGCCTGTGCTCTACAGCCCGTGAGCCACAGCTACTGAGGCCCGCGGGCCTAGAGCCCATGCTCCACAACAAGAGAAGCCACCGCAGTGAGAAGCCCATGCACCACAACGAAGAGTAGCTCCCACTCGCCACCAACTAGAGAAAGCCTGCGCACAGCAATGAAGACCCAATGCAGCCAAATATAAAGAAATACATTTTAAAAAAATGTATATATGTATAACTGAATCACTTTGCTGTACAGCAGTAATTAACACATTGTAGATCAACTGTACTTCAAAAAAAATTAAAAATTTTTTTAACAAATTAAATTTAAAAAGAGGAACATTTCCATTTTGTAAAAAATATAGATAATTAAAGGAAATATGTATTCTCCACCCCTCAAGATCCTACTCTACAGTTGGGTCCTTCGAGAAGGATCAGTTTTCAGCTTCTAAGAAAGCTGCCACCTTGATTTTCCTAGTCTGATATATATGTAGAGAAAACACCCCTCTGGTATTTCTGACTTTAACTAAAATTCTCTCTCACCCCCCTTGTTTGCCACGATCTTTATACAGTTATCATTTTCCCATCACAGTTCCTCAGAGTCCATCTCTCATCATTAATAGGCTCTTCTCAACATAAAATAAATATGGGACTTCCCTGGTGACGCAGTGGTTAAGAATCCGCCTGCCAATGCAGGGGACATGGGTTCGAGCCCTGGTCCGGGAAGATCCCACATGCCGCCTAGCAACTAAGCCCGTGCACAGCTACTGAGCCTGTGCTCTAGAGCCTGCAGCCACAACTACTGAGGCCTGCATGCCTAGAGCCCGTGCTCCGCAACAAAGAGTAGCTCCCACTCGCTGCAACTAGAAAAAGCCCGCCCCCCACCCCCGGCCGTGTAGCAACAAAGACCCAAAGCAGCCAAAAATAAATTTAAAAAAAAAAAAAGAAAAGAAATATCAGGAATTACAAAGTCATCTAGTTCATTCTGTTAGGATAAGCTTTTTTCTTTTATTTTCTTGCTAAAATGAATTTTGTTTTTATCTGACTGTTTTCAGACAATACCCCACCCTGGGACCTGTCTACATGAATACCTACATTCAACTCCTTGATTCTGGAGTGTTGGGCTATGAAGAAGAAGACCATATAACTAGCTGTTATAAGTGACAGGACCTTCTGAGTATGAAGAACTCGAGTGAACTGCCAGGCTCTGTGGGTGCCCTTGGGGTTCACGGTGACAACATAGCAGGTCCCTACCAGCAGTCCCTGTGGTCACTCCCAGGTGCAGATCATAATAACAGCTCCCCCAGGGGACACCTGGGTTTGGGTGGATAAGGGTCAAACCAGAAGCATCACAGCCTAAAGGCACTGGAGTCACTTCTCCCGTCTAGTTTCTTTCTTTCTTTCTTTTTTCTTTTTTTTTTTTCCGGCGGCGCTGCATAGCTTGCAGGATCTTAATTCCCCGACCAGGGATCGAACCCGTGCCCTCTGCAGTGGAAGCGTGGAGTCTTAACCACTGGACCGCCAGGGAAGTCCTCCTGTCTAGTGCCTTGAAGAGAAAGAGAAAGAATACGAAAAACTTTTTTTCACTTATTCATCCCACAAATTCTTTTTTTTTTTTTTTTTTTTTGCGGTACGCAGGCCTCTCACTGTTGTGGCCTCTCCCGTTGCGAAGCACAGGCTCCGGACGCGCAGGCTCAGCGGCCATGGCTCACGGGCCCAGCCCCTCCGCGGCATGTGGGATCCTCCCGGACAGGGGCACAAACCCGTGTCCCCTGCATCGGCAGGCGGACTCTCAACCACTGCGCCACCAGGGAAGCCCCACCCCACAAATTCTTGTAGGGTATCTCCTATGGTCCAGGCACTGTGCTAGGTACTCAATCAAAGGTTAAATGGGAATTACTTTTCCCAAGAGGAATAAAATGTGTGATGCCTGGGATGCTATCTGGTCAGCTCTGAAATGGAACAGATAAGGGTGGGGAGAAAACAGAAAGGGGAGAGGGAGCAAATAATCCCTACCCAAGAGAAGTACTGGAGTCATAGCAAATTGCCCACTGCTGGCAGCTGGTGACTGACCAAGTTTACAAAGACAGGGTATCACATCCTATCTAAAACCTTAAAGAACATAGTGCTTCCATAAATAAGCATCACGCACACACACATTCCAGAATGCTCTACTGGCATGTCACACACAGTGGAGAAGGAGGGCTGCATTTTTGTTTACTTTGGCAAATCTAAATTTGGATCTACAGTCTCATCACAAAGCCTGCCTCACAGACCCTGGTCCCTATCAGGCCTGTGTCCCTCATACAGCAGGCCCTGGCAGCCAGGGGACCAGGCCAACCCACTAACACAGGCTAGACCCCGGGCCTGGGGTCACCTGCCTGCGGTCCCCTGATGGCCCACTGTTCTGCCCATCCACGGTGCAATCTGTCTTGCAAAACAACTGGCATTCAGTTTTCAGGGGATGAGCACCAAGTGCAAAATATTTAGCAACCAGAAGTTAAGCTTCATCACAAAATTAGTTGCCTCCTTAGTGAATTAAATTCAATTAGCTGCCTCCTTATCTTAACTGTGCCCCCCTCTTCCCACATCCATGTAAGGGAGTTCAAGGGAGGGGGTTAGGTGGGCACTTGGTAGGAAACGCCGTAGGCAGGATATTGGTGCAAAGGAATAGCTGGCTTTTCCTCCAAATTTACTTCCACTAAGGGACTGACTCCCCCCGCCCTCCTGGCATATACACTCAGCACTCTGAGAGCCGCAGGAGACCACCCTGCTCTGACAACTTTCTCTGCCACTGACATTATCTCCTGATTATCTTCTCAGCAGTGATGGTTGGGTACCAGTCCTCAACTTGTGCAAGATGATTATAATACCCGATCTGATTGGGAGGAAAGGAAATTCTGCTGTTCTTTGAGTTTCTTGGGGCTGTTATTATTTTTCCAAAGGAGCCTAAGTAATATTCACAATAATCAGATGGGAAAAAACACACACATTAACTTCAAACGACCCTTACTCAGAAAACAATAACACACATTTTTTAGCCAGATGAATATGTTTATGTAACAGGGTGACTTGTCCAGAGCAGAGATTCCAAGAACCAGAGCCATTAAGTTAATGGCCTGAAACAGAGCCCAAGAGACCCGTGTTTGTTCCATGACACACGCCCTGGGTGGTGGGATGCACTGCAGTCTTCAAAAAAGGATTTTTTTTTTTTTTTTTTTAAGAACAAATGACTTTTTCCAATAGCCTTGAGCTATGCAGCTGCAGTCTGTGGTAAGCTTTGCAAGGGGAAGAGGCCAGTGTGGCCTGGATATCAAGAGATGGCATTTAAAGGTCAACTTCAATGGGTCTGTCATTGCCCTGTATCTGTCCTTAGAGAAGGAAGGCTGGGAATCATACCCCACATCCTTTCCCCAGCCTCTAGCCCTGTCTCTGGTCTCTGCTCACCTCTTGGTGACCTAAGACAGTTTCTGTGACCTAAGCTCATTTCTTTTCTCCAGCGTAGAGCCAATTGTTTAGATAAACAAACAGGGCCTGCCACCTGAGCCTGAGCTAATTCCCTGGGTTGCAGGAGCCGGTTAAGCTTGTGGTACAAGGGAAACCAGTAAAGGGCCGGGAATGGACTGTGCTTCCACAGCAATGGAAACACCAGCCAAAGTGTTCACAGGCCTGACACCTTGGGGTGAGGCCCGTACACGGAGTTCCACTGCAGGTCAATAAGCCACCCTCCTAGACTTTTCCTCCTCGGGGACTCTCTGGAGAAGAGCGAAGGCCTGAGAATTTGGTACAAGGCACACCACAGTACTTCTTAGTTCTTAAACATATGGACAACAGCTCTGAGACTTCCAGACCAGAGCAGCCATGTGGGTTTACTGAAACTGGGAGTTGGGGTTGGATCTCCAGTTCTGGTTTGACTCCGAACCTACTGTGCAGTTATCTGAACACCACCTAGTTCGTTGGGGCCATTTTCTTTCATTTTGCCTAAATAAAGTTATTAGAGCAACCTCCCAAGCCATCAGCTTACTGGTCATTAAACCCTAGAATTGCTCAGGTGAAAGGGACTGTCTAAATTAAAAACCAGCATTAATGATTCTATTACTGGCTTTATGAGAGGAAATGTTGGAAGAGGATGTCACAGTGCTCAAGCTTCCCTTCCCCTCTCCTGCCCATCTGTCTCCCCCAAGCTCTGCAGGGCACCAGCCTTGCGGGTTCCTTGAGTGCGGTCATTAGCAAGGCTGCCGCTGCCGCTCCAGGAAGCTGGGACACGTGGACCATAAGCAGGGCTGCCAGTGTCATTTATAACTTCAGGCCTAGGCTATTTCTTGTAAATAACTGGAGAAACAAATGCCTCTCTCGCGCTTGTCTTTCCTCAGTCCCTCCTCAAATCAATTCAACAAAGATTTGCTGGCCAGTTCCTAAGCTTCAAACGGAGGAGGAGAGAAAACTGCAATCCCGCTGAAGAAATATTTATCATTACCGAGGATACGCAAGGCGCTGAGGTCGGCCCTGAGGATGTCGAAACGAATGCCACAAGTGTCGCCCACCTTTGAGATGCTGACAGAAGACGCAGTCCTTACCCTTAAGGAACGTATGGCCCCAGAGACAAATGGTTAGGTGCCTGCCACTCAACCAGCTGGGACACAAGGCTGAACACCGGGCCGTGGCCAAGCGCTTCGAGGTGGCAGAGGGGCCCTTCCTAAGGCAGGGACGCGGGTAAGCTTCCCGGAGGCTGAGGCATCTGAGCAGGACTGAGAAAGAGGCACAGGATTTCAGCAGGGGAAAGAAGGTGACCCGGGAACAGGATGCAGAAAGTCCAGGTGGCAGCAAAGCGCCGAAGGGCTTCAAGGAAAGCCACTGGAGCGTGCAGAGGAGCAGGGAGAGATGTGGGGCCGCTGTGGCCGCAGGCCACCGGGGGTAGCGCTGGCGGTGGGGGGGATCTTGGAGGCCGTGCTGGAGATTCTGAACCTGACTTGAACATGTTGGGAACCACGGGGAGTTTCCGAGGGGAGGGCCTCCGTCCCATATTCTTGCTTCCTCTGACTCGAGTCCCCTCACCACCACCACCCCACTCCATTCCCGTTTAGGGCCCTCTCACCTTCCAGGCATGAGCGTAGAGTAGGGAAGGGGCCAGGGCTCAGCCTCCCCCTCTCTCCTCACCTGTGGGACCGTGTAGGGAGGCAGGGGCTGGGATTCAAACACAGGGGTCCGTCCCAACTCTGATCACACTGCCCGGCTGTGTGACATCAGGCCGGTCCCCCTCTGGTATGAATTTCCTCTTCTGGAGTAGAGAGTGTTGAGCAAGATGACTCTGGGGTTTGTCCCACTCTGAGCGCTCCAACCTGATGGCCCATTTGGGAACACGGATGGGTCTGGGCTCCAGCTTAGCCTCTTCTGGTCCCCCAGTGGGAAGGAAGGTCAAGGGGAAAAGACCAGAACTGTTCCTCTCATAACCCCTAACACACCTGTGGGCCAAGACACACCAGTCTGCACATCTATGGTCAGCTTTACCAGCCAGTAGCTGGTAGTGGTAGCAGCAGGAACCAATAAACCCAAAACCACAAGCAGTAACAACCACTGTTTACTGGGCTTCTGCAACGTGTGCTGGGCACTTCACATACATTATGTCTGTTTAATTAAACCTTACAGCAATTTTCGTGCTAGGTATATTGCAGATGAGAAAACTCAGGCCAAGAGAGGTGAAGTAAGGCTGCCGAGAGTCACAGACCCCAGACGTGGTGGGCAGACTTCTCCACCCCGTCCCATACACTGGGCCCAGACTTAATCTTCCTAAGCGCGGTTTTGCTTTTGTTCCTGTCTCATTCATGGACTTCTTTCCAGAGCCTACTCACTCCTCAGAAAATAAAATCCAGATTTCTTGGCATGGTACTGCATGACCTAGTGTATGTTTCCAGTCTTATTTCTACTCCCCAAACCCTGAACTGTCATTCTGAGACTATGCCCTGTGCGTTCTTGGCCTTTGCTCCTCCAAATAAAATATCCCTGTGCCTATCTGTGCCTGTCAGAACCCCACCTGTCTGTAGGTATCACCTCAGTGTCCTCCCCCCAGAAGCTTCAGCCTCTCCACCTAGCCCTGTGCTTGTCCTTTTTCCAGATCCTCACTCAAAGCACCCTGAGCCTTTTGAGCCAGACAACTCTTTGTTACATGGAATTCTTCCCAAGATTGCAGGACGTTCAGCATCTCTGGACCTGCCTCCATCATGACCTCTAGTGATTATCATAATTAAAGTCATTACTCTCAGCTGAAACCATAAAACTCCAGAAGAACCATAGGCAATAAGCACCTTGACATCAGTCTTGGTGATGATTTTTTGGATTTGACAAAAAAAAGCAGAAGTAAATGAGACTACATCAAGCTAAAAAGTTTGTACACAGCAAAGGAAACCATCAACAAATGAAGAGGCAACCTACCTAATGGGAAAAAAATATTTGCAAATCATATAGCTGGTAAGGGGTTAATATCCAAAATACATAAAGAACTCATGCAATTCAATAGCAAAACAAACAATCCAATTTAAAAATGGGGCAGAAGATCTGAATAGACATATATATACAGAGAAGACATGCAGATGGCCAACAGATACATGAAAAGGTGCTCAACATCACTAATCAACGGGGAAATGCAAATCAAAACCACAATGAGATATCACCTCACACCTGTTTGAATGGCTAGTATCAAAAAGACAGGAAATAACAAGGGTTCACAAGGATGAGGAGAAAAGGGAACCCTCATGCACTGCTGGTGGGAATATAAATTAGTGCAGACACTGTGGAACACAGTATGAAAAAATTAAAAATACAACTACCATATGATCCAACAATCCCACTTCTGGGTATTTATCAGAAGAAAATGAAAACACTAACTCGAAAAGATATATATACACCCATGTTCACAGTAGCATTATTTATAATAGCCAAAATATGGAAACAACCTAAGTGTCCATCAATGGATAAATGGATAAAGAAACTGTAAGATATACACAATGGAATAGTATTCAGCCATAAAAAAGAATGAAATCTTGCCATTTGCAACAACATGGATGAACCTTGAGGATATTATGCTAAGTGAAATAAGTCAGAGAAAGACAAATACCATATGATCCCACTTCTATGTGGAATCTAAAAACAAACAAACAAAAAACTCCACAAGCTCATAGATACAGAGATTGGTGACTGTCAGAGATGGGGGTAGGGGAGGCACGGTGAGTAAGGGGATTGGCAAAATGGAGGAAGGGGATCAAAAGGTACAAACGATGCACAGCATGGTGACTACAGTTAATAACACGGTACTGCATACTTGAAAGTTGCTATGAGAGTAAAATCTTCAAAGTTCTCATCGCAAAAAAAAATTTTTGTGACTATATAATGTGACTGATATTAACTATTAACTAGATTTATTATGGTAATCACTTTACAATATATACAAATATCGAATCATTATGTTGTACACCTGAAACAAATATATGTCAATTATACCTCAATTTTTAAAAATCTCATTAAGAAAACAATAGGGCTTCCCTGGTGGCGCAGTGGTTGAGAGTCCGCCTGCCGATGCAGGGGACACAGGTTCGTGCCCCGGTCCGGGAAGATCCCACATGCCGCGGAGCTGCTGGGCCCGTGAGCCATGGCCGCTGAGCCTGCGCGTCTGGAGCCTGTGCTCCGCAACGGGAGAGGCCACGGCAGTGAGAGGCCCACGTACCGCAAAAAAAAAAAAAAATTAAGTTAAAAAAAATTAAAAGGTAAAATGATCCCTCTCACATTTCCAACCACCTTCTGGGATTGAAAACACCACTGCCTTGGATAACAATGATGTGTGTAGATGTCTATCTCCCCAGTGGGCTGCATGTACCTTGAGAGCAGGTATTATTTTTGAGTGCAGCTTTTTCTCCTATAAGCCTAGCACAATGCCTTGCACATTTCAAGCACTGATATGTCTGCTGAATGCACATACAGTACAATGCTCTTTTTATTTTCCTACTTAATAAGTAAACTCATTTTTTAAGTTCCATAGTCAAAGAGAGCAATAGCAATCCCCATGCCAAAATAATCTCTTCCTGGTTCTTCCATTTAGTCATCAAATTTTTTACTTAACTTTAAGAAATCTAGCAAAGAGTGCCAATGTCTGCAACTGCTCTCACTCACTAATGCAAAAACTGCAAAATCCCTAAGAGGATTTAAAGATGGTTACCCAAGCTCATACTTGCCAGGGCAGAACAAATACATAAATAGATAGATATTGAGCTAGATCCCAACACTGACAGATCCTGGCTTTTCCTTCTCTAGCAGAGCCATTTTCAGTAAGTGCCGCCTTCCTTCTGGGGCCCAGGGTCCAGGCTTCACCTTGCAGCCAGGTGGATGCACAGGGTAAATCAAGGCTGGCTGTTGGAGACTCTATCAAAGCCAGCACAGCCTTTGAGGTTCTGGAAAACACACGACCCAGAAATAGCTCATGGTTGGCATGGAAGTGGGAGAACCTAACATCTTTCTATTTCCAATATGAAATGTATGAGGACCAGAATTTGCCTAGGGATTTGGGGGTTGGGGGGGACTCTGGAGGACTGAGCCAGCTCTCTGAATCCTACTCATGAGATGGCCCAGGGCTGCTGCGAAAGAAAGAGCTAGACAGGCAGTAACTGATAGCACAGACAGGCAATGGTCTTGGATTCAAGAGGCCCTGTTCCTGGTCCTAGTTCCATTATCACTAGGCAGGTGACCTTGGGCAAGTCACGCAACCTTCCCAAACCTCACTCATGAGGAGCGATATTACCGGCCTTGTTTACTGCTTACTGCTATGGCAGTCAACTAAGTTAATATCTATTGACGTGCATTTTTAAAAATATTTATTTATTTATTTTTGGCTGCGTTGTGTCTTCATTGCTGCGTGTGGGCTTTCTCTAGTTGCGGCGAGCGGGGGCTACTCTTCATTGTGGTGCGTGGGCTTCTCATTGAGGTGGCTTCTCTTGTGGAGCACGGGCTTTAGGCGTGTGGGCTTCAGTACTTGTGGCACATGGGCTCAGTAGTCGTGGCTCGCAGGCTGTAGAGCGCAGCCTTAGTAGTTGTGGCGCACGGGCTTAGCTGCTCCACGGCATGTGGGATCTTCCCAGACCAGGGCTTGAACCCGTGTCCCCTGCATTGGCAGATGGATTCTTAACCACTGTACCACCAGGGAAGCCCTATTGATGGGCATTTTAAACTGTATGTCACTGTACAGACTGAACTATGAATTACTGGCTATGGCAGGGATGAAGGGCTCCATCTCCTCCCTGAGGACCTGGGGCATAAGGAGCCTGACAACAGGTTGACTCCATGAAGGAAACGATCTCTGTGTGATTTTACTATCCCCTTTCAAGAACTATTCCTGAAGGAGACCTAGGGAGTTGTGCTTCTTTCTGTCAATAGTAAAGTGAAACCCTAAGCATAAAATTTTCACATTTATTGTTCTTCAAGTAATAAAGCAATTTATATTCACTACAGAAAAGCAAGAGAGCAAAAATAACAAAATTTAGAATACCCACCATCTTAGTCAGCTCAGGCTGCCATAACAAAATACCACAGACTGGGTGGCTTAAACAACAGACATTTATTTTCTCACAGGTCTGGAGGCTGGAAGTCTGAGGTCAGGGTGCCAGCATGGTTGGTTCTGGTGAGAACCCTCTTCTAGGTGTGAGCTCACATGGCCTTTCCTCGATGCATGTGCATGGGGAGAGAGAGATTTCCCTCTTCTTGTAAGACCACCAATCTGACAAAATTAGTACCTCACGCTTATGACTTCATTTAACCTTAATTACCTCCTAAAAGCCCATCCCCGAGTACATTCGCTTTAGGAGTTAGGGCTTCAACATATGAATTGAGGGGGACACAATTCAGCCAATAGCACCCACAATCTCACTCACCTAGAAAAAACCACTCTTTATACTTTGGTATATCTTTTCCCATTCTTCGAAGCACATAGATTTTTTAAAATGAGAACATACCACGCAGATTACTTTTTCCACTCAACAATATATGGTGACAGTCTTTCCACATCATCAAGTTTACTTCTCCAACATTACTTTTAGTAATTGCATAAATTCTTCAGTGTGGTTACATCATTGTTCATAGGGTCCCTCATTTTGGCCTTGGAGTTTGTAGCCAACTTTCCCAATTACAGCGAGTACTGGGGTGAACATCCTTGACTATTTTCTTAGGACAAATTCCTGGGAGTGAAACTATAGGTCAGTGGGCATGGACACCTCTAAAACATTTGATGAGTAATGTCAGAACATTTGTACCCATTTATACTCCCACTAGTAGCACATGAAAATGTGGCTTCACTTTTTTCTAAACTTTTTTCTAAACTTCACTTTTTTCTTTATTTTGGAATAAAGTTGTACCTACAGAAAACTTGCAAGGACAGTCCAGAGTACAGACAGTGGTCTGTATGCTCTTCACCCAGGTTCTCCTAATGTTCACATATTACTCACCCGTGGTGCATTTGTCAAAACTAGGAAATTAACACTGGTACATCACTATTAACTAAACTGTAGACTTTATTCGCATTTCACTAGTTTTTCAACTAAAGTCCTCTTATGATGCCAAGATTCAATCCAGGGCACCACACTCTGTTTTGTGTGGCATCATTATTTTTTTAAATTGTTTCCACATTTAAAAAAAAATTATTTATTATTATTATTATTTTTGGCTGCATTGGGTCTTCATTTCTGCACACGGGCTTTCTCTAGTGGTGGCGAGCGGGGGCTACTCTTCGTTTCGGTGCACAGGCTGCTCATGGCAGTGGCTTCTCTTGTTGCAGAGCATGGGCTCTAGGCACGCAGGCTTCAGTAGTTGCAGCATGTGGGCTCAGTAGTTGCGGTACACAGGCCCTAGAGCACGTGGGCTTCAGTAGTTGCGGCACGCATGCTCAGTAGTTGTGGCTTACGGGCTCTAGAGCGCAGGCTCAGTTTGTGGCGCATGGGCTTAGTTGCTCTGTGGCATGTGGAATCTTCCCAGACCAGGGATCAAACCAGTGTCCCCTGCATTGGCAGGTGGATTCTTAACCACTGTGCCACCAGGAAAGTCCTGGCATCGCTTTTTAAATCTTACTCTTTATCAGCCGCAGAAAAGTCCCGTGGTGTTTTGGGGGCATGCTGTCTCTAATGTTAACTAGTGGTTATTGTTCATTGCTTCGGGGTATGACTTGTTCCAGCTTATGCTTGTTCCATCAGCTAAGTTACTATGGTACAAGGCAGTGAGGACGGATTTCTTCCCCAAACTTTGTAAACAGCCAAAGGGGAGGCTCCTTATGTGGGCGAGGACATGTGTGCCTTCCCGAGGGGTCTCTCGTGTCAGTGCTATGCAGGAAACATAAACAACTGCACCACAATTGGATTTTACTCTATATTTGGAAAATTTGTCCCTTCATTACAAATTTGATGCTAGCTTATTTAGTTCATTCTTTTGTTCATCTCCTGTAATCATTAAATTACAGAGCCATATTTCCAAAGCTCTGGGGTGGGGGGTGGGGGAATGGATTAGGAATAAAATCTTTTAAGCTCCTGTAGAAAAGCTCTGGATTCGATTAGGAATGGTGGGTGCAGAGCCCGGGGAATGATCGATCCTGAGCCGTCCTGGGTGAATGATTGGCTTCATTTTCCATGGCTCTACGATGTTCTGTCTTTAATGCAAAGCAAGGATGGTACCCTTAACATCCTGTCCTTGGATGTCTCCCTGATTTCTCCACAACCCTGTCCCCAGGGATTAAAGTGAATGAAGGAAGAAGAAGTCATGAAATACGTGAATGATCACGAGGGAGAAAAGAAAAGCTGAGAAGAAAAGGCTGCTGCGCTGTTTATCAGACTCCTCTGAATAAGGCCATTTTGATCTGTGAAGCAGCTCTGTGCCTTTCTCAGAACTGTCTATTTGAGAGTCTTTGTTCTCTCCTTAGAAAGGCCTGTTTCTCTGAGGTGACTCGGAAACTTAACAAATATTTAGTGAGCTATTACAGCAATTCTCGGCCCAGCATTCATAGCCTGAATTTTCTTCCCAGCTCCAAATATGTCTGAAGCCATGATTGATTCGCTCATATTTTCATTTTCTCTCATTTTCTCTGAAGTCCAATTTGGACTCTTCAGCAAGATTCCTTGGGGACACCCATTTGTTTCTCCAGGCAGGCCAGCTTTGGCTTCTGATTTCCTCCAGGCCATCACCATCCCCCTCCCTCAGAGGGAAAGTGCTGTGGCCCGAGCTCGGGGTTCTCCTGGGGAATCTTCTAGAAGGACTCTTCTGGTGAGAGCTTCTATGACTAGTTTCCTCCCAGGGCAGCTCTGCCGGAATGTGGCTCTGCAGGTCAGATTTGCTTTCCAAATGCAGGGCCCATTTGCCTCGTATTTCGTGTCTTTATTAAGAATGAGGGGGAAAATCAGAGCAGAAGAGCGTGTGTAAGATCCTTCAGCCTCCTTATGGAGCCCCCCAAGGAGCCTGCCCTCCTCTACTCTCCTCACTTCTGTGACCAGGAGACAAGCCCCTGAGAGCTGCCTGACAACCCAGGGCAAACCGGCACCTGGCTTAGCCCCCTTGCAACTAATTAGCATGAGCTCAGACTCTGCCCCAAGCACCTGCTAGCTTGCAAAGAGTGTCCTTGAAGTTGGCCTATTTACAATCAGCTTCGACTGGAACTTACGCACCTGGGTATCGGAAGTATGAGAGAGAGAAAGCAGCACAGGAACAGCCTAAATTTCTCACTACAGCTTCCCGAGAAAGCTGCCCGTTCATCCAAGGAGTGACGTCTACCAAACACTGATCTCTTTCTTTAATGCTTTACATCTCTTGTTTTTGATGAATTCAATCAATAAAGACGGTTTATGGTGTCAAGCTCTTATTAGTAGCTTAAAATTTGGCCCCTAATTTTACCTACCAGGGATATAGCAGAATCTGTGGTGATCACTATATTTATAACAAATAGAACATCTGAAATCGGCTAAAGAATTCTTCCATCAATTCGATTCAAATAAAGTCAAGATGTACCAAAGCCCATGCCTGGGAAGCAGTCCTGAGGAAATGAAGCTAAATGTGGGAAATGCTTTTTAGGCATGAATACAAGCATCTTTCTCAGCCACCTTCCTCTAATATATTTGCGGAAATCTGTTCTCGGTCCCCCTGCAGCCCACATCCCCCTGCCCTTCCAGGTCACCTGGTTCCTTCCTACACTCTCTGCTTCTCCTTGGGCCTTTGCTTGCACCACTACTGGTCACAAACTAAAACTTCGGGATCTCTTTTCTTCACATTAGTGTCAGGGGACAGGTGACTTGGGGGTACTGGGGGTGGGTGGGCCTTGCGTCTTGTACATCACTCACCAGGAATACTGAAAATTCACTGAGAATATATGACTGTGGTGGGTGGCAGATTCTGGGTGGCATTGCACAATTGTATCAATGAGGATTGGGTTTGGCCACAGTTATGCAGTATAACGTAGTGCTTACAAGCCCAGACTGCCTGGTGTACTAGTCTTTACTAGCTGTGACTATAGGCAAGTCAATCTCTCTGTTCCTCATTGCTCATCTGTAAAACAGAGATAATTATAGTACGTACCTCATAGGGTTGGCAGTGTAAAGATTAGATTAGCATGTAAGCCAAGCATTTAGAACACTACTTGTCATGTGATAAGTGGTTATTACAATAAAACAGGGGGGAAAAACCCAAAGAACTGTATTTCTCTTTTACATTAAAAAAAAAAAAGTCCAGAGGTAAGCAGTCCAGAGCTGGTACTGCTGGCAGCTTCATGGTACTATTAGATCTACACTCCTGTCTTTCTGTTCCCTCCTCAACGTTACCCCGTGACACAAGATAACTGCTGGAGCTCCAGCCATTGCATCCAAATCGCAGTCTGGAAGAAAGACAAAAGGCAGATGGGCAAAAAGAGATTTATCCAGCTGAATGAGCTCTCCTTTAATCATCCCTCTTGGGATTCCAACCTAACAGTTCAGTTTACATTTATTGGCCTGAACTTAGTCACACTTTATTTATTTATTTTTGGCTGCGTTGGGTCTGTGTTGCTGTACACGGGCTTCCTCTAGTTGCGGCAAGCAGGGGCTACTCTTCGTTGTGGTGTGTGGGCTTCTCATTGCAGTGGTTTCTCTTGTTGCGGAGCACAGGCTCTAGGTGCATAGGCTTCAGCAGTTGTGGCTCACAGGCTCTAGAGCGCAGGCTCAGTAGTTGTGGCACACAGGCTTAGTTGCTCCGCAGCATGTGGGATCTTCCCGGACCAGGGCTCAAACCTGTGACCCCTGCATTGGCAGGTGGATTCTTAACCACTGTGCCACCAGGGAAGCCCTCACACTTCTGATTATATCTTATTAGCCAGAGCTGTGTCACATGACCATGAGTTGCTGTAAGGGAAACTTGGAAATGTGCTCTTTATTCCAGGTGATAACATGCCCAGCTAAGAGCCATGAAAAAGATAGGGAAGAATAAACGTAGAGAGAGAAAACAGTCTCTGCCACAACATCACAGCATAGCACACAACCTAAAATTGGATATTAGGCATGTCTTTCAAAGCTCCTCAGCGAGCCCCTCCCACAGGAAAGTTTTCATCAGCTACCTTTCTTTCCTTGTGCGCTGGCTTACCTGCATCATTTTAGCTCCTGTCTGTCTCCCTAGACCTCTGTCACATCTGCACCCTTCTCACACCTTCCACTTTCTCCCTAGTCTCAGACACTTCCTTCCCTCCAGAAATTCAAAACTCTCCTCAGTGTGATGCTGGGCAATTTGGCTTCCCCATGGCACTGCCCTCATCTATATCTGAATACCTGGATGCATGTCTTTCTCAACCAACATGTTCATCAGACCAATCGAAGCGTTTTTCTAAATGAAAGAGGGGATAAAGCTGGTGGGTAAATACATGTATTTCTCCTGCTCCCTCCTCACACTCCTCTAAAGCATCAGTAAAGGAATTTCTAAAGGATACACCAGGGAAGCCCGAGAATCTATTTTTAAGAAGACATGTCCGACTGTGCTATATATTAGAAAACCTTGCATTTCTATGGCCCTTTTAGAGTCTACAGTTCACTCATGCATTTCCCGTCATTTAATTCTCACAACTCTAACAGGCAGACACTGTCTTTAAAATCAAGGCGAGAAGGTTTCCCTGGTGGTGCAGTGGTTAAGAATCCACCTGCCAATGCAGGGGACACGGGTTCAAGCCCTGGTCCGGGAAGATCTCACATGCCGCAGAGCAACTAAGCCCGTGCGCCACAACTACTGAGCCTGCGCTCTACAGCCTGCGAGCCACAGCTACTGAAGCCCGTGCACCTAGAGCCCGTGCTCCGCAACAAGAGAAGCCACCGCAATGAGAAGCCCGTGCACCTCAACGAAGTGTAGCCCCCTCTCGCCACAACTAGAGAAAGCCTGGCAGCAGCAACGAAGACCCAATGCAGCCAAAAATTAAATAAATGAATAAATAAATTTAAAAAAAATCAAGGCAAGTTAATAACACTTTGGAGTTGGACCCTGAGATCAGTGGTCTTTGCCTTGCTGCCTCCAGCATTCACGTGGTCTTTGTTGCGCTCAGCCCGAGCCTTCTCCTCTGGCTAGAGGTGAGAAAACAGCCCCCCAGGAAATGCCCGGGGAACAGAGATTTGTCTCCACCACCTGTGACTAACCTAAGTTCTACAATGGGTTTTTGAGACACACATTATGGAAGACTCAGAATGGCTTTGATAACTATCATAACCTTCCAAATTAAATGAAAAATCTTCCAACATAAGCCAATCCTTTAGAGACAAAGAACACAGAAAAGGAATCCGCAAAATGTAGCAGCCGCTTCCAAAGGAAACCCCATTACAATTTAAAGGAGTGGGTATTTTTGACACATGTAATCTAATTATTAATTCTGAAATGGCCATGAAACAATACAATTTGCGACAGTAGGTGTATCCCTTCTGCTCTGTAAATGAGGGGAATCACAAGATGACACCAAGCTGTGGACACGTGCACAAAGGTGAGCGATGGAGTGGGGAAAGGTTTCCATGTGCCCTGGGGACAGGAGAGGGGACTTGTTCTAGGGACTCAGGGCCAACAGGACAGAGCCCCTGGAGTCCTGCTTACACTAGGACCTGGACTAGATCCACGGCTCCGAGGATTATGCTCCCAAATAATGTACAATCTTGCTAATAAGTGTCTCTCTCTCTCTTATTTTTTCACACATGTTCTAATTGGTTATTTTTCATGCAAAGAAATGTTATTGCTTTCTTTATGTTGACCTTGAATTCAGCCACCTCGCAAATACCCTTATTAGTTCTGCTACTGGTTTCTTGGTTCTCTGGTACTATTGTGTGACTAGGACCACTAGCACAGTGCTGTATACTAGTAATAAGCACAGGTGTCCTTGTCATGTTCCTGACTTTAGTGGAACTGCTTCTACAGTTTAACCACTGAGAATGACATTTGCTGTGGGCTTTTGGTTTATCAAGCTAAGGAGGCCCTTATGATGCCTTGTTTGCCAAGAAATGTAATGAATGGGTGTTGAATCTTGCTAAATGCCTTTTCTGAATCTACTTAAATCATATGGTGTTTCTCTGTAAGGAAGACATTGAGCATATGGTCCAGGAAGCTTAAAAGTACAAAGCTAAAGATAAGCAATGGGACAAGGTATCTTCCAAGAATTTGCTTGAATCCTGTGCATTCAACGTGAAAGCAACTATTATTGGGACTTCCCTGGCGGTCCAGTGGTTAAGACTCCACGCTTCCACTGCAGGGGGCATGGGTTCAATCCCTGGTCGGAGAACTAAGATCCTGCATACCACGCAGTGCAGCCAAGAAATAAAGAAAATAAATAAACAAAACAAAACAGCAACAACTAAACACATGAAAGCAACTGCTGAAGATGAAAAACTTCAAGGCAAGATCAATGATGAGGATAAACAGAAGTGCCTTGACAAGTGTAATGAAATCATCAACTGGCTTGATAAGAACCAGACTGCTGAGAAGGAAGAATTTGAACATCAGCAGAAAGAGCTGGAGAGAGTCTGCAAACCCCATCATTACTAAGCTGTACGGAGTGCAGGAGGCGTGCCAGGAGGAATGCCTGGGGGCTTCCCTGGTGGTGGAGTTGCTCCATCTGGTGGTGTCTTCCCTGGGTCCATCATAGAAGAGGTTGATTAAGGCAACCTGAGCATAGATTGAGCACTGTTCCACACAAACCATCGAAGGACCTAAATTTGTAGCAAATTCCACGGTAGCTTCAAAGTTGAGCTGCTATAGTAAATAACTGGGCATTCTTCATTTGCGACAACACGGATGGACCCTGAGGGCATTATACTAAGTGAAATAAGTCAGACAAAGACAAGTACTGGATGATCCAATACTTATGCGTGGAATCTTTTTTTAAAAAAAAACAACTCATAGAAAAAGAGATTAGATTTGTGGTTATCAGACCAGAGGCAGGGGATAGGGGGAGGAGGCATTGGACAAAAGTGGTCAAAAGGTACAAACTTCCAGTTAGATAAATAAGTACTAGGGGTGCAATGTACAGCATGATGATTATAGTTACCACTGCCATAAGCTTTCCTATATAGGAAAGCAATGAAGAGAGTAAATCCCAAGGGCTCTCATTACAAGGAGAAAAATTGTTTTCTTTATTTTCCTCATTTCTTTTCATTGTGTGTATATGAGATAGATATTAACTAAACTTATTGTGATACTCATTACACAATTATATAAATCGAACCTTAATGCTGTACACCTGAAACACATACAGTGGTGCACAGCAATTGTATCTCAGTAAAACTAGAAAAAAAAGAATAGGACGTTCTTGATATGTGAATATTGAATATGAGCACAGGGAAAGGAAGTAGCTTTGCACTTTATGAGCGCTGTATTGTAAGTGGAAAATGCAATGTCTTAAATACAACTGTATTTAAAATTGGCACCAAGAAAAAGATCTGTTAATGTAATATAATGAATTAATTTAATAGATTTTCTAATAACCTGAAATAAACCCTGTATGGTCACGATGAATTTTTTAATACAATACTGGATTTAATGTGCTCATTTAATTAGAATTTTTGCATTTATGTTCTTGAGATTGGACTTTAATTTCCTTTTCTTGTCCTTTCCTTATCCAGTGTTGGTACTAAGGTTATATACAATATTCACAAAGTGAATTGAGTAACTTTCCCTATTTTTCTTGTCTCCAAAACAATTTGCATGATATATAAGGGTGATCTTTTCTTGGAAAACCGGCCCATAAAAATGTTGAGGCCTAGGAGCCTTTGTATGAGGTGTGAGGGGAGCCGGCAGTTTTGATTACCTATTCAGTTTTATTGTTATTGTCTATACAGGTTTTCATATTTGTGGGTTCGTTTTAGTAATCTGTATTTTCTGGGAAGTTATCCATTCACCTAAGTTTTCACATTTCTTGGCACAGAATCGGTGATAGTATTCTTTCCAACGGTCGTGTCTGAGTGCAGGGAAGGGGAACCACGGGTTCAACACAACAAACCAGCTGCTTACGAAATTGTTGAAAGGGCTGGAGGAGTGAGCTCTGGGTGGGGCCCCCAGAAATGACTCCCAGGAGAGTCTAGAACTGACCCTCCAGAGGAACTGCCAACTATGCCGACATCAGGAAGGTGGGGAGCCAGAGGCTGCCATGGCAACAGGTGAATTCAGGTACACACAGCAATGGCTGCAACCCAGAATCAGGAAGCCATGACTGACTCCAGCGTCCGCCAGGGTGGCTACACCTACTGACACCTTCAAAGCTGGATCCCGGACTCCGAGTCTCCACACCCTTGTCTGGCAGCCAAAGAAGTGAGTCAAAGGGATCATGGCCACTGCTTCTCTTCTGCCAACCAAATCTCACACAAGGGCAGCTACTGGCCAAATCTAATTCTCATCTAGAAAGCTCGTTGAAATATTGTTTTCAGCTTTGCAGCCTCTGTAGTCAGGAAGACACACTCGAAGCAGGTGGAAATAACTGCTAACTGCCAATCAACTCTATCTAATCCATCTCGTGATTTTTAAAAAATCTCTATGTGCAGTTATGGGCACTCTGTTAGCCGAAGGTCGTTTATCCCTGCCTCCTCTCTCTCTCTTTTCTCAGTTGGTTTGCTAGATATCTGCCTATTTAGTCTTTTTTAAAAAATCCTGCTTTTGGTTTTATTGATCCTCTTTTGTTTGTTTTGTTCCATCAATTCGTGCTTTCATCTTTATCCTTCTGTCCCTTCTGCATTCATTGGGTTTAGTCTCTAGCCTTTTTGTTCTCTAGCCTTAAGTTGAACCCTAAATAATATGCTTTCAACCTTCCTTTTTTCCTACTAAATGCACTGCTTTATCTGCATCCCTCAGTGTTTGAGATTTTGTGTATTGTACAGGGTTTGTTGTCAGTGTCTTCCCTGAATTTCTCATTTGTCTTTTGACTGATTTGCTTACTATGGGGGCTTCTTTCTTTTCTTCCTCCCCCTCCTTTTTTTTCCTACTCAGAACTTTGTGGTCAAAGCTGGAAAGACTTTCTTCATTTCAGTTATGAAGGAATTCTCCTATGTTTCCTTCTACTTTTATGGTTTTATGTTGTACATTTATCTTTAATCGTTAACTATTTAGAGTTTTTCTGGTGTACGCTTTGTGGTAGGGATTCAACTTTTTTTTTCTATATGGTAATCTTTTTTCCCGTTGATTTGGGATAGTCCTTTAACATATATAAACATTTTCTTACGTATTTTAATCCTCTAAAACTTTTTATTCAGTTTCATTGCTTTGTCTGTATTCATTCATCAATACTCTGATTTCATTTTTGAGAGTTTGTGTGTTTTCAGATCTGGAAGGGCTATTTCCCATTCACTGACCTACTTTTTCAGTTTTCCACACTGTTCTTATTTCCATATGAATCACAGCATCACCATTTCCAGTCGTAAATAAGAGCATTTGTATTGTCCTGCATCACTTTTATAAATTAAGTGCAATGTTGAGCCTTCTGATCCAAGAACATGGAATGTTTTCCATTCATTCAGGTCTCCTATGGTGTCCCTCAGCGGTATTTTAAAGTTTTCTTCATAAGGATCTTAGACACTTCTTATTAGGTGGATTCTTAGGTATTTGTGCTTGATACAGTTAATTGGCACTTGACATTCATTCCCACCTAACTCTCTGTTCCCCTCTCAACTGCTGGGACTGAAAGGCAAAAATAAAAAGAACAACAACAAAAAACCACATTTCCCAGACTGTGACAGCTGGAGTTCTGGATATAACTAGCTTTGACAAATCACAGGTGTACATACAAGAGCAGGAAGGTGGAGACCCTGTGGTGGCTGGACGTAAGGCTGGACTGACACGAGTGTTTCCAGTCCCTGGACTTGATATTCCCGTATCTCATCACCACCTGTAAGGACATGAGGAAATTGTGGTGGCAGAAGCAGCAACAGCTTCCTGACCTCTGAATTACGGCTATGACGATTTGACTTTGAGATCGTTAATCCCCTGACAGCCCTCAACTTCATATATCTTTTCAAATTTTATCTAATAAACACTCATATAGCACATACCATCTGCCAGAACCTGGTATACGCAAATTTTTAAAATTACATCTGTGATTACTTACACTACTTCCAGCCCTGGCAATGATTTTGGAAGCTCCTAATTCCTTGTATTCCTTTGTGCTTTGAAATATTTGGGAGTGGTTTTGGTTTCCTGAATGGAACCCTGATTCAGTATTTTATCTTTTGTGTGACTATTGAATAATAAGGTCTTCTTCTGGAATTATATCTTCTGTTTGTGTTTGTAAACACAAAGATCTATCAATTCTTTAGATAGCTACGTTTAAATCTCCCATTATGATTGTAAATTTGGCGAATTTTATTAGGTTTGCTTTAAATATTTTAATATTCTTTTGTAAGGTGTAAAATATATGGTTCTTATAATTTCTTGGTAGATTGTTTCTTTCAATAGCACAAAATAACCTTTGCGCACTTTAATTCCTTTGGTCTGATATTATTATTATATTTGTTACATATAATATTATATTGTTATATGCCAACTTTCTTTAGCCTACTAATTGAGGGGTTTTGCCTTTTATTTTTTTTTTTGAAGAAAGCAAAACATTCATATCGTTCAAAATTTAATAGGTTATCCAGTGATGTCTTCCATCCGTGGAAGCTACCAGTTACCCAGTTCTCTCCCTCAGTGGAATCTGGAATGTCTTTTTCCATTCCTTTATTTTTAACCTTTCCATATCAAGTTTTTTAGAAGTATTTCTTATAAACAGTATGTAGCTGGATTTTTCAAAATCCAAAAAAAGAATCTCTGCTTTTAATAGAGGAATTTAACCTTATCATATTAATTATGATTACTGATATATTTGGGTGTATATTTGCCATCTTGTTTTTATTCTATTTACTATACTTTTTCTTTGTTTTTCTCTCCCTCTTCTGCTGTTTATTGAACTGATAAAATTTTTATTCCACTTTTCTTCTTCTAGTGATTAAGAAGCCATATTCCATTTCTATTCTTCCAGTGAAGAATTGCTTGCCTTTAAACACACACACACAAACCTGTTGCTATAATAATAATTATTCCATTCAAAGTTCGCCAACATGGTTTACCAATTTCTTTTTTTTCTCCTTTACTTCTGGGATGATGCCCTTTCTTTTTCTGATTCATTTTTATTCCTGCTGAAGCATAGTTTTTAGCTGTCCTTCCAGTGAGGGTCTGTGAATTCTTCTAGTCTTGGTAGTAAGTTCTCTCAGCCTTTTCATGTCTTAAAAGATCTCTATTTTACACACACTATTGATAGGTTAGCTGAGTATAGAATTCTACATCCAAATTATTTTCCCTCAGTACTTTGAAGGTGTTATTTCATTGTCTTTCAGCAACTATTTGTGCTAAGAAGAAGCATACTCTTATTCTGATTGTCATTCCTTTCCAGATAATCTGTTCTTTCCCTCTGGTAGCTTTTAAGATGACTCTTTACTCCTAATATTTTGTAGTTTAACTGCAATGTTCTAAGTGTAGTTTGTTTACTTTTTTTTTCTTTTGTTTTGTTCTTCTTTATATTTTAGTAATCTGTCTCAGCATTCAGTAAGTGTTTTCAATCTGATAACTTGAGTCCTCCTTAAATCTTGAAAAATTCTCACCTGTTTTGTCTTCAAATATTGCCTCTTTGTCATTCTATCTATTCTCTCCTTCGGGAACTTAAAGAGGTTTTCTCAGTTCCATTTTCCATTTTACTAATTCTCCTTTGAAATGTGTCCAGTCTAGTAGTTTTTCATTTTGATGGCTATATTTTTTACATATACCTGTTCTTGTCTCATTGCCTCTAGATCTTACTCCACTGAATTATCCCTCTGTTATATCTAAGCATTTTAAAATATACTTATTTTAAAATCTTTTGAATTGGGCTATTATTTCTATTTCCTGATAGAAATTCTCCCATTTCTTGGAATTGTTGATTCTCTTCCATAGGGTTGAACCACAAGTGCTTTGTAATTTATGTTTGAGAGCTTATCTTGGGAATTTTATCCTGCTGTGCCCCTTCCTGTCAACTGGTTTCTCTGGTGCTATGATCTAGCCTAGGCAGGTACAGAGATCCGAGCTAGACCTCGCATTAGGGCTCAGGGCTTTTGCCCCATTTGGATAGTGTGATTCCAGACCCTTCACCAGCTCAGTGAGGTCTCACATGTACAGATGCCTTCCGTTCCTCCCACGGCCACAGACAAATGTCATATTTCTAGTTACAAACCTAAGGTAATTGTATTATTGCTCCCAAATATTCACTGCCCCTCCCTATAGGAGGATTATATTTTCTCACCCCAATAATGTCAGGCTGGGTCAAGTGACTAGCTTTGTCAGTAAAAATGTGGATTAAAATGAAGTGTGACTGGGCTTCCCTGGTGACGCAGTGGTTGAGAGTCCGCCTGCCGATGCAGGGGACACAGGTTCGTGCCCCGGTCCGGGAAGATCCCACATGCTGCGGAGTGGCTGGGCCCATGAGCCATGGCCACTGAGCCTGCACGTCTGGAGCTTGTGCTCCGCAACAGGAGAGGCCACAGCAGTGAGAGAGAGGCCCGCGTACCGCAAAAAAAAAAAAAAATGAAGTGTGACATTTCTGAGTAGACCCTCTAAGGGTCTGAGTGCTTCCACCATCTTCTCTTTGTCCTCTGACTCAAGAATAGCAACATCCCAGGCAGGGACCATGCCTTCATCCTGGATCCTGAAATGAAGAGGTTATGGCATAGAATCGTAGCCAACCTGTGAAAAGCATGCAACATGAGCAAAAAACAAGCCTTTGTAGTGGTAAGAAATTAAGATTTGGGGGGTGTTGGTTATCACTGCATAACTTAGTCCAAGGTGACGGATACAGACTTCAAGTTGTCAAGTATAACCACATTTTAAAAATATGTTGTATCACATTTTAAATAACTTCTAAGTGTTTAGAGTAGATGCAAAAATTACATAGTCACTGTGCTTTTCTTTTTTATCACAGTAAAATACACATAAAATTTACCATTTGAACCATTTTTTAAGTGTACAATTCAGTGGCATTAAGTACATTCAAAATGTTGTACAGTCATCACCACTATTTATTTCCAGAACTTTTTTCATCATTCCAAACAGAAACATATCTATACCCATTAAACAATAATTCCCCATTCTTCCACCCCCAGCTCCTGGTAACCTCTGCTCTATTTTCTGTCTCTATGAATTTGTGTATTCCAGGTACCTCACATAAGTGGAACCATACAATACGTGTCCTTTTGCAACTGGCTTACTTCAATTAGTATAATGTTTTCAAGGTTCATCTATGTTGTAGCATATATCAGAATTTCATTCCTTTTTAAGCCTCAGTAATATTCCATTTGTGTACGTCTCTCTGTGTGTATATACCCCACATTTTGTTTATCCATTTATCTGCTGATGGACATTTGAGTTGTGGCCATCTTTATGGCTATTGTCACTGTGTTTTTTGATCTAGTAGCAGCCAAAAACATGCTATAATAGAAAAAAGCCTGAAATATTACACCAAAACCACTATCACGTGGTGCCTGTTGGGTTCAATATGGAATAGAGAAAACCTTTACTCTTCATTTTTTATATTCCAAAATTATTTAGTTACAAGAATTTTTATGCAATTTAAAAAACTAATAAGGGTTTTTAAAAATAAATAGTTCCTTTTGATCAGAAGGGGGATTAACAAGAAACCTAACGAATCACTGCAAATGTGTTTTTAAAAATTATTAGTACAAGCTTAGGGTGGTTCCACTAGTCGGTCAGCCGCAGAACATCCATACATGAAGAGGCGCATTGATTAAAAATTAAAATCACACTGCTGGAAACCGTATATCACTAAATGAGACTCTTGCACATAACACTATCACTTTTTTCCTCGTATTCTTCTGGATCAGATTTTATGGCTCATAATGATTAATGATTATTAGTAATAACAGTCCCTTTCGAACAAAGCTGAAGCTTATTATAGTACCACACTCCCAGTGTCTAAATGTGATTAAGAATATACTCAGTTCCAGCTGCATCATTTGTAGTAAAATGCCACCCGTGTGGAACTGCCCTTTGTGTTTTAACTGAAAATGCTACTGTGGTTTCCGCTGTTCAAACTGTGTTAACATTGCTCCTGACAGGCCCACAGGACATTCTCATGTGCTGTAATTTCCCAGGTGATTAGAATAAAGTTCAAATGGTGCTTCCTGATATCTTGGAAAAGGTTAGGCTCAGGGAAATGGAAACTTTGAATCAAAGGTTTGCTGAATCAGAGTTGGAAAGCCTGGGCTTAGTGCCCAACTACTTCCATCTTCTACTCAATGCAACTTACACTTTCAGCCCTTTGACTAGCAGAAAGATCTCCCATTTAGTTCGCGTGCTGGGCTTGTTGGATGCAGCTGCAATAGAATAAATAACTACTCACAACTAACCAACGAAGGCACTGAAAAGACCAGACAGCAATCATGTGCTTCGGGGCTAAATCCCAGCAGTGATTTCAAAGCCAGCTCAACTCCTAAGAGCTCAGGCTGCTGGTCAGTAGTAACTGGAGATCCCTTCACTACCGTGGGGCAATCTGTATAAAATGAGGATTTAGTCTGAGAAGACCTAGGATTAAATTTCAGCTGAGCCACCTAGAGCTCCGAGTTGCTGAATCCAATGACTACTTTTCAGTTCTCCACTCACCTGATTGTTGGGAGTCATTTAACATCCCCACCTCCCTGCTGGGCCCCTCAACGTCCTTTCTTCCTCTTGCCCCATTTGTCAGTCTCCAGGAGCAGAATCCAGGTTACTTCCTGTATTCCCATCAAAAGCTACTCACTCTTGCCCTGTGCCTCTCGTCTTTGCTACTGGGTCCTCTCTCATCACCTCCTCCCTGCCTGGATGATGAGCACAATAGTTTCCTAATTGGTCCTACTGTTCCCAGTCTCTCTCCACCCTTGACTTACCTGAAACAGTGATCCTCCTTTTTTCCACCCCCCCCCCGCTGCACTTGTGGGATTTTAGTTCCCCTGTCCAGGGACTAAACCCGGGCGCTCAGCAGTGAGAGCTCAGAGTCCTAACCACTGGACCACCAGGGAATTCCCAGCGATCCTCCTTAAGGACAAATCTTGCCATGCCATGCCCCTGACTTACATCCTTCAATGGCTCTGTGCCTGTAGGGAAAAGCTCACCTCCTTGTCTGGCACATAAAGCCTTTCCTAACCTGGCCTCTACCCACCCAACTGCACCCCTCACACACTTCTCTGTGCGCTAGCTGACCAGTGAAATGGCCAGAACAAGCCACATTCTCTTGCTTTGGTGCGTTCTAAACCCTCTAAGTGTTGCAAATCCTTAAGGGCCTGTCTTCCTGAACTGAATTTAAGAATCACCCCTCCAGGAAACCTTCCTAGACTCCTGAGCTGAATGAGGTGACCATCCTCCAGGATCCACAGCAGCTATTTCATAACCTTGATCCTATCCCCAGACCTCTTTAATGTTTTATTACTGGTCACTTTCCTCACTGGGAGCTCCTCAAGGCTGGGGCACGTCTTCTACATGTGTGTCTAGAGCAGAGCGCAGAGAGAAACGAGGCAAAAAGAAGAAAATAAAGCCAAGAAATGACAATAATTTGTTACACTGATAGGGAACCATGTGCTTATGTCTTCTCTTCCAGTTTCCTATGTGTTCTAGTATGTGGATTATACTATTTTTATACATTTTTTTAAAAATCAGGTCCTTTTTAAGATGTGTCCAATCTCTCCTACAGAGCTCCAATAAGAGATCCTGCTGCCTGAGTAAAGTTTGTCTTTCCTCAGATCCCTCTGGCTCAAGACCTCAAGCTCCACAAATTCTTCAGAACTGAGCAAAGCAGAAACACTTACTTCAACATTTTCAGCAGACAGAAGGACCACCCACACACACATAAATTCCTTGGCCTTGAAAAGGTTAAATTGCTCTAATAGCAGAGTGCCAAAACCCATTTTTGGCCAAAAATTCATCACACCCTCACTGTATTCACAGCCTAGCACAAATGAAGAGGTACATTCACAGACCCTGCCTAAGATGTAAAGAGGATGGAGATGATGGAACTTCTGAGTGATATATCCACCAGCTTGTCAACTTGAGACATCAATGAAAGACAGGGAAGAAAAACAAAACTCTGGAAATTCTTCTGAAACATTGTCTTCTCAGATAGATATCTAAACTTTCAACCATACACACTGGCTTGTAATTCTTTTAAATTTGTGAAGAATAAGCCAACCATATAATGTTCAGTCTGACATTTGCTATTATTTTCCCTTAGAAGAAAACAAAAACCTGATTAGTTCCAAAAATAAAACATAAAGGCTCAGTTGAGAAGCAAACCCTGTGGCTCAGAAATCATCACTCTGATTAACAACACGTAAGTGTTACCTGATGAATGGATTCTTATCTCAGATGCAATTATCAACAAATTTTTCGTGATCCCCACTGTTTTTATAGTTTATGTCCAGCTCTTGAAGCAATAACTTTAATAGCAATAAAGCAAAAGAAACCTCACCTCAGCACTCAGGCTGACTAGACTGTTTCCCCTCTCAGTCAACAGAGACCATGGAATGATGTGTTCAAACCAGGCTCAAGAGCTGTCCAGGAAGGTACCTATTTCTCTACCCTCAGAAGTCCTTGCATCTGGCTCCCGGAGGGGTAAACTTCACAATTAAGCCCATTGCTAGAGCCTGCTGAGAAAATCAGGACAAGCAGGGCCTCCGCCCTCAGAAAATCCTGGCCTGAGTCTTGGCTGGCCTCCATCCTGGGGATGACTCCACCAAGCTGTTGGCGATACCAGAGCAAAGTGCTTCTGCCAGTGGGGCTAGAGCATCACCCAAGTCAAAGGGGCCACTGGAGTACAAGAAGGTCAAATCTGGACTCCCTTTTCTCCTGGAAGTTGTGGGTGTGGGGTGTGGGCAGGGATCACACAGAGGAGAGAGACATGGGGTAAGAGGGGAGTTGGAGAGGGTCATGTGGCCTTTTCACTAGGAAAACTGAAAGGGTCTGGCAGGCATCTGTATCACTGGGAACATACTCTAAACAAGTATGGCATTTAGAAGGTTCAATGTCCCAGATTTTTTATTCAACTCGACACATATTACGTGCCTACAGGTACCCATCATCATCGACTGGAAACTTACCTCACATAATTACTTATGTTCTTACCACAGAGAAGAGTAGTTAAAAGGGAGAAAGAGAGAATGTGAAAGCAGGTCAGAAGAAGATCAAATGATTGATCCAAAGCCTCACGACCATGAGAGGCACCATCACAGCCAGGAGACACCTTTTGTGCTTCATCCACTATTGGTCTATTGCAAAGTGAAGTTTAGGTTCAGAACAAAAGGAAATAAGTCTACCAAGAATGAATTACACTAATCAGTGAAGTCAACACACCAGGCAGGAACATGTATTTAGTATCAGCTGTAGGTGATTCTCAAGGTCAAAATTTATTAACTATTCAAATGGTCAAGCTGTACAGATTTTTTTCAGATGTACATACAACATATGTATATCATAACAAAGTTATTTTTAAATAAAATATTTCCTTAGGGACTAAAGGAACCACTAATTAATTAAATATTTGAAGCACGTTTATAGGTACTACTAAAGATTTGACATAAATATGTAAGTCATATAGCCGAATCAGAAAAGCTATGACCCATGACTGCATACTTTACTAATCCCATATTAAAGTAGAAAACAAAATTATGCCACATAAATTGAGCTGATTTTAAGAATCTTTTTATTAGAAGATAAAAGTGATGTCCATTTAAACCAACATTCCTAAAAGAGCTTCTAAACGATAAAATTATTATTACCTTAAATCCCAAACTATGATACAATCTTTACTATCCAAATTACCCTCTCTATTGGCTGGTCCCTCTATGATAAAGGCAATGGCCATTAACGATGACAATTAGCAGTAGTTATGTATACACAGCAGAAGTATAGACCATACGGTACAACTGACATACACATTTTTGAATCACTACTCCTACTGAGAATAGGGTCAATGAAAATAATGATTAAAACCAACGGGCATTTTATCTGTTCAGTCATTTGCTATCTTTAGGAGTAAAAGCCACACAACACTCATATTACTTTTTCCATAAAATCTTTACATGTCCAAGATACTTTTTAATCCAGGTTCAGATTATCAACAATGAAAAGATATCCATCTTCTTTCCTACCTCCATGGACTTAATCAGGCCTGCATTCACCAGGCGCACAGAAATATTAGTAACTGGAAAGACGATTTGACTGTAGACTGTTTGCAAAACAGGAGTGCTCTATTTTAAGGCAAGTATCTTTATCACATACATACATAACAATTTATTCATTGGTGAACTTTATCATATGACAGTACAAAATTCAACAGAAAAACTGAGGTATAACTTTACTTAACATAAATACAATTGTCAGAAAGTGTAAGGACATTCTCAAAGTGCTTAACATATTTCACCAAAAACTAAATACAGAACTCTTCTCAAAGTTCTTATATGGCCAGAAATACCCAAGATTCTGAATTCTAGAAAAAATACTAGAAATTAAATACTCTAAAATCTTTGCAATAAGGCTCTCCACATAAGGCTACCTTTGATATAAGGCTACTTCAAACTTGGTCTGAAAATAGCAAAAATGTGCACCAAAATTCAAGCTATTCTTAACTAAACAGAG
Organism: Aethalodelphis obliquidens; assembly: GCF_003676395.1. Taxonomy (NCBI): domain Eukaryota; kingdom Metazoa; phylum Chordata; class Mammalia; order Artiodactyla; family Delphinidae; genus Aethalodelphis; species Aethalodelphis obliquidens. Next base: position 9,495,991 of record NW_020837956.1, on the reverse strand, counting down.
AGGACTTGGTTTCATGAGGGATAGTGAGGTGATGAGTTTACTGAGCAAAATTAAATTTAGGAAAAAGCAAATTTTTAAAATACATCAAATAAAAAGTTTTCCTATCATTTTTTTAACATAAAGCTAAACTATTGTGATATAAAAATGACTGAATGTGGGCTTCCCTGGTGGTGCAGTGGTTGAGAATCTGCCTGCCAATGCAGGGGACACGGGTTCGAGCTCTGGTCTGGGAAGATCCCACATGCCGCGGAGCAACTAGGCCCGGTGAGCCACAACTACTGAGCCTGCGCGTCTGGAGCCTGTGCTCCACAACAAGAGAGGCTGCGATAGTGAGAGGCCCGCACACTGCAATGAAGAGTGGCCCCCCGCTTGCCGCAACTAGAGAAAGCCCTCGCACAGAAACGAAGACCCAACACAGCCGAAAATAAATAAATAAATAAATAAGCAAGTTAAAAAAAAAAAAAAAGACTGAATGCGTAAGGTACTTTTTAGGGCAAAACAGACACCCCTTTACATAATAATTTAAATGGAATATAATCCATAACTTGGTATATATAATATATTTTTAAAAATCTACATTCTATGACCTTTACAAAAGTAGATCTATTCTTTACTTTCAAATTAGAAACAGTGTAACCGTTTATCTTTGGATATTTCCAGTCAATGGCTGTATAAAATGAGAGATAATACAAATCTGTCATAGGCCATTCAGTGCATTAACATGTAAGCCATCAGTTTGGGGCCCTAAAAGAGAAAAAATGATTAATACTACATAAAGTGGAAAAAATATACCCCAGATTTCTGCTCTAGTCCAAAAACTTAGTCTTACAGTCCAAAAACTTAAAGTATTTTTAATTATTGAATAGTTTGATGCAATGACATTCAGTGAAAAATCTGATTACTAACTGTATTCACATTAAAATGTTTTCCTTAAAATGCAAATTGACAGTATTCATTATGCTTAAATACAAAGGTAAACTAATAACAAGGTAAAATTTTTTTTTAAGTTTGACAATTACAGCATTCATTTCCTCTGTCTAAGTCCCGGTGGTATTAACAAGAAAAAATATTCTAATTATTTTCACCGAATACTTTAATCAAATACTCCAGAAAAATACTGTTCTAAAGGAAGTTCAGCAGGAATTGCTTATTACATTTCCATATTAGATCAAAATAAGAAAAACAAAATGGGGTTCAAAAGAATTAGACCATGTAACTGAATAAATAATAACAATAATGACAAATTATATCCCGAATTTGGAAAATTTAAGAGCAAAACATTTTGGTAACCTCATCCTTGATGGCATATGAACAAAAGGAATTTAAGATTGTGGATGGAAAAATGGAAGTTTCCATCAAAAGAGGAATACACAGAGTAACCAGAAAGATTCACAACCACTGAATTCCACTTCCACAGTGATGTCAGGCATCACCTGGTTGTGAAGCCTCCTGTCAATTCCTACAGGAACAGGCACAAAGCACCCTCAAGTTTTCGATTCTTTGCAAAACTGTCCTGACATTGGTTAACAGCAGAGGGTGGGAGGAAAGGAGTGGTAAGTGTAAATACCAAGTTAAGCGCTCCTTTGTTGGAAGGGATCTAGAAACCTGCTTATTTAGTAGTTAACCCAACATACCACTGACTTCAAACACTTGCAGCACCTCTAGAGACAGCCACAAACCAGCCACTGCTTCTTTTTTTTTTCAGTCCCACCCCCAACTCAGCCCACTGCTCCCTGCTCTCCTAACACCTCAACCAGCCACTGCTTCTGTCCACAGGACCATTCACTCTTGTACCTGTGGCTAATCACAACCGCACCTGGAGCTCTGGCTGAGCTTTCTCCTTTGAGCACACCAGACAAGGCCAATCACTAAGTGCCTGCTACTGCCTGCTCATCACATCCAATCAGCAAAACCATAAACGTGGTGGCCCAGGGAGTGGTTCTGTGCAGCGGCTCTGCGGACCATATCATGGTTCTTCCTATAGCTGCCCTGCCCACAGCAACATCTCCACCTCAAAAAGACTGCTGTCCCCAAGCTTGGAAGACCACTCTCCAACCTGTGTGATGGTAAGGCTAAGCTAATACTACTCTGGAATTTGAACAGGGAAAAGAGAATAGATTCAACCAGTGGAAATCAACAAGCAGAGAAGATACTGGAAGAGGTGCAGAGATGCCACACTGCTGAGAGTGATGCCAACCCTGAGAGGCAGGAGGAGAGACATCAGAACTGCCAGACTTGGTCAGGCAGCTGCTGCTGCATCTTTACAATTAATACCTACTACCTTGGTGCCCTGCGTGCTTCCCTGTATATACTGCTAGTTATACTTTTTTTTTTCTCTTAGCAAATTTTGTTTCTTGGGATGACCAACTAGGGTCAGAGATTTATTTTCAGAATACTTAATAAAAGTACTAAGCAAAAATAAAAGAATTATGAAACATTAGTACATTATTTCTTAAGAAAAAGTTGTCATAATTTACATTGCTCTATAAATTTTAGGAATTGTGGCTATTATTCAAGCATTCGATGACTAGTAATTGGAAATCCTATTATTTCTAAGAACAGTTGTTAAGAATAGTACTGAATACATTTGTAGGAAAGTACACCTCTTTGAAACCTTTTTCCCCCAAACATCTTTAGTAAACATGTAACATTACAGATGTAGCACGCCCAAAATCTAGGATCATAACTCCACTAGGTTTGATATTTGCATTTCCATTGAAGATTATTAATATTCACCCAGCACATTCTTGAGATTTATTAAAAATGTAGCCATTAACCAAAGGCCCTTGGGGCATATGTACAAAATTAGAGAACTGTAGTATTCAGTCAAATACTACATTAGCAATATTACTCATGAAAAAAAATGCCAGTGGAGCTCTGTCCATTAAAAGATAGTCAGACTTAGGCTTCCCTGGTGGCGCAGTGGTTGAGAGTCCGCCTGCCGATGCAGGGGATACGGGTTCATACCCCGGTCCGGGAAGATCCCACATGCCGCGGAGCGGCTGGGCCCGTGAGCCATGGCTGCTGAGCCTGCGCGTCCGGAGCCTGTGCTCCGCAATGGAAGAGGCCACAACAAGTGAGAGGACCGCGTACAGAAAAAAGAAGAAAAAAGAAAATTATTTCCTGACACAGATAGTACAAGAACTCAACTCACAAGAAAATCTGCCCATCTCTTCATTAAAACACATTGTTAGAATCCAACACCCTTTCATGATAAAAACACTCAACAAACTAGGTATACAAGTTCCTCAACCTGATCGCAGGCATCTACGAAAAACCCACAGTTAACATTATACTTAATAGCGGAAGACTAGAAGTTTTCCCTCTAAGATCAGGAATAAGAAAAGGATGTCCATTCTCCCAACTCCTATTTGACATTGTACTAGAAGTTCTAGCCAAGGTAATTAGGCAAGAGACGAAAGAAAAGGAAGTAAAAAGTAAAACTATCTCTCTTTGCAGATGACATTATCTTATATATAGAAAACAATTTTAAAAATCCTCAAAAATCGATTAGAACTAACAAACAAGTTCGGCAAGGTTATAGGATACAAGATCAATATACAAAAATCAGTTGTATTTCTATACACTAGCAATGAACACTCTGAAAAAGAAATTAAGAACACAATTCCACTTATTAACATCAAAAAGAATAAACACTTAAGAGTAAATTAAATCAAAGAAGCACAAGACTTGTACACTGAAAGCTATAAAACATTGGAAGAAATTAAAGAAGACTTAAATAAATGGAAAGACATCCTGTGTCCATGGATCGGAAGACTTAGTATTGTCAAGATGCAAAAACTCCCCTAATTGATCTACAGATTCAATGCAATCCCTATCAAAATTCCAACTGCCTTTTTTGCAGAAATGGACAAGCTGATCCTAAAATTCATATGGAAATGCAAGAAACCCAGATAGCCAAAACAGTCTTGTAAAAGAAGAGGAACTCATATTTCCTGATCTCTAAACTTACTATAAAGCTACAGTCTTCTATGTGGTTTTGGCATAAGAGTACACATGTAGATCAATGGAAAAGAACTGAGAATCCAGGTAAACCCACAAATCTATGGTCATCCAGTTTTTGACAAGTATGCCAATACCACTCAATGGTGGGAAGAATGGTCTTTTCCACAAATGATACAGGGACAACTGTATATCCACCTCCCAAAGAATGAAGTTGGACCCCTACCTCACACCATATATAAAAAATTAACTCAAAATGGATCAGAGACCTGAAAGTAAGAGCTAATACAATAAAAATTTTAGAAGGAAACAGAAGAGTAAATCTTCATGACCTTGAGTTCTTTAAGATACAATACTGAAAGCACAAAAAACAAGAGAAAAAATAAATTGGACTACATCAAAAGTTAAAACTTGTATGCTGCAAATGACATCATTAAGAAAATGAAAAGACAACCCCTTCATCTGAGAGAAAATATTTGCAAATCATATATCTGATAAAGTTCAGTATCCATAATATATAAAGAACTCTTAAAATTCAACAATTAAAAAAATCCATTTTTTAAAAATGGTCAAAGGATTTGAATAGACCTTTCTCCCTAGAGGGTATGTAAATAATCAATAAGCACATGAAAAGATGCTCAACATCATCAGTCATTAGGAAAATGCAAATCAAAATCACAGTGAGATATTAACTCACACCGACCAGGATGCTATTATTTAAAAAAAAAAAAAAAGGACAAGGAATAATTGTTGGGGAGGATGTGAAGAGATTGGAACCTTTATATATTGCCAGTGGGAATGCTAAATGGTTCACCTGCTTTGAAAAATAGTATGACAGTTCCTCAAAAAGTTAAACATGGTGTTACCATATGACCAGGAATTTCATTCCTAGGTATATACCCGAGAAAATGAAAAACCTATGTTCACACAAAAACTTGTACATGAATGTTCATAACAGCATTGTTCACAACAGTCAAAAAGTAAAAATAACACATATGTCCATCAAAAGAGAAATAGATAAACAAAATGTGGTACATCCATACAATAGAATATTATTCAGCAATAAAAAGAATGAAGTATTGATCCATGCTACAATACAGATGAACCTTGAAAAATTATGCTAAGTGAAAGAAGATGGACACAAGGGCCACATGTTTCCATTTACACAAAATGTCCAGAATAGGCAAATCCCTAGAGACAGAAAGGAGATTAATGGTTGTCAGGAGATGGGTAAGGGAGGAATGAGGAGTTACTGCAAATGAGTATGGGGTACATGAAAATGTTCTAGAATTAGCACATTTAGTGGTGATGGTTACATAGCTCTGTGAGTATACTAAAACCCACAGATTTATATACTTTAAAATGATACATTTCATGGTATGTGAATTATATCTCAATTTGTAAAAAATACATAAATATACTGTTAAGACCACCTCATATTTATTTAGTTCCACTTTTTAACTCCCCTAACTAGCCTTCCAAAATCACCTAAAGCTTATCAACAAAACCACAATGCTTACAATTGATCCATCAATTTAGTCAAATATCTAGTTACTACTTCTCACTCCCCTCCCTAGCCACTCACTTGCCTCTTGGCATGGTGAAGACATGTTTAACCTCACTTGTGTGGTTTTAAACAGAATAAGATGTGAATTACTAAACTGAGAAAGGGAAAGGCAGAAAAGATTTAGAAGAGGCAATAAAAAGAAGGTATCCACCCTTTCATCCCCAGCTACCCCTTAGAAAACTTTTGAGGGGATCAGGAAATCACATCCAAAAGATAATAAAAATTAGCTGATAACAATTCTCATTAAGTTAAATGTTCTAATTCCTCAAATCTTATTTCACACATAGCAGCTTTTCCATAATTTGATATGAGTCTGATCCCCATGCAAGTATGTTCTTCACAAGAGACCTCATTCTTACATACATGAAAAGTAAAATCTAAAAAACATATAGTTCAGGGGACAATAACACAACAGAAGGATGACTCACAGGTTAAAAGGATTCCCTAACCGAATTCCTATACACATCCATTATGGTGTATATGAAATATGATGAAATTTACAAAAAAAAATTTCATACTAATGTTTGGAAATCTATTTATTACAAAAAGGGGATGCACCTAATTATTTCTTGCATGCTACAATGCTCCTATCTCTGCCATGCACTGCAGCACAGAAAAGTGCATAAATAAAAACTGTATTTAATAAAAAGACACAAACATACAGATGCTCGATTACTTTCCGACCTTTTTACACTGAGTGACTGGAAGAGCTAATTAAAGGTGATTTCCCTTATGTAAGCCAAAGCTCTCAAGAAGGGGACGATGACCCATTATTCTAATTTTAAAACTATACTATACTTATATAATTTGTATTATTATTATTTTTTAAAAAAACCCTTCCAATGGTAAAGATTATCGAATGAATAAAAATACAGGTAAGAAAAAAAGAGAAAAAAATACAGGTAAGAAGTTAGGCAGTTTATCTCAAAACAAAAAAAATCTAAACTTTCCACTTCTGTTCAATGAACAAAAATAAACAGCCTTTCACATGGACCTGAAAGCTAAGCCTTATATTGATTTCATAATTTTGCATTTTACTTCCAAATGTTTCATATGAAAGAGTGGCTATGGCTAAAAAAATGAGGAAAAAAAAATATGCACAGCTATGGCCACACACACAATTCTCTTGTATCAGAGTCGAGGATTTAAACTCAAATACTGCTCTCCACTAAGGAAGTAAAATTCTCCTGCCCTCTGCATTGTAGAGAAGGAAAGCATGCAATTCCGTTGGGGCTCCAAGATCAAGTTTGTAACATACAGTTAAAAAGCAATATGTTAAGTTGAATAAATCCCTGTATTTTATTTTATTTTTTAAAATATGGAACGCTTCGGGGCTTCCCAGGTGGCGCAGTGGTTGAGAGTCCGCCTGCCGTTGCAGGGGACACGGGTTCGTGCCCCGGTCCGGGAAGGTCCCACATGCCGCGGAGCGGCTGGGCCCGTGAGCCATGGCCGCTGAGCCTGCGCGTCTGGAGCCTGTGCTCCGCAACAGGAGAGGCCACAACAGTGAGAGGCCCGCATACCGCGAAAAAAATAATAATAATAAAATAAAATATGGAACTCTTCATGAATTTACGTGTCATCCTTGCGCAGTGGCCATGCTAATCTCTGTATTGCTCCAATTTTAGTATATGTGCTGCTGAAGCGAGCAAAAATCCCTGTATTTTAATACAGCAAAACACCTGTCATTACTAACACTTCTTTTCTCTAATGGAAAAAAAAAAAAAACATTTTATAACATTAAACACTACAAATGGCCTCCACTCTGTCATGGGCAGAATTATAGAATTATTTCAAAACAATTAAAGTAATTGAAGTGTAGGAGGGGAAAACCTACCAAGTACAAAGTCATGGTAAATTTTAGTTTTAGTTTCAATACAACATTGCATAAATTAAGTAAAAGCACTACCCCAGACATAAATGATATAGCATTACTTAGTCCTGGTAGGTGAACTCCCAATAATATATACTCCCTCTGGCTTTCATCCACTAAGTGTATATTGGTATAGTGTTGATAGTTTAAAATATAAATCAAAGGATGCTCATCAAAGCTACATAAAATTAATTTGTTCAAACTATAGCATAAATGCAGATTATCCAATTCAATTCCGTAACAAATAATAAACTCACAATTGAGCTACACCAACAGTCAAAAGTTTAAGTGCTTATTGGGAATGTCTGGGAGAATTGGAAAAATCTGAAAGTTTAGGCATAAGTGTGGAATTGCTAAAAGAAAAATAAAAGTTAATGACAGAATGGGACAATATAATCGTGCTTGTGGATGACATTTCACAAGTCTATGGAAAGCTCAACAGCATGGGGCAGCAAATTTATTAGTTTACTTTTCAGGGGCAGAACTGATATGCCCAGTCCTCCAAGTACAGATGGGTCTGGAAAGGCAGGAAGCAAAACACCATATGAAAGCATGCTGAACAAACAGAGAAGTGTATGAAACCTTCCCTGACCAAAATGGAATTTTTCCAGAACATTCCATTAAAGTTTCAACCCATGTTACTTCCTCTTCAGTTATGACATTTCTCAGCCTGGCCCTTCTAAATAATGCAATGATAAACTATGAAATAACTGCACTTATTTGCATGTATGTGAATGAATGCACAACCGTGAAGTTTTGCAATTTAAAAACTCTATTGAAGGGCTTCCCTGGTGGCGCAGTGGTTAAGAATCCGCCTGCCAGTGCAGGAGACATGGGTTCAAGCCCTGGTCCGGGAAGATCCCACATGCTGCAGAGCAACTAAGCCCGTGCGCCACAACTACTGAGCCTGCGTTCTAGGGCCCGCGAGCCACAACTACTGAGTCCATGTGCTACGACTACTGAAGCCCACGCACCTAGAGCCCGTGCTCCACAACAAGAGAAGCCACTGCAATGAGAAGCCCGCACACCGCAACAAAGAGTAGTTCCCCGCTCGCCGCAACTAGAGAAAGCCTGTGCGCAGCAACAAAGACCCAATGCAGCCAAAAATAAAATAAATTAATTAAAAAAAAACTCTATTGAAAATCTGAGTTCCCTATACACTGGTCCCAAGTCCTCCTTCCTGACATCTAGAGCATCTAAAAGCAACATCTGATTTATTTTATTTTATTTTTTGCGGTACGCGGGCCTCTCCCGTTGCGGAGCACAGGCTCCGGACGCGCAGGCTCAGCGGTCATGGCTCACGGGCCCAGCCGCTCCGCGGCATGTGGGATCTTCCCGGACCAGGGCACGAACCCGTGTCCCCTGCATCGGCAGGCGGACTCTCAACCACTGTGCCACCAGGGAAGCCCCTGATTTTTATATGACCTATAAAAAGGGGCCCCAAAGTCCCAAAGAAAATATTTTTAAGAGAAATCCTTCGTGCCTTCTGAAGTTACCAAAAAAAAAAAGTATGTCCAAAGAGTACTGAATCAAAAGTCTGAAAACCAGGTTTCTGAGGTGTGCCCTGACACTAGGGTGACCAAGTGTCCAGTTCACCTGAGACTAAGGAATTTCCCAGGATGCGGGTACGTTTAGTGCTAAAACCAAGAAAGTTCCAGGCAAACCAGGGTAAGCTGGTCTCCCTACGGGTGACGACGTCTAAATCACAACCCAGTGGGAGCACAGCGGCCTGTGCTAACATTTAGATGGGATAAAGGACATAGGAAGGGGCAAGGTGAACCAGAAGGTCTCCAGGGCCCTTTAGTTGTAATTTACTATGACCCTATGACATATTTATACCACATTTGATTGGAATGTATATTTCATACCATAAGTGAATGTACTTTTATGTAGGGTCAGAGGGCGCTGGAAATATTTTGTGAAGCTATGCGTTAAATTTGGAGTTATATATGCTTAATAGCAAAACAGAGCTAGGAGTTTTCAGTTTTTTATTTTTCATTTCTATAGTAAAGAGGAAAAATAAGCTGCTTCTAGAAAATATCAAGCCAACAGAGAAAATTCTTCCAATACCAACATCCAACTTAATCCCATCTCTCCTTCTCCCAGATCACTGGAGACCTAGGACATCTGGACAAAAGTTTAAAAACAGGAAATATTATTTTGACTTACTGCCACCATGAAAGCATACATTTCCACATTTTTAAGAAAGTAAGAATTTAGAAACGTGTGCTTACAAGTAACTACAAAACCCAGGAGAAAAGCAAATGCAACTGTAGCAACCAGCAATAACAAAAGAGTCATAAAGAGCCTGTGCTCTGCAACAAGTGCACTGCTATGAAGAGTAGTCCCTGCTCACTCCAACTAGACAAAGCCTGCACGCAGCAACGAAGACCCAATGCAGCCAAAAATAAATTAATTAAATAAATAAATAAAAGATAAAGAAGATCTTGAATTGTTAGAGTATATTTACTTTCAAATATGTTTCCTAATTTTGGACATTTAATTCTGAAAAATCCCACTTAAGAGGATACAAAACAAGTCATATATTATAAGATCAAGTCACACAAGCTCACGGGCGGTACAATGAGAACAAACATTCGGGATTCCTCTTTCCTCCTTGGGCATTCTAATTTAAGATACCTGACTTACTGAGACTAATATAGGTCCTAATGAAAGCATCTCTGCCATGAAGACTGAGTTATGAGAAATTTCTAAAAGTACAACTATGAAAGAAGTGTTACTCAATTATTATTTTTTAAGGCAGTAACTCAGGGAAAGCTATAAGAAAATGCCTCTGTTCCTAAAAAACTACAACATCCATGATATATATTTTTTTCACTCATGAATGAACTATTCTATCAGGTCTCACCATCATCCTTACTACACGGGTGGCTGAACTGACATTAGCATTTATCTAACATGCTCCTTTATGAGAACTGGTCTTACGAAAACTTTGGCATCACCAACAAGAGATTTCTTACTAGTTACTTAAGGGCAGCCTCAAAGTCTGCTTGTGTATTTACATGTGTGACTCTACACATACCCATACAGGTATACAGTTCTCCTTGTCTCTTCAAAAAGCAGTTTCTCTTCCCAAATCAGTCAACAGTTTGTGCCCAAGTCTATGTCTACCACCTATGCTGTGGGGACATGAAGGTGTGTGTGAGAGAGAGGATCCCAGCCCTCAAGATAGTTATACTTTACTTGGGGAGATAAGACATACATTCTCATGAAGAGTTCTCAGTGCCAGAAAAATTGCTGGCTGTCTTATTCTTGTTAGTAATGTGGGGGTGCTATCACCTGCCTGTTATTTGCATAAATCACAAAGCCTTAATCAAAATAGGTAAGAAAAAATAAATCCATGCTACTTATTTCAAATATATTAAAATACAATAAATAACAGAGCTTATTTTGAGTATGTAATAAGTAACATACCAGTGTGCAATAGTAGGCAAGATGGGGCGACAGTCTTAATGGCCAAAATATCACTTAAATTCAGGAAAGGAAGTTAGGGAAAAGGAATGGTTTCGCTATTATTACCTCAGCAGTGACAACAGCAAAGAGTGTGGTTTCTCAAGGCTTTTCTTAAAACCCAGAGGTGTGTTAAGAATAAGCTGCTGGGCTAGGTTCCTAGAGATCTAGGTTTTAGCCCCAACTCCTTCACGGTCATATCCTCTCTTGCCCTGGTTTTCTACCCATACTGCTTGAGGCTGGAACTAGACGACGGCTAATATTCCTTTAATGAACACGTCTGGTAACTCTTTCTTTGATAAATATATCCAGGTCCCCTTTCCAACTCCTCTGCTCCCCCTCCCACCCCCACTAAATTACAGTGTGTAACATTAAATTATTCATGAATCTATGACTTTAATTTTTTGTGTTTCTATACTGACGGCCTTACGGCAACTGGTTAACAAAGCAAAATCCTAATTCAGATTGCTAAAATTCAGCAGCAAACAATCTTCAGTTTTACATTATCTAGTCCTAATAACCTAGCCAGATTAGTATGGCATATTATTCAATATTGTTACAAGAAGTTTTGGCATAGCTGTAATTGACAGTGGCGAAGATCAGCCCAAATAATTATGTACTCATTGTTTTTAGCTGACTTAAAACTGGCTTGGCTACACAGCAACCAAGAGTAAGGAAATAATTTCTTTTCTTGTGATAATCTAGTGACAACATCAAAGTATGACTTTGGTATAAAACGGCTATGTAAATATCCTTTCATCTTAAGTCTTATTAAAGCCATGGTGTTTGGCAAAAAAAAATTAAGAGCAGAAGAAGATAAGTACAGGTTGTAATATCAAACTATTTCCATTATCATTTTAATGTTGGAACTCTTGTTTGGACATCCAAATCTTAGGATAATTCTCACCTAGTAACAGCAATGAATTCAAATAAAATGAACTCCAATAAAATGCTAAGCAATACAAATACTCTTTTTAGTCATATCAGGACAGAGAAAAAAGAAATCCAAAATGGAAAAGGAAGAACACACTCAATCTTCCATATGAAGCTGTATGATAAGGTGAATAACAGAAGCAAACACAAATCAGATAATTGAGAAATATGCTGGAGAAGTTTCTCAAATACTATTCTTGCTTGTATCTACTAGCTCCACTATACAGTTTAAAATGTGGCCAAATTTTTAAAGTAGTTGTTAAACACTTCCTGCATCTGACATATGTTTCCAGGGTACTTCTGACATTGATATGAGAGATTATAAAACATTTAGAAATGAAAATGTTACTCTCCAACAAAAAACACTATAACTTCCAAGCTTCCTCTGCATTCACAAGACGGAAAAACATTTGGAAAATAGTAGCTTTCGGTTTTAAAATGTTCAAATAATATACTTTACAACAAACACGAAACATGTAATTGTTCAAGGCAAGGAAGAGACAAGTCTAAATAAAACAGGATCCTAAAATTTACTCTAGGAGTCATTCCTTTTCCTGTGCAGTCTCAATCATATTTACTCCATAATAAGTAAACTGCTTTACCCCTTCAGCTGGGAAGGACAATTTTTACTCTACCAAGGTGATGACAGTACCACTGCAGTGCTCACCCAACGAGAAATGCATGAATATGAAGTAGCGTCAACTCGATCAAATGAAGTGTATGCAAGATTTGATTTGCAATGCGTTAATTTAGGAACTCAGCGGAGAGGCTCCTACTATATCTAGCTGATCTAAACTTGAGCTCATGATAACACTGCACGAAGCTATGGTAGATAAAAGTGATAGGTAATGCCAATAAGACGATTCCACTGACAACACAAACTCCTCCAAGAATTCTTCCAGGCATTGTGATAGGATACATATCTCCATAGCCAACTGTAGTCATAGAGATAATCACCCACCAGCAGGCAGCAGGGATGCTGGCGAAGTCCTTGTTGGATGTTTCCAGGTCCAACCCATGTTCAAGAAGCTGAGAAAGTGCACTAAAGATTGCCATGGCAACACAGATGAAGACAAGCAACATAACCATCTCTCGGTAACATCGTTTGAGAGTCAAACCAAGTGTCTGAAGACCAATGAAGTGACGGGCAAGCTTAATCACCCAAAAAATCCTCATCATTCTAAGCACCCTCAAGGTGACTCCAGCCCTCTGGAGTTGAGAGTTCTCGCCCGTAAATACTGTCATTAACACGGAGATGTAATACGGCGTGATTGCCAGTAAATCAATGATGTTCAGGGGTCTCTTGACAAACTCACACTTGTTTTTGGAGACGATGAACCTCACAATGCATTCTGCAGTGAACCAACCTATGCAGATAGCTTCAATTATCCTGTCAAGAGAACAAAAGAAGAATTGATCATTTTATTTTTAAGCATTTTAATAGCTCTCAGATTTCTTCAGATAGTACTACACTGACATACACATTTAGTTACCTTTCCAGAAAACATAAAAGAACAGACGGCATTACCAACATCATCAGACTCACCGGGATGCAACAGAACAACAAATACATCAACAAATGAAAACTGAACTTAATGAAGTTCTTATTTATATATGGCAGGTAATAGCATTGAAAAAAACATTTGTTTGCTTGTTGTCACTAATACTTAAAAAAAAAATCTATCTCTTACTTGTTGGCTTGAAATTAACTTATACTCAGCTCGCCACACTATGAAATGTTATTCCATGAGGGCAGTGGTTCTCTACTGTGATGTAAGGTATTAGGTAGGTCAGAAGGACTTGGTTCCTACAGACAGTGGACACACCCAAGTTTTCAATGATTTACTTCTTGGTAAATAGGAGTGAACTCAATATCATCTCCGAAAATGTTACTGTATTTTTTTTTCCTACAGGCTGTGTGGGAGACACTGAATCTGAGCCTGCCTTTTGGGCTTTTCAGGAATGCCAGTGCCCTCACCAGGAGAGCACCAGGTCATGACCATCCTCATCACAAGCGTTACAGTGGAAAAAAGGCTGAGGAATCCTGCAGTGGAGCAAAACAATCACTAAGACCCAACAAGTTTGTTTGTTTGTTTTCCATAGCTATTTTGATTCAACATGTATCTTTAAAATATAGGGCCATGGACTTTCCTGGTGGCGCAGTGGTTAAGAATCCGCCTGTCAATGCAGGGGACACAGGTTTGAGCCCTGCTCCGGGAAGATCCCACATGCCGTGGAGCAACTAAGCCCGTGAGCCCCAACTACTGAGCCCGCATGCCACAACTACTGAAGCCCAAGAGCCTAGAGCTCGTGCTCCACAACAAGAGAAGCCACGGCAATGTGAAGCCCACACACCGCAGCGAAGAGTAGCCCCCGCTCGCCGCAACTAGAGAAAGCCCGTGCACAGCAACGAAGACCCAACGCAGCCATAAATAAATAAATAAATAAAATATAGGGCCACATTTAACCTAGAGCAGTATTTACCAACCCTTCCATGTCACTGCACACGTTGAAAAGAATATTACCTACATAGCCTACTGGCGTCAAGGGGTAGCATTCCTGAAGTGGAAGCCACCAGCCTCGCCCCACACTCCCCAAGGCTGAGGAATTAAACCTCAGCACAGTGGTTAGGAAGCCCTGACCCAGAGTGAGAGGTAATGCTAAGGTAATTTTTAATTAAATTACACTTTTTTATTTGTAAATATTTTTATTTCAGTTATTTCATGCAGTAGCTTTAGAAAAGAAAATGCACTACAGTACATGTCTGTACAGTACAGTACAAATATGACTAATAAAATGTTTTAAACATGGCATTTAAAAAATTATAATTAAATTACATTTTAAAATTCAAATTTAAAGTTACAGTCCTTATACCATCATTCATTTTTCTCCACATAATTCTGTCTTACTATTGACCTAGAACCAAACATGAGAAGTATGATGGAGAGAGAAGAAAATGTAGCAGGTGGGATGGTAAGGTCTGTGGGGCAACATTTTGAAAAGAAGTACCCAAAGTGCATGGCACAGAACACAGATTGCACTGAATGCTTCTCAGGGAAATGAATAAATAAAATTAACCATGTTCCCCTACTATGGAGGTTCCTAGGGCCACAGAGATTAATTTGATTTATGTCTTGAATAGGTCGTACATTCACATGGTTTAAATTTCAAAGGTTAAAAAAAAAAAGAGTACAGAAAGAAAATTCTCACTCTCACCCTATTCCCCAGTCACTTGGTTCCCCAGTATTCACTCCAGTCCCAATTCCTCACTGGTCAGAAGGGCAAGAACCACTGACCAACAAGAAAGTGGTAACTTGAGTATATTAACTCCCTGTGGCTGCTGAAAAAATTACCACAGGGCTTCCCTGATGGCGCAGTGGTTGAGAGTCCGCCTGCCGATGCAGGGGACACTGGTTCGTGCCCCCATCCGGGAGGATCCCACATGCCGCGGAGCGGCTAGGCCCGTGAGCCATGGCCGCTGAGCCTGCGCGTCCGGAGCCTGTGCTCCGCAACGGGAGAGGCCACAACAGTGAGAGGCCCACGTACCGCAAAAACAAACAAACAAAACAACAACAACAAAAAAATTACCACAAACTTGGCGGCTTAAGACAACAGAAATTTATTTTTTCACATACCCAGAGGTCAGAAGTGCAAAATCATTATCATTGGGCCAAAATCAAGTGTTAGTAGGGCCCACTCCCTTCGGAGGCTCTAGGGGAGAATCCATTCCTTGGCTCTTCCAGCTCCTGGTTGGCATTCCTTGGCTTGAGGCCACATCACTCCTATCTCTGCCTCTGTGCTCACCATGTCAAATCTCCCTCTGCTTCCACCTTGTAAGGATACACATGATAGCATGCAGAGCCCCTGCGATAATCCAGGACAATCCCCATCTCAAGATTCTTAATTTAATCATATCTGTAACATCCCGTTTGATATCTAAGGTAATATCCACTGGTTCCCAAGGATTAGGACCTGATATCTTTTGTGGGGAGGGAGGGATTATTCTTCAGCCTACACACAAACTAAGCAAGAAGATACAGCCCACAGTGAAAGTAATCCAACCTACCGCCCAGTGAGGAAGATCAGCAGATGAGGTCACAGCTGCCCCTATTTCTTTCTCTAGTGTATTACCTGCCGTTCTGCACAGAGACCCCATTACTCTGTGGTTGGCAGCAGCTTCTCTATCCCCACCAGGCTGTCAGTAAAAGCTGCTGCCATAATGACCTCTATGAACCTGGAGGCTTAGAAAACTGGGAGGGTAATGAAACTTGGTAGATCTAGAAGATAGGAGGCTGCATTTTTTCAATATTCAGTTTTAATAAACATATTAAAGGCATCCCTTCTCCCTGGTAATGCTCATCAAATACTCCATATGTTCCCCCATATTTCTAGCCCCTTGCAGTTAGGCAAGGTCACGTGACCAGTTCTGATCTATGAGCTGTGGGCAAAATGACTACAGTTCTGGGCAGAGGCATGGAAGAGTAGGTGTGAATTTTCTTCCCTGCCACGGCAACCTGAAAGGCATGTGTCCTAAGTGGCTCCAAGAAGGTGGGGTCCCTACCAGCTCAAGTCACTGAGTATATGTTCAAAGAAAGACAGACATTCCCCATCCTGACTCTGATTGGACATGGGACATGGTATGTGAGCAACCAATAAATCCTTGTTGTGTTAAGCCACCAGAATTTCTAAGTTGGTTGCTATCCTAAGTAATAAACTGGTAAATTCAGTAAGTAATAAGATACACACTCAAAAAGGATTGCAAGAGCACAAAGCAGTCACAGCAATAGTGTTCTCTGATCGGCTGTGGTTTTTATCAGTTCTCGAGCTAAAGTACTGTCTCTTCTCTAGCCAGACATGAGCAAGAGCACTAGACCTGATGCTGGGAGCCCTGCTGCTCTTCTCACTCTGATCTTCTAAGGGATCTCCCAGCAATAAAGTCCTAAGATGCTATTAAATTAAGAAGAGTAGGGGCTTCCCTGGTGGTGCAGTGATTGAGAATCCGCCTGCCAACGCAGGGGACACGGGTTCGAGCCCTGGTCCGGGAAGATCCCACATGCCGTGGAGCAACAAAGCCCGTGCGCCACAACTACTGAGCCCACGCCACGACTACTGAAGCCCATGCGCCTAGAGCCCGTGCTCCGCAACAAGAGAAGCCACCACAGTGAGAAGCCCGTGCACTGCAACGAAGAGTAGCCCCCGCTCTCCACAACTAGAGAAAGCCTGCGCGCAGCAACGAAGACCCAACACAGCCAAAAGATTTTTTAAATAAATTTATTTATTTATTTTTGGCTGCACTTCAGTAGTCGTGGGGCGGGCTCAGTAGTTGTGGCTCGCGGGCTCTAGAGCGCAGGCTCAGTAGCTGTGGTGCACGGGCTTAGCTGCTCCGCGGCATGTGGGATCTTCCCGGACCAGAGATCAAACCCGTGTTCCCTGCATTGGCAGGCGGATTCTCAACCACTGAGCCACCAGGGAAGCCCATGAAGAGTAAAAATTTTAATTGTGCCAAAAACACCAGAACATTTTCAGCTAATTACTTCCACCAGAAGCCAAATTGTTCAGATTAAAAAGGAGGAAATCCAAATGACACTAAATAATCTCTCAGTAAGGGAATTTCAAAGAGGTAAACCCATCTGTAATGAGGCCCACGGGGCTCCTCCTGCCCACCCCCCAAGTCAGACACAATTTATCCAGAATTCCACGCTAAGGAGATGAATAAGTGAGAAACCCCAGGCATCCCTCTTTCACCCAGGATTATGCCAAGGCATTCTCCAAAAACAAACACCACTAAGCCTGCCAAAACTCCCCATGTTTCCAAATGACACTCTTGCCAGTGCCACCTCCAGCAACTGCTGGAAAACTTAAGTGCTGTGTTTTACTGAGCACTACAGCAAATGACTGGGCACTCCGAGGTCTACTTCTATAAAAAACAAACTGAAAAAAAGAACGGAAGAAGATACTGAGGATACCAGAATCCTTTGAAGCCCATTCTGATTTCTTTTGAGACCCAAACAAATAGAAGCTCATGAATTCACAGCTAAATATATATATATACATATATATATATAGAGAGAGAGAGAGAGAGAGAGAGAGGGAGAGGCCTTTCAGTTGAGTACTGTGCTAAGCACTTTGTAGACATCATCTCATTTAACCCTTTTCAAGAACTTTATGGAGTGTGTCCTTCCCCTAATATCCCCATTTTACAGATGACAAAACTGAGGCTGAAAAGTTAAACATCTCTTCTAAGATCACACAACTAAGAAACTGCAGTGCCATAGCTAATGAAACCCAGATCTATTGGGCTTTGAAGCACTAAGGAACATCTGAAAATGCTAATGATTTTTATGACAATGTTCATTGTTAATATTAAATTATATACGTCAATCTCTTGGTCTCCATGGTTGATGTATTAGAGCAGCATTTTTCACACTGCTGGTTCTTAGCCCATTAATGGATCAAAACTGATGGAGGGTTTTTTTTGGAAATTAAATAGAAATATTAGTGTGCATCAAAGTATAGTTTCATAAAACTTTTGTTTCAGTTACATATAGTTGTGTACTAAGTTACGATGTAAAATGTATTCCCTTCCGTAGGCACTGGAGGAGCTCAAAAATTGCTGGCAATCATCAGTCATTCTAATTTCCCTAACTGATCCGTCATGACAGAAGGCACTTCCGGCAATGACTCAGAGGTTTACAAACAGGCTCCACAGGAGAATAAATGCTTTTAGTGCTAACCATCCCCTCCTGCCTGCAAAAAAGACTAGGACAGGACATAAAAAGCCATTAACTATGTTGTATGAGGTGAAGATCAGTCTCCCTCTGGGTGCTAACTTCTCATCTTTTTCACTTAACATTTTATTGTGAAAAATTTCACACATGGAACAAATTAATTAATATTTTAAATATACTTGCTTATCACCTATTCACCCCTATATCCATCTATTAACCTTTCTTTCTTGGATGCATTTTAAAATAAATCCAGATATCGGTGCACTTCCATCTAAAAAATTCAGAGTGCATATTATTAACCAGAGTTCAATATTTGTTTCATTTCTTTCTTTTGATTTGAACTTTACATGCAATGGAATGCACAAACCTTATGTGCACACTCACTGAGGTTTGACAAATGTGTAACCTCTATAACTGAAACTCCTATCAAGACATAGAGCAATCACATCACCTGAGAGTTCCCTGCCTTATTCATCTTTGTATCTCCTGCCCTTACTTCCCATCAGACATACAAGTGCTCAACAGCTTTTTGTCCAGTACAATGTAGTGACATTGACAGAACTTGAAGGACTGGAATGGCTCTTCTGGGAGCTTTAAGGGATAACTGAAGCCTGTCATCAAAAAATGGTGCTGAGGGGACTTCCTTGGTGGCACAGTGGTTAAGAATCTGCCTGCCAATGCAGGGGACACGGGTTCAATCCCTGGTCTGGGAAGTTCCACATGCCGTGGAGCAACTAAGCCCGTACGCCACAACTACTGAGCCTGCGCTCTAGAGCCCGCGAGCCACAGCTACTGAAGCCCGTGCGCCTAGAGCCCGTGCTCTGCAACAAGAGAAGCCACCCAATGAGAAGCCCGCGCACCACACGAAGAGTAGCCCCCACTCGCCGCAACTACAGAAAGGCCCGTGCGCAGCAACAAAGACCCAACGCAGCCACAAAAAAAAAAAAAAAAAAAAAAGAATCTGCCTGCCAATGCAAGGGACACAGGTTCAAGCCCTGGTCCAGGAAGATCCCACACGCCGTGAAGCAACTAAGCCCGTGTGCCGCAACTACTGAGCCTGCTCTCTAGAGACCACAAGTCACAACTGCTGAGCCCACGTGCCATGGCCCGTGCTCCGCAACAAGAGAAGCCACCACAAGGGGAAGCCTGCGCACCGCGGCGAGGGGTGGTCCCCGCTCGCCACAACTAGAGAAAAGCCCGGGTGCAGCAACCAAGACCCAGTGCAGCCAAAAATAAATAAATAAAAATAAATTTAGTTTTCAAACAATCGTGCTGAACTGAGTTGGACCCTTACCTTACACCAAGTGCAAAAGTTAACTCAACATGGATTAACTGCCTAAATGTAAGACCTAAAACAAGTTTTTTTAAAATTCCTAGAAGAAAACATAGGGGAAAAGCTTCATGACATTGGACTTGGCCACGATTTCTTGGCTATGACACCAAAAGAACAAACAACAAAAACAAAAATAGACAAATAGGACTACATCGAACTTAAAAGTTTTTGTGCCTCAAAAGACACAATCAACAGAGTGAAAAGGCAAGCTACAGAATAGGGGAAAATATTTGCAAATCATATATCTGATAAGGGATTAATATCCAGAATACATATCGAACCCCTACAACTCAACAACAAAAGAATCAAATAACCCAATTTAAAAATGAGCGAAGGACTTGCACAGACACTTCTCAAAGATGGTATACAAATGGCCGGCAAGCATTTGAAAAGATGCTCAACATCACTAATCATCTGAGAAATGCAATCAAAACCAATCCGAAGGTATCACCTCACACACATCAGGATACCTACTATTAGAAACAAAAACCAGAAAACAAGTATTGATGAGGACGTGGT
This sequence comes from Aethalodelphis obliquidens, assembly GCF_003676395.1. Lineage (NCBI taxonomy): Eukaryota > Metazoa > Chordata > Mammalia > Artiodactyla > Delphinidae > Aethalodelphis > Aethalodelphis obliquidens. The sequence continues at coordinate 9,475,607 of NW_020837956.1, read as the reverse complement.
GAAATTAAAATCTCTGTGTACTGTTGGTAGGATTGTAAAATAGTGCAGCAGCTGTGGAAAACAGTACGGAGGTTCCTCAAAAAATTAAAAACAGGGCTTCCCTGGTGGCTCAGTGGTTGAGAGTCCACCTGCCGATGCAGGGGACGCGGGTTCGTGCCCCGGCCAGGGAAGATCCCACATGCCGCGGAGCGGCTGGGCCCGTGAGCCATGGCCGCTGAGCTTGCGCGTCCGGAGCCTGTGCTCCGCAACGGGAGAGGCTGCAACAGTGAGAGGCCCGCGTATCGCAAAAAAATAAATAAATAAAAATAAAAAACAGAGCTTCCATATCATCCAGCAATCCCACTTCTTGTTATATATCCAAAAGAACTAAAAGCAGGGTGTTAAAGAGATATTTACACACCTGTGTTCATAGCAGCACTATTCACAATAGCCAACAGGTGGAAGCAACCCAAATGTCCATTAATGAATGACTCCATAAATAGAATGTGTCACAGTCTTACCATGGAATATTATTCAGCTTTACAAAGGAAGAAAATCCTGTCACATGCTAATAAATGGATGAACCTTCAGGACGTTATACTAAGTGAAAGATACCCAGTCTCACACACACACAAAGACAAAGACTGTATGATTCTACCTATAGGAGGTATCTAAGGTGTCAAAATTCAGAGAAACAGAAAATAGAATGGTGGTTACCAGGGGCTGAGGGAAGAGGAAAAAGACAAGTTGTTGTTTAACGGGTATTTCCCCTAATATTTCCATATTACAGATTACAAAACTGAAGTTAAAAAGTCAAACATCTTTTCCAAGATCACACAACTAAGAAATTGCAGTGGCACAGGTAATAAAACACGGATCTACTGGGCTTTGAAGCACTAAGGAACATCTGAAAGTGCTAATGATTTTTATGACAATGTTGTTACTATTAAATATGTCAGTCTCTTAGTCTCCATGGTTTATGTGTTAGAGTAGCATTTTTCATACTGCTGGTTCTTAACACAGTTTCAGAATTGCAAGATGGTAAATTTTATGTTATGTATTTTTTACCCAAAATAAAAATACGTACATGAAACTGTCCAACGAAGGGGAGAAGATAGGAGGCTCTTGAAGCAAGGAGCCCTTCTCCACTTGTAACTTGCTGTGAAACCATGGATAAGCTATTTAATCTCTCTTCCTGAATTTTCCTCAATGGTTAAATGATGAGAATAACAGTAAGACCTATCTCTCAGATTGTCTTAAGAATTAAATGAATTAATATGAAATAATGGTAAGTGCTCAATAAATCGTGTCTATAGTTATCATTATTACAAACCATCTCCGGGCTTGCAGTCTTCCCTTCACACTCAAAAGGAGATCATGTCAGTGTTTTCCTGAGTGCAAAGAGAAGGCAAGAATGGAAGCTCCATCCTTTCATTCTCTCTTCTCCCAAGAATTCTGCCTATATTCTCACACACTGCTGGCTGTAGCATAAACCGGTACAACCACTTAGAAGAGCAATTGGCAGAACCTATCAAGCTTTCTACTGCACATGAAACCCAGCCACCTACTCTAGGAATTTATCCTACAAACACACTTGCATATTTACATAAGAATATGTACAATGAGATCCACTGTTTGTAATACCCAAGGATAAAAAGATATATAAACATCTCTCCAGAGGAGATTGATTACATAAATGTATTTCCTAAAGTTATTAGGTTGAACCATATGAAACTGACATTGGAAATTTTATGACTCTACCTTATGCCATGTAGCCACGAAAAAGAGTTAAGAAAAAAAAAAAAAAGAGTTAAGGTGCATTCCTGAGCTTTGATGTGAAACAGTCTTCAAGATGTACAGGTGCAGGCCAGTACATATATCATGCTCTAATTGTGTGTGTGCGTGCGTGTGTGTGTGTGTGTGTGTGTGTGTGTGTGTGTGTCTGCGTATATTGGAAGGATACTTAAGAAACTGTTAATATCAGTTGCTGCCTCTAGGGAGGGAGCCTGACCGCAGGATGGAAACTCACGTTCTACTTTATTACCTTTTGTGCCCTTAAATGATTTACCATGTGCACATATTATTTTTCCAATTAAGAAAAATTTTAAAGAAAAAGTGAAAAGCATGCCCAACTAGAAGAGCAATCACCGTGATGAAGTTGTCAGTGGCTTGAATCAACCAGCACAGCCCCAGGAGTAGCACAAAAAGAAAAGTTGCACCCTTCCTACCCCAAGCTTTCAGGCTTGAACGTATGAGGCATTTCTAGCAGGCCTATACAGTGTGATGATACGTGGTGTAATAAAAATCTCCAACAAACTACATCACCGTCCACCAAATTCTCTACAGTCTCTTTCATGTCCTTATAAAAGTTTTCTCCACAAGTTCAATGGGGGAAAAAGGCAGGAATCAAACAAACAAAAACAAACTTGATTTTTTCTTATGTATTTTAATTACCTTACAGAAAGAAAAAATCCATACCACTCATATATTTTTATCTTGTACTCTAGATCAGTAATGAAAATAAACAAAAACATACATTAGGTACTTACTCAAGTACCAAGCATTCTTCTGTAAATGTATACATATTAATTCATTTAATTCTCACAACTGAATGCATAGTACGCAGAGAACAGGGATCCTCACTGGGCTGCCAAGTGAGATGTGCAGTGGAGAGAGGCGTGATTGTAGGATTTATGGCTGGAAGCCTTATGGCAACACTGAAGCCTTATGGCAAAGCTGACAGATTTTCAAAGTCAAGTTATAGCTTTAAAGGCAAAGGGAACCCCTTAAAGATTTGGCAACAGGTGGATTCATTTGTTGAATAAGCATTTCTTAAGAGGTTACCATGTGCTGGGCATATTGCCAGGCCTGTGAGCTGGGAAGAGGCCAAGTGTACTGTGGGAATATACAGCGGGCAGATGTTTATGGGCTGACTGGAGGGTGCGAACAATCAGGAGGCTGTGACACAGGCAAGAGAAATGGAGGGCCCAAGCTGGCAGATGACGGGAATGAAATGAAACGAAATAATGCAATGAAATGAAATGGGGGATAGATGGCAGAAGACTTCAACAAGACCCTGCCACTGGCTGGCTGTGAAGGGCACAAAGAGCTACAGCTGCAAGGATATGAGCAGATGGCCCAAGACTGAGCAGACCTTCAACACCATCCTGGACCTTGGAGAGATGTGTGGGTCGGAGGGAACCAGGCAGATGCCTCGAGGCAAGCGAAGAAAAGAAAACCACCCAGCAATCTTACTACAAGAGATGGCCGGGCTTCCCTGGTGGCGCAGTGGTTAGGAGTCCGCCTGCCGATGCAGGGGACACGGGTTCGTGCCCCGGTCCGGGAGGATCCCAGATGCCACGGAGCGGCTGGGCCCGTGAGCCATGGCCGCTGAGCCTGCGCGTCTGGAGCCTGGAGCCTGTGCTCCGCAACGGGAGAGGCCACAACAGTGAGGGGCCCGCGTACCGCAAAAACAAAAACAAAAACAAACAAACAAAAAAGAGATGGCTGCTGTGAACCAGTCTCTTGATTTTCCTAACAGATGAAAAGACAGAAATCATCTTTCCAGAGCCAAATTATGAAAAGAATTTCATCAACACCATGCTTCAGTGTTTGTGTTCATTACCCTGTAATCGAGGACTTGGCTCTGGGCTGCCTCTGAAGAAACCATCCACATTTCTGTGTGTATCTCTACCAGATGCTCTCAAAGTCGGGGACACCAGGGCAGCTTTTCTTCACCAGATGCTGAGGAATGAGTTTTCAGTAAACCACCATGTTCTAGGTGAACCTACACATAACAAGTGGAGAGACCCAAAATCTGCGGTTCTGGTTCTCACTACTAAAAAACTTCCCAGAGATGAGAGCAACAGAAACCCAGACCCATCAACACCTGCCCATCCAGGCCACCAGCGTTCTCCACTCCGGGTGGGCGCCCTTCATCCTGCAGGTACAATAATCTCTCCCAGCACCTTCACCTCCACTCCAAAGAGACACTAATCCATCTAAATAATGATGCAAGAAGATCAACTCACTGCAAGAATTAATCTGTTCCCAATCCATATACAACTACCGATGGGTTCTACTCCTTCTTTTTTAAATTTCATTGGCAATGCATTAGTAAAAGAATTTTTTAAAAAAGAAATGATATCAAGAGACCATCCTCCTCAGACATGATCATCTTATAAAAACTGATACCAATTCTTTTCTTTTTTTTTTCTACTTTCTCTTTTTATTTTTTTATTTATTTTTTGACATTCTTTTTTTTTTTTTTTGCCGTACGCGGGCCTCTACCGTTGTGGCCTCTCCCGTTGCAGAGCACATGCTCTGGACGCGCAGGCTCAGCGGCCATGGCTCACAGGCCCAGCCGCTCCGCAGCATGTGGGATTTTCCCGGACCGGGGCACGAACCCGTGTCCCCTGCATCGGCAGGCGGACTCTCAACCACTGTGCCACCAGGGAAGCCCTGACATTCCTTTTTTAAATATTTTTTTCCATTATGGTTTATCACAGGATATTGAATATAATTCCCTGTGCTATATAGTAGGACCTTGTTGTTTATCCATCCTATATAAAATAGCTTACATTTGCTAATCCCAAGTCCTTTCCTCCCCCAATTCTTTTCTTTTTTTAAAAAATAATTTATTTATTTATTCATTTATTATTATTTTTGGGGGCTGTGTTGGGTCTTCGTTGTTGCATGCGGGGTTTCTCTAGTTGCAGCAAGCAGGGACTACTCTTCGTTGCAGTGCACGGGCTTCTCATTGCAGTGGCTTCTCTTGTTGCAGAGCATGGGCTCTAGGCACGTGGGCTTCAGTAGTTGTGGCACGTGGGCTCAGTAGTTGTGGCTCACGGGCTCTAGAGCACAGGCTCAGTAGTTGTGGCACACAGGTTTAGTTGCTCCGCAGCATGTGGGATCTTCCCGGACTGGGGCTCAAACCCATGTCCCCTGCATTGGCAGGCGGATTCTTAACTACTGCACCGCCAGGAAAGTCCCTAAAAACGGTTTTAAAAATGCAAAAACAATGCTATGTTTTATGTGTAAATACATATGTATGTACAAGCATATATTAAAAGTGTTTTTGATTTGCCCCTTTGCTTAGACCTGCTAGGCGTCCCTGCCTGGTGAGGAGGCTGAAGCCATGGAAGCCCCCGCATACTACACCTTGGAATAGCTGTCTTGGAGGAGGGCACATCCAGAGCCCCACATGCCACTGGGCCTGAACTGAGAACAAGCCTGGGCCTGGGCTCTGGATAACTTCCCTGCGCTGAGCCGCCCCTCCTGCCAAAGCCCCCAGTTCTGTGGGAACATGCACTACTGTGCATGTGGGCTGCCACGTCACGCCTGCACCGGACATGTAGACGGTCCCCAGGTGGAGAGCGGCCAAAAACACTGGTGAGACCCACACGTCCAGGAGCCAGTGGCTAATCCAGGATGGAGCGACAGTCCCGTCAAGAAGAGGCCAAAGACAAACACCACAGGGCACAATAGGGCCTGAATAGCCAGGAGATGCCAGCAGCAGCGGAGGCCAAAAAACACGCAGCCAGATCGCCTCCAAGTGCCCAGGCCGCTTCCCAACCCACACCCCGAAGCTGCGGAAACCCTGTAGAGGCTTGAAGCCCTGTGGAACTCGGCAAGGAGAAGAATCGTGGCCTTCTGCCTGGCCCACATCGCCCCTTCAACACATGCCCTGGCCTGGGGCCTGGGTCATCCCAGTGGAGGGCTCGTTATGCCTGTCTGGACTCCTCCCCTGGGCCCCACCTTGCTCTGGGATGAGCCTGGAAGACTGTGGGGCAGAACATTCCGCATGTCCCTCCTTTCCTGGATTACTGACAGGTTTCTCAATTAGAAATCTCTCTTCAGGGAATCCGTACTATCTTAAGGAACTTTTTTGTAGCTGTACTCAGAATTGTCATGTTTACGTTAATTCCAATTATGAGCAATGATTAAAACGCGCTTCCTTTAAAAAAAAAAGTGTGGGCTTCCCTGGTGGTGCAGTGGTTAAGAATCCACCTGTCAATGCAGGGGACACGCGTTCAAGCCCTGGCCCGGGAAGATCCCACATGCCACGGAGCAACTAGGCCCGTGTGCTACAACTACTGAGCCTGCACTTTAGATCCCGTGAGCCACAACTACTGAGCCCACGTGCCACAACTGCTGAAGCCCGTGCCCCTATAGCCCATGCTCTGCAACAAGGGAAGCCACTGCAATGAGAAGCCCGTGCACCGCAATGAAGAGTAGCCCCCGCTCGCTGCAACTAGAGAAAGCACCCGCGCAGCAATGAAGACCCAAAGCAGCCAAAAAATAAATTAATTTTTTAAAAAGTGTGTTTTTGTTTCTTTGTTTGTTTTGGCTGTGCTCTGTGCATGCAGGATCTTAGTTCCCTGATCAGAGATCATACCCACACCCCTTGCATTGCGGGCACAGAGTCTTAAGCACTGGACTGCCAGGGAATTCCCTAAAAGTGTTTTTAAATGCATAAAATAATAACACCAAAGTCAGGAAAGTGGCTATATCTGTGGAAAAGGAAGTGATTTCAATGGGGAAAAGGCACCTAGTAGACTTCAACTGTACTTTTTATGTTTTATTTCTTAAGATGGGTGGTAGGTACACAGGTGCTCAATGTACTATAATCTATATTTTTTTACATGCCTGAAAGACTTTATGATGGTTTTATGCATAACTTCTTCTTCTGCCTTCGTAAAACGTGTATTTCCTTTATTTCACAGATTGATTTGTTCTGCTTTTTAAGTTTCTGGTAACTGTAGTCAAAGAAAACAAATTTTGATTGGCATAAAGAAATCACATTTTAAAAAAATGCTTGAAGTTTGCTTTATTTTCAATAGTCTCCTAAGTTAAAAATAATTCTTTAGAGCATTTGCTGTAGAAATGTTAAAGCACCAACATCCACCATTTAAATAAATTATACAGATTAAATGAGAAATAGGGACAATTTGTTTTAAAAGCCCATTGTATAAGGTACTGTTTTTTTTGTATGTTTATAAATTTATTTATTTATTTTGAGTTGCGTTGGGTCTTCGTTCCTGTGCGCAGGCTTTCTCTAATTGCAGCGAGCGGGGGCTACTCTTTCGTTGTGGTGCGCAGGCTTCTCATTGCGGTGGCTTCTCTTGTTGAGGATCACGGGGCTCTAGGCATGCGGGCTTCAGTAGTTGTGGCATGTGGGCTTCAGTAGTTATGGCTCACGGGCTTAGTTGCTCCGCAGCATGTGGGATCTTCCCGGACCGGGGATCAAACCCATGTCCCCTGCGTTGGCAGGCGGATTCTTAACCACTACACCAGCTATTATAATAGTCCCCAGCTATTTTTCCACTTTGGAATTTATCCAACATATGCACTTATACCAATTTGCAAAGAAACATGAAAAAGACTGTGTTCTGCACTCCTGTTTGCATTTTTGAAAAACTACAGTCAAGCTAACCATTCCACAGCAGAGTAGAACAGGGACCTGGGAATCAAATGCCAGGTCACGACTTAACCACTATGTGAGTCTGACATCCTACTTAATCTATCTAAATCTCAGTCATAAAATGGGGATAACAATGGTGCTACCTTGTAGGATTATTATGAGGCTTAGATGATAAAATAATTGTAAAACTTTAACAAGTGACTAGCACATTATAAGTATTCAATAAATACTGACTATTACAGCCATTACTATAATTGATAGGACAGACACTTGTAAATGAACTGTGGCCCATCTATACAATGGAATACTACACAAATTTTAAAAAGAAGGAGGAAGATTTATATTAACTGATTTGGAAAGAGTTCCTAGATGTTAAGTGAAAAAAGCAAATTGCTAAACAAGATTATAGAATGATCCCAGTTACAAATTTAAAAGACACCTGTAAGGGGGCTTCCCTGGCGGTGCAGTGGTTAAGAATCCACCTACCAGGGCTTCCCTGGTGGCGCAGTGGTTGAGAGTCCGCCTGCCGATGCAGGGGACATGGGTTTGTGCCCCGGTCCGGGAAGATCCCACATGCAGCGGAGTGGTTGGGCCTGTGAGCCATGGCCGCTGGGCCTGCGCTCCGCAACGGGAGAGGCCACGGCAGTGAGAGGCCCGCGTACCGCAAAAAAAAAAAAAAAAAAAAGAATCCACCTGCCAATGCAGAGGACATGGGTTCAAGCCCTGGCCCGGGAAGATCCCACATGCCGCAGAGCAACTAAGTCCGTGCGACACAACTACTGAGCCTGCACTCTAGAGCCCGTGTGCCACAACTACTGAAGCCGTGTGCCTAGAGCCCGTGCTCCACAACAAGAGAAGCCACTACAATGAGAAGCCTGCGCACTGCAACAAAGAGTAGCCCCCGCTTGCTGCAACCAAAGAAAGTCCGTGCACAGCAACAAAGACCCAATGCAGACAAAAAATAAAATAAAAAATAAATAAATTTATTAAAAAAATAAAAATAAAAAGACACCTGTAGGGACTTCCCTGGTGATGCATGGATAAGACTCCATGCTCCCAATGCAGGGGGCCCAGGTTTGATCCCTGGTCAGGGAACTAGATCCCACATGCATGCCGCAACTAAGAGTTTGCATGCCACAACTAAGGAGCCCACCTGCTGCAACAAAGACCCGGTGCAGTCAAATAAATAAATATATATATAAATAAATAAGAGACATCTGTATAATATGCATATATAATTATGTGGATAGTGGATATACACATACATACACTCATATATACGTAGTGTGTATATTTGTATATATGCAAAGAAAATTTCTGGAAGAATACTCAGAAACTGGGTAATAGGATGCAGGAGAAAGAGGCATGTTTACTCTTTACTCTGTAACACTTAGAACTGTACTTTTTTCCAATGAGCAAAGTTTTCATTTGAAAAAAAAAAAGAATAATGTTTAAAATAACTTGCTTACCAAAAGGGAGAAAAAAAGCACTTTGATTAAAGAAAAGGTATTAACAAAGGAAGTTTCCACTGAATTCTAAAATTGGCAGCAGATAGAAAAACACTGTACACATATTAAAAGAAACAGTCCACTGTGAAAGAACAGACTTTAACTGAGGTTCTGGGTTATGTTCAATCCTATCAGAGATCTATTAATTACTGGTTTCCGAAAATATCCACCTTATCTGCAAAGTAAAAGCACTGAGACTTTCATCTTCAGTTTCAAATATTGCTTTTTATTTTTAAAGTACTTTAAAAAACCTATTGAATTTATATAATATTGACCTAAAAGGCAATAGAAATAATACAGTTGAGTTTTAAATTTCTATCACCTGCTGTTTCATCTTTATTTCATTTTTAAACTTGGGCTTAAAATAACACCTAAAGAAATTTAATTATCTTTACATCTCAAAGTCTCACAACACAAAGCAATTTTTAGAATAAAATTTCTAAAGAACAGATTAAAATTACAGCAAGGCTTTGCATGCTAAAGAGATTTAAAACTCAAAAGAGAACACTGCTGGGCTTCCCTGGTGGTGCAGTAGTTAAGAATCTACCTGCCAATGCAGGGGACATGGGTTCAAGCCCTGGTCCGGGAAGATCCTACATGCCGCGGAGCAACTAGGGCCGTGCGCCACAACTACTGAGCCTGCGGTCTAGAGCCTGTGAGCCACAACAATTGAGCCCACCCGCTGCAACTACTGAAGCCCACACACCTAGCCCATGCTCCACAACAAGAGAAGCCACCGCAGTGAGAAGTCCATGCACCACAACGAAGAGTAGCCCCTGCTCACCGCAACTAGAGAAAGCCCGCGTGCAGCAAGACCCAACACAGCCAAAAATAAAATTAATTAACTAATTAATTTTTAAAAGTTTAAAAAAAAGAGAGAACACTGCTGCTGAGAAAACTGAGGGACCAAAAAGTAAAAGGCACAACTTATTTATATCTGGTCCATGTTTTATTTTTATTTATTTATTTATTTATTTATTTTTTAAACCCAAGCCCCCTGCATTGGGAGCACAGAGGCTTTTTTTTTCCTTTTCTTTTATTTATTTATTTTTTTAAAAAAAATTTATTTTATTTTTGGCTGCGTTGGGTCTTCGTTTCTGTGCGCAGGCGTTCTCTAGTTGCAGTGAGCAGGGGCTTCTCATGGCAGTGGCTTCTCTTGTTGTGGAGCATGGGCTCTAGGCACACGGGCTTCAGTAGTTGTGGCACTTGGGCTCAGTAGTTGTGGCTCACAGGCTCTAGAGTGCAGGCTCAGTAGTTGTGGCACACGTGCTTAGTTGCTCCGCGGCATGTGGGATCTTCCCGGACCAGGGCTCGAACCCGTGTCCCCTGCATTGGCAGGCGGATGCTTAACCACTGTGCCTCGAGGGAAGTCCCTGTAGTTTTCTTTGAATGGGGTCCTAAATTAGAGAACAAAATATTTGCAACTTATGTCATTAACAAAGAGCTAATTTCTTAATTCTTTCTAAAAATCGCCAACTAAGAAAGTCATCGCCAAAATTTACACAGCTCACTGAAAAGTAAAATAAGTGAGTCCTAAATATATGTAAAGATGCACATTTTTACTCAGGGCAAAATAAATTAAAACTGGGCTTCCCTGGTGGCGCAGTGGTTGAGAGTCCGTCTGCCGATGCAGGGGACACGGGGTTTGTGCCCCGGTCCGGGAAGATCCCACATGCCATGGAGCTGCTGGGCCCGTGAGCCATGGCCGCTGAGCCTGCGCGTCCGGAGCCTGTGCTCCGCAACAGGAGAGGCCACAGCAGTGAGAGGCCCGCGAACCACAAAAATAAATAAATAAATAAATAAATAAATAAATAAATAAATAAATAAATAAATAAATAAATAAATAAAATAAATTAAAACTACTAGACACCATTTTTCACCTTCCAGCATGATAAAAAAATTAAAAGTATAGGTATGTTATAAGTCATAATTCTAGTTATTACTTTAAAATGTGTATCTCAGAAATAACTAAAAAAAAAAATCAAAAGTATAATAACGCTTTGTAGAGTATGAAAAAACATGGTCTCTCACACACTGCTGGTGGGAGTATAAATTGATACAACTTTTTGCAGAGCAATTTGGAATTATCTATGAAAATGACAAGTACAAAATATGGAGTAGATAAACAGCAAGGACCTACTGTAGCATAAGGAACTATATTCAATATCTTGTAATAACTATAAAGGAAAAGAATCTAAAAAAGAATACATATATATGTTACTGAATCACTTTGCTGTATACCTGAAACTAACACAACATTCTAAATCAATTATATTTCAATAAAAATTTTAAAAATTATATATATATAATTTTTTGAAAGGCAAGTACAAATGTCCTTTGACCCAATGACTTACTTTCAGGCATTTATCCTATGGATATACTTTCATGAAAGCAAAATAATGTACATGTACAAGGATATTCACTACAGCATTCCCTACAGACAAGAAACAATGTTAAGTGTCCAGAAATTATAGGACATTCATACAATGGAACGTCATGCAGCTGCATAAAAGAACTAAGCAGTTCTTGGGATTTTCTGTTGTTGTTTTTTGGCTGCGCAGAGTGGTTTACGGGGTCTTAGTTCCTGGATCTTAGCTCCCCACCAGGGATTGAACCCACCCTGGCAGTGAAAGGGTCAGGTCTTAACCACTGGACCGCCAGGGAAGTCCCCAAACCATATATTCTTATCTTTATCCCTTTTGCACAGTAAGTACTTGATAAATAATGACTCCCTGACTTAACAGACTTTTTTCTCATTCTAGCACAGGATCCCATTCTCCTCAACTAAGAGTTCTACCGCCTGAATGCCTCAGCCTTAACCCACAGAGCTCTTCAATCTATGCAAGAGAAGATACATTCCTGGAAGGTTATATTTTGAAAAGTAGATAAACAATAGATATTTATTGTGCCTGAATAATAGTTTTTTCTAAAAGATGCTATCATAATAAATAGTACAATATAAGAGAATTTAGATGCCTTCTAGGGCTTTTCATCTCATCTAGTTTGGTGGCTAAGACATGGTTATATAAAAAAATAACCACCATGCTAGGAAGGATATTACAGCTGCCAAATGAGTCACACAAGTAAGCAGTCTCTCAAGAAACTCAGGAGGAAATATCACATCTACTAGGGTAGTCAGGAAACGCTTCAAAAGGGAAACAGAATCAGAGTTGGGCTTGATGGATGATCTAAAAGGGACTGACTGCACAGTAAGGGACATCCAGGTGGTTCAGGAGCAAGTGAACAGGCTGGTCTGGACAAATGGAGCCTGCAGGTGGCAGGGAGTGCTCCTAGATCCTGGAAATCCACTTACTCAGTCCCTGAGCCTGTATCCTTCCAATGCCCTGGATTTATTTTGATTCTTCCTACTATCTCCCAGAGTTGTCATTTCATCTCCATTCTCACCAACCTGAAAGCAATCCAAGCTCTCATTCCCTCCCTCTGCAAAAATTTCCAAATTAATCCTCCTATTTCCAGTCTCCACCATCTCCAATTTATGGTGTACAACTCATGACATTTGTTACCTTATACTCATGATCCACTCACCCCAAACCTGCCAACAGCTAACCACTGCCTGCAAAATAAAATTATTCTCCCTCTCATTCCAGACCTTCTAACATTGCCCTGTCTCAATCTCTCACTCCATCACTGGACTCACACTCCCTAAACCCCTAAACGTAATATACAAATGTCATGCCTAGGCCCTAGATGTTCCTATTACCCGGAAAATCTCCGTATTTTGTTCCCAGGTGGGGTACACATGGTTGTACAGGTTTCAAACACTGTAGTTTACATAAATGATACCACCTGCCAGTGTTGGGCAGTGCACAACCTCTGCAACCTTCCAAAGACAGCTTGTTTCCATCCTCTTCCACCTTGAGACCTTCCCAGAACAGCTCAACCCAATTGTTGATCAATTGTGCCTCTGATTCCTACATCAATTGCCAGCTTGACACGGTTTCCTCACCCAAAAATGTTACAATATTTGGAATACCGAGAGTACCTTGAACACAGCGGATACTCAAAAGATGCTTGCAAATTACAGTGGGTAAGTCAACAAAGGCAGATTGTGGTTAACGGGCAAAAAGCCTTGGGGAGGGACTTCCCTGGTGGCCCAGTGGTTAAGAATCTGCCTGCCAATGCAGGGGACACGGGTCCGAGCCCTGGTCCACATGCCACGGAGCAACTAAGCCTGGGCGCCACAACTGCTGAGCCTGTGCTCTAGAGCCCGCAAGCCACAACTACTGAGCCCGCAAGCCACAACTACTGAAGCCTGCATGCCTAGAGCCCGTGCTCCGCAACAACAGAAGCCGCCGCAATGAGAAGCCCGCGCACCACAAAAAAGAGTAAACACCGCTGGCCGCAACTAGAGAAAGCCTGAGTGCAGCAATGTAGACCCAATGCAGCCAAAAATAAATAAATTAAATTAAAAAAAAATTTTTAAAAAGCCTTGGGGAATTCCCTGGCGTCCAGTGGTTAGGACTCCACACTCTCACTGCCAAGGGCCAGCATTCGATCCCTGGTCAGGGAACTAAAAATCCCATAAGCCACGCAGCGCGGCTAAACAAAACAAGACAAAACAAAACAAACCAAAGGTAAAGAGCCTTGAAGGCCAAGAGAGAAGTTCCGACTTCATTTGGGAGATGATCAGAATATGATCAGAAAGATGTTTTAGGAAGAAAGCCTAATTTCAGCAACCACAAGCAAACAGGGTTTGAGACACTATTCTCAAAGTACCACCTTAGTTGTCTGTTGGAGGGGGCCTGTGGGAGGCTCCCTCTGTAATGTGCAGCCTCCTCAAGTCATTCAGTCATCCCTCAGTTTATCTGTTTGGGATTACAGATAATGGTTTTCATATACCTACACTCAGAGTGAAGCTTAAAACTGGGCCATTAAGCCAAGAAAAACATGTCTCTGCCTGAAATATCTGCGTATCTAGGAAACAGTTCTGACGTGAATAATTATATACATACATAAAATACATATACACAAATTAAACATTTATCTTCTTCCTTCACTTCTTTTGCAGTCTTCCTCTTTTCCATCTGTCTCTTCCCTTTTTGGTTTCTTTCTCTCTTTCCCCCTAAAATTATTATTCATGTCTCTCATTTCTTTCATAAGTACATAAATTAATTTCATTATACTGATGGAGTACCAAATAAGTAATTCTTATCTGTAAATTGAAAACTCAGAAACTAATACATTAAACAAAATGAGTTTTCTAATTAATTTCCTTTCAAAGCATGTGTCTTAGATTTCATGTCAAGATAGCATATCAGTAATGGACTCCATGGTCCCAGATAGTTTATTTACTTCCTAAATTTAAATAAAAATCTTTACTCTCCAAAGGAAGAATATTATGTGGAAGTAATCCACTCCAGTATCAGGGCACATAGCACCAGTGGAACCATGCACATGTCTATCAGGAAAAGATTACCAGGCAAGCAACCAAGTTTTTAAAATGAATGGAGAGTAAATCTTAAAAGAAGATCCAAGGTAAAACACATGATACAATTTTGTGTTTGTGCCCAAAGAGGCTGTCTCCCTTGAAAGCCCAACTTTACTGTTTATTCCTCCCACCAAATATGCAAAATAAACTCACTAGTACTAAAAACAGAAGTATGCTATCACTACTGAAAGGTAAGCACTATCAAAGGAAAGATCAAAATATTTTCCTTTCATCCTACTAAAGTGAAAAGAAAAACCATTAAATACTGGATACTGTTTCTGAACTTAGGGCAGTTTCCCATGGTTTTTTCCCTCCCCAGCCTGAAGATCTTCCGGAAGTTACAGTGTGAATCTGGTAACAAACGGTGGACAGGTGCTTTGCTAACTCCATACTTGGTAGGAAAAGAAGAGGAAAAGGGCACGGACAACCATTATTTAGAGTCTATCGCTAAATTAATCTCCTTTATAAAAATTCCATTACAACTAATGTTATGCAGAGTATATAGAGTGTGTGGGCAGTGTACAGCAGACCACACCATGATAACAAGACTTCATCTTTTCAAACACCATCAGAAATTGGCAAATAATTCAAACTCCTCTTAGCCCAAGGTTAAATTGTTGAATACTAACGATAAAAGTTTAGAGAAATCTAATTAACCGGTTGCTAATTTGCTCAAAAGTAAACTACAAACATGGGAGGCTTGTTCATCTCTATCTGCGTCTCCCCAAGGCTGGCGATTCGCCCTCAGGAGGGGCGTCTAGTGGGCGTACCAGAGCCGGCTAGAGCTGGGGAAAGCGGGGTGGGGTGGGGGGTAGTGAGGACCAACCCACCCCTTGGCTCGCCGCGCCTATGGCCGCGCTCGGCCCAGAACCCGGCCTGGCTTGGCCTCCCGGAGGCAAACAGGACGGAGACTGGACCGACGGACGGGACGGACAGACTCGACAGGACGGACAGGACGGGCAAAGAAGCAGTGCGTCCTACCCGGAGGGCTCCCTCCCAGGGCCGGCGGAGTACCTGCTCCGGTCATCCAGGCTGCGGTTGTCGGCCGCCGCGGCGCGCCAGTCGGGCAGTGTGCTGGCGCACAGCACCACCATGGACACGATCACGAACACCACCGACACGCTGGCCAGGATCTGCGCGGCCAGGGACGACGTGGGCTCCTCGAAGGTCCGCCGCATGCGCTCCAGCCAGCGCCGGGAGGGGGCCGCCTCGGCACCGCCGGGTCGCGCCTCGTCGCGGCCCAGCGCGCCCGGCTCTTCGGCCGTGTAGAAGGTGTAGGTGTCGGACATGCGGTCGTCGAGGCGGCGCTGGCAGCAGTACTCGAGGTGCGCGCCCTCCAGGCCCCAGTACATCATCTCATTGTAGAAGGAGAGCTCGCACATCCGCGGCGCGAAGCGCAGCTTGCCGTGGCCGCGCACGTATAGCAGGATGAAGCCGAAGGCCTCCGAGTGCCGGTCAAAGAAGTACTCGTTGCGCTCGCGGTCGTAGTCGTCGCACACCTCGAGCACGTCGCGCTCCGAGCGACAGCCGTGCAGCCGGCTCACGCGGCGCAGCGGGAAGTCCTTCAGTAGCTCCCGGGACAGCGAGTACCGGGCGCCGCCCACGTTCAGCACCACCGAGGCCGCCCCGCTGCGCCTGTAGGTCATGGCTGGCAGCCCAGAGGCCCCGAAGCCCGACGGCGCCGCCGCCGCCCCCCAGGCCGCCGCGCGGGGCCTGCCTGCCGTTGGCCGACCGGGGAGCGCGCCGTCGGGCCCCGCAGGCTGTCCCGCCGGCTCTCCCTCCGTGCTCCGCTGCTGCCCTTCGCGCTCCGCTGCTGCCCTTCGCTGGCCCGGGAGCCCCTCGGCTCTAGCCTCTTCGGCAGTCCGGCGTGGCTGCTAGCGACGCTCCCTCAGCACGGCAGTACCTGTAGGTGGCCGGGAAGTCCCCTCTGGCGCCAGCGCTGCGCCCCACGGGCCGAGAACGAAGCTGCCAGCGCCGCCGCCCCTCGCGTCTGAGGAAACCCCCTCCGAGGCCGGGGTGCCCTTTCAAGGCGGCGGCGCTTTCCCCCCTGGGGGGCGTGCGTGCCGAGAGGAGGCGCTGGCGCTGGATGTCTCCGGGTCCCTGGCGCTCCCTCCGGCCGCGGCTCCAGCTAGCGCCCCGCCACCGTCCAGAGGCAAGAGGTAAAGTGAGCGGGTTCGGAGGCGGCGAAGAGCCGGCTCCGAGAGGCGGGGGCGGGGCCTCCTCGCGGTTCCCCCTCCTTGCCTCCTGGCTCCGCTCTGCTCACCTCCCTCCACGCGCCGCCCTCCTCTTCCCATCCGCGCCCTCACCTCGCTCGGGCTGGGATTCCCCGGCGCCCCTCCCTGGACCTCGGGCTCCCCGCCTCGTGACGCCGTCCTCCCCCTCCGCTCCCGCCCCCAGTGGCCAGGAGGGGTCTGCGGAGCAGGGATGCGCTGAACCTGGAGCCCCGGGTGGAAGGGGTAGCAAAGCCCCGCGGCCGGGGTCTCGGCTCCAGCGTCCCGCCCCGGACCATCGGGATGACTTGGGGAGTCTCCAAGGGCCCTTTTAACGGCCCCCAAAGGGAGGCGACAGGAAGGTAAGGAGGAGTGAGGACTGGGGTGCGGGATATGAGGGGCGGGGACAGACGGCGTTGGGAGAGCTTTTTTCAGAAGCTATTCGGAGCCCAGCTCGGTTTCTGAGACCGCCCCAAAGGATTTCTCAGACAAGGCACCCCAGCAATTCTTTTCTTGCCGACTTTGTTCTTCCTCTCCCGGCGCGGAGACTTACGTACCGCGTGCTCCGAAGGCGGCCACACATCCCAGCACCCAGTCTCGGTGCCGCCTTCCCGCCTGCCCTGTCTCGGAGGGGAGCGGCTCGAGCCCCCGCTTTCTGGGGCGCGGGTCCTAAAAGAGCGCCGAAGTGTAGCGCCGCTGGACCCTCTCGTGACGCTTCCTGCGGAGTGGCGTGAAAGTCTGGGGAGAATTGCCTTGCCACTGGCAAGAACAGAATTTCGCATTGCCTTCGTCCGCCTCCTCCTTTTCATAATGTCTTGATTTCCCCCATGCACCTCCAAGTCGGCTGCAGCACCGGCCCTCGGAGCTTGAAGAGCCCTTTAAGGCTCTGCAGAGCGAATTGCCCTGGGCACTGCTCGATGCTCTGGGAGTGGGCTCCATTTGGCAGGGATTATTTTAAATTGCTCCCAGCAATTCACA
This sequence comes from Aethalodelphis obliquidens, assembly GCF_003676395.1. Lineage (NCBI taxonomy): Eukaryota > Metazoa > Chordata > Mammalia > Artiodactyla > Delphinidae > Aethalodelphis > Aethalodelphis obliquidens. Next base: position 9,458,060 of record NW_020837956.1, on the reverse strand, counting down.
CGGCACCCGATACAGGCAGCCCTGCCCGCGCAGTACCCGCCAGAGGCGAAACAGGTGAGTTGTAAGGCAAGCTATGTTAAATGTAAAACAAGTACTGGAAGAAAAAATAAGAGTGGGGTGGGATGGAGTGGATGCGGTCTTCTGACCTCAGAGTAAACCCAGCTGGTTACTTGAGAAAGGTTTTACTTTGCCCTTCACTTTTCATAATTTCGTAGGATTGTCCCCTGCCCACTAGAGGTCACCATCAAGAGTCGTTTTGCTCTGATTCTAATGTGGATTCCTAGCGAAAAAGCATACACCTAAAAATTGGAGTGCTGTCTCCTCACAAAGTAAAAGCACTCTGGGTGATTTTTTTGTGTGCATTTTTCCTTTTAACTGAAGTAAAGTTGATTTACAATGTTCCAAGTTACAACAAAGTGATTCAGTTATATATAGATATAGATAGATTATATGTCTATAATTTTTTCAGATTATTTTCCATTAAAGGTGTTTTCAAGATATTGAATATATTTCCTTGTTGGGTGATTTCTTAAAGAATGAAAATCTCTATAAGTTGTTTTTCCCTAGACTTGGATATTATCCCTAGACTTGGATAATTTATCTTAAATGCACTTAATGTGATTAAAAACTCAAAAACGGAAGTTGTTTACTTGCTAAGTATCTACTAACCCAGGAAAACATTCTGAATGAAATGTTTCAAGACAGAATCAAAGGAGGTGATGGTCATAAACTGGCAGAGAGAAGGAGGAGAGCCTGCCGAGTAGCAAAATCTCAGGTGTGGAGGACTAAAGTGTGTAAAACAGCTAATGCATTTGCTCGGCTGAAAGGATGGGGATCTCCACTGTAGAATTTAGATTTCATCCTACAAGCTAATGGGATCCCTGAAGGTTTTAATAATAGAGCCAACTTTATATCAGGAAGAGCCATTTGCCCTCAGGAGAAGGCCACTTCTGCAACCAAGGAATGGGAACCCCACCCCTAAATCTTTGTAGATGAGGAAGGGTTATTTCTGAGAAACACTGAGACCAAGAACTCAGCAGGGCTTGGAAATGGATTTGTTATAGGATATAAGGATGAAGAAAAGTTTGCAGTTGCTAGCAGTGTGAAGAGCCTGGCTTCTAGAAGCGTCACAGGCAGCAGAACACAGAACAACTATTTTGTTAATTATTTGTTTCAACGCTACTATATTTATTTCCTATGTTCTCTACCTAAAATCCCTTTAAAATCTGTTGATTGAACCAGCTGAAGAAATATCATATTTTAAATTAAATTTGAGCTTAGAAAACAAACCCTCTTGTACCGTTGGTGGGAATGTAAATTGATACAGCCACTATGGAGGACAGTATGGAGGTTCCTCAAAAAACTAAAAATAGAACTACCATAGACCCAGCCATCCCACTACTGGGCATATACCCTGAGAAAACCATAATTCAAAAAGAATCATGTACCACAATGTTCATTGCAGCTCTATTTACAATAGCCAGGACATGGAAGCAACCTAAATGTCCATCGACAGATGAATGGATAAAGAAGATATGGCTCATATATACAATGGAATATTATTCAGCCATAAAAAGAAACGAAATTGAGTTATTTGTAGTGAGGTGGATGGACCTAGAGTCTGTCATACAGAGTGAAGTAAGTCAGAAAGAGAAAAACAAATACCGTATGCTAACACATATACATGGAATCTGAAAAAAAAAAAGGGTTCTGATGAACCTAGGGGCAGGACAGGAATAAAGACTCAGACATAGAGAATGGACTTGAGGACACGGGAAGGGGGAAGGGTAAGCTGGAATGAAGTGACAGAGTGGCATGGACATATATACACTACCAAATGTAAAATAGACAGCTAGTGGGAAGCAGCCACATAGCACAGGGAGATCTGCTCGGTGCTTTGTCCACCTAGAGGGATGGAATAGGGAGTGTGGGAGGGAGATGCAAGAGGGAGGAGATATGGGAATGTATGTATATGTATAGCTGATTCACTTTGTTATACAGAAGAAACTAACACACCATTGTAAAGCAATTATACTCCAATAAAGATGTTAAAAAAAAAAAAGAAAGCAAATTAATTTGATGACAATACAGTTTGTGTCTCCTAGGTATATTTTCATAAAATATCTTAGATAGGTTTAAATCATTTCATTTGTTTCAAGAGTAATATTCTTATTTGATTTTAATAACAACCACTACTGCAACAATACCCAAGTCTTTTTTTTTTTAAAGTAAATTTATTTATTTATTTTTGGCTGCGTTGGGTCTTCGTTGCTGCGTGCGGGCTTTTTCTAGTTGTGGTGCACGGGCTTTTTCTAGTTGTGGCGCGCGGGCTTCTCATTGTGGTGGCTTCTCCTGTTGTGGAGCACAGGCTCTAGGTGTGCGGGCTTCAGTAGTCGTGGCACGTGGGCTTCAGTAGCTGTGGCTTGCAGGCTCTAGAGGACAGGCTCAGTAGTTGTGGTGCATGGGCTTAGTTGCTCCATGGCAGGTGGGATCTTCCCGGACCAGGGCTCGAACCCGTGTCCCCTGCATTGGTAGGCAGATTCTTAACTACTACGCCACCAGGGAAGTCCCCCCAAGTCATTTTTTTTAAACAAAGAAAACAATAAGATGCTGAGATGATTGGCTTGTCTCAATATAATCTGGTTTAAAAAGCATTCTTAAAAACAATTTTCTTCCTTTGAACTTTGGAAAAAAATATTTATGTTGAGAATTATTACATTTAATTTCTTTTCTGGATTCTGGATGATATTTAGGGTCTTCAAGTATAAATCTTTAAACTGCATTATATTTTAAAGACATCAAGCAGAATTTTAGAGTTTGAAAGAGATTTTCTTGTCTCAATTTATAAGCCCATTATTTGGGGAGGACTAACACGGCTTCAGAGATGTGGCTGTAACTTGCCCGAGGTTCCCCAACCAGCAGCATCACTGTAGAGACAAGGCTAGAACCAGATTTTCTAGTTCCAAACCCTAATCACTGTCTCCAGGGCCTGCATTGCTGCCACAACCTCCTATCTGATCTCTGCACTCCAGTTTTTTCCTCTGTCTGTGAATCCTGTATTATGCCACTGGACAGCTCTTCCTTTCCTTCAGTTTCATCAAGTCGTTCCCCAGTTCAAGAACCTAAAGTGGCTAAGGATCTACAATTACAAATTGTCCTTACAATGAAGTCCACAATGGTTCTAAGGGCTGTCTCTAGGTTCAAATCCTGGCTGTACAACTTATTTGCTAAGTGACTTGGAACAAACAAGTTCCTTAACCTCTTTGGGCCTCCATTTTCTCATCCCGAGAATGGAGATAACATGGTTCCATCAAAGGGGTGATGTGAGGATTGAATGAGACGATGCAAGGGTGGTAGATGGCTCAATGCATGACACTGGAAAAAATCTCACTTCATGTGTGCCTCCACCAGCCCAAGCAGGTCATGCTCATTCTCACTCCTGGGTTGTAAATAAATACAAATCAGACAAGTGAATTGATTCATCTAAAAATGTGACCAACCACAAAAAGTAACCTGAAACATCAAAAATTCAGTGAAAACTTGTGACCCATATACTGCTGAGTCTGGATTGAACATGGATTCCTCCATCACTTTGCACTGCACGACTGGATGTGTTCAGGGTCCTTCAGCAACTCTAAACACTTTTTTTGTTTGTTTGTTAATTATTTTTTTATTTTTGGCTGCTTTGGGTCTTCGTTGCTGTGCTTGGGCTTTCTCTAGTTGTGGTGAGCGGGGGCTACTCTTCCTTGCGGTGCACAGGCTTCTCATTGCAGTGGCTTCTCTTGTTGCGGAGCACAGGCTCTAGGTGCATAGGCTTCAGTAGTCATGGCACGCGGGCTCAGTAGTTGTGGCGCACGGGCTTAGTTGCTCCGCAGCATGTGAGGTCTTCCCGGACCAAGGCTCGAACCTGTGTCCCCTGCCTTGGCAGGCGGAGTCTTAACCACTGCGCCACCAGGGAAGCCCCCTAAATCCTTTTATACAAGGTTGAACAAAGAGAGGCAACTGTAGAAAAGTAACTAAAATATATGGGGAGGCTAAAGGAAGATAAGAATTATTTTAACAAAGTCTGTTTATACACAATTCCCTCAGCTTCAACTTCTGTCCTTGATGATAAGAATGGTACTTTCCTCATGGTACAGGGAAGACATCTTTCAAATTGGGGTTTTATCTCCTGATTTTAGAAAGAAAAGGGGGAGGTCAGAGCACCCTTTTTGTACCTGATGTTTTTTAAGTGCTCAAAATAATCCTTATGCCAAAGTGACGTATTTTAGGGTGGGATATTCTTCTACCCTTCATCATTAACAGCAAAATACAGTTTTGGTGCCATTGCAGAAAGACCCCTCTCCTTTACCTTCACCCAGCTCTCACCCCCATCCTGCTGCTATATTGCATTATGATGTGACCACCCTTCTGCCCACCGTCACTCCATGTCTCTTGCTTCTTACAGTGACCAAGAGCCCTTTCTATGTGGCGCCACATGCTCAGCTTTCCACAAAAAGGCTCTTACTATTACCCTCATTTTCCAGATGGGGAAATGAGGCTTCAGAATGTTAGACTTGCTCAAGAACCCACAGCTCCTAGTAAGTACCAGACCCAGTACTGAAACCCAAAGTCTCTGCAGGCTCTCCTGCTTTGCATGCTGGCTCACCACCAACTCTCCTCTCTACCCAGCATCAAACACCCCTGGGAAGGGAGGAACAAGTTAGGCGATACCAGAGGAAGCAATCTGACAAATCTTGAATGTGGGTCATTCTGCAAGACAACTAATCTTCAATAAGTCGCTTTCATATCCTGAAATATTTAAGGAGGAGATGATATAATGTCTGCTATCTGCTTCAGAATAACCAAGGGCAGGGGCAAGTGGACTGGAAGTATAGATGAAATAGATTGGCCCTGAGTTGATAATTGTTGAGGCTGGGTGATAGGGTTCATTATATTAGTCTCTCCCCTTTTGTATTTATTTGAAATTGTCCATAATAAAAAAGTTAAAAAAAATTATTTTAAACCTTGAACTTCATTTGTTTTTAATCTTTTGTTTCTTCATTAGAATGTAACTTCTTTTTTAGAAAAATGTATTTATTTATTTGGTTGGTTGTGCCGGGTCTTGGTTGCAGGCAGGCTCCTTAGTTGCGGCATGCATGTGGGACCTAGTTCCCTGACCGGGGATCGAACCCGGGCCCCCTGCATTCGGAGCTCGAGTCTTATCCACTGCACCACCAGTGAAGTCCCTAAGCTTATCTTTGAATGTTGACAATTCCTTCAGACTGGACCTGAATGCACTATTTCATAGTATCTGTCATGATGACTCCCTTCAATTTCTCCAGAGTATAAAAAAGCTCAGTACATTTGACCATGTCTATTAAAAATTTTAAATGCGGACTTCCCTGGTGGTGCAGTGGTTAAGAACCCACCTGCCAATGCAGGCAACCCAGGTTCGAGCCCCAGTCCAGGAAGATCCCACGTGCAGCAGAACAGCTAAGCCCGTGCGCCACAACTACTGAGCCTGCACTCTAGAGCCCAAGAGCCACAGCTACTAAGCCCTCGTGCCACAACTACCAAAGCCCGCACGCCTAGAGCCTGTGCTCCGCAGCAAGAGAAGCCACCGCAATGAGAAGCTCGTGCACCGCAACGAAGAGTAGCCCCCGCCTGCCTCAACTAGAGAAAGCCTGCGCGCAGCAACAGAGACCCAATGCAGCCAAAAATAAAATAAATTTAAAATAAATAAATAAATGTTCTCTGAGAGCTGAACTGGCAGTATCAGTGGGTGCATATAGTGAGGGAGGAATTGACCAAGTTGAGAAATCCAGGCTCTTTCTGAAAAACCACTTCAATTTTGTTAACTGGTTGGCATCCTGGCAGAGATCTTGGCGCTGCTTTCCCCCTGTACTACAGTGTATGCCAGCTTCCTGTGGAAGCCCTACTCATTTAGGTGACCCCAACCCTAGGTCAGTGGGTGCCCCTATATTCCTTACCCAGCAGGTGCTTTAGTTAGAAAAGTTCTAAGAATCAGCTCCAGTCATGTCTGTGTTCCACCATCCACCCATTCCTGTCCCTGGAGGAAGGAGAGAGTGTGGAAGCAGAGCAGGGGCTGCAAGGAAAGAGGAACTGTCTGCCATTGAATTAAACACTTTAAATGGGCTAATTGTGAATTCTATCTCAATAAAATTGTTTCCAAAAAAACAAACTGTCCAGAAGGAACTGGATGTGGATCTAGCATTTCTGTGTGTCTTGGCTCACAAACTATAGGAAACAAGGAAAGAAATTTAAAAGGCTGTTGCCCTGGTGGTAGAAGGACATCTCAGAGACGCAAGTGCTTGATTGGGTGCTCAAGGTTAACGAAGTGAAGCTTTCCAGCAAAGCAGGTCTTGAGCCCAGATGGGAAGGAAGTGGGAGAGCCAAGTAAGAGAGAGAGGAATTCCCAGACTCTGCCCCTTATCACATCACAGGGCATATTCAAACAGCCTGAGAGAGGGTTCTACTCACAAGAAAAATCAAAGACATTTCAGAATGAATGGAAAGTTCCCTGCTGTGTTCTATCCATTCTGCAAAGAGGAGAGCTGCCTTTACCAACATTAATGAACCAAAATTAACTGGTTTAGGAGTCAGCTTTGAAAAACACCTGCTGTTTTTATCCTTATGTCCCTGTAACCATCTATTTCCCTGCCCCACAATCCAGCCCTCCTCCCCCTCTATGCTCAGCACTATTATTTCTGCCTCAGAGGAAGGATTGGGGCTGGGGTTGACTGAAGCGAAGCGTATGGTATTCCTGGAAATGATCTTCTCATTGTAGATGCAACCAAAATAGCATTGGTACCACAATTAATAATCGATCTACTCTTCAACAGCAACTGCATTTTTCTCCAAGGTACACGATTTAAAATACAGACTTTTTCTCCAGTTCTTAACTGGAGATAAAATAATTCAATTCTGGTGTGTGTGATCCCATTACCCTACTATGGCAAGACCCCCAGGCATTTGCCTCAGTTTTCCCTGAGATACATGTTCTCACAGGGTAGCAAAAAAAAAAAAAATATATATATATATATATATATATATATAAGCTCTTAGTGGAAAGCTAAGAGGTATAGCAATCTGGAAGACTTGCAGTTTTAAAAGAAGGTTTGGAGCCAAAGCAATTAGATTGGTATAAGCCTGTCTCAGGCCTGGGTCAGAGAACAGAGCCTATGGCTCAGCAAAAAATGCTGAAGTAAGTATTGGCTTTAACTCCATGTGCCCGTGTGGATGTGCAACCTCAGATCCTGTCCCCATAGGACCTTCCTCTGCTTGCAAGGAACCTTGCCCTCTGCTTAAGATTTGCTAGTACCTTAGGTCTTCCAGGTAGGATTTTTCCTTTTCAGAGGAAAGTAATCACAAATAAAAATCTCTGTATCAAGACACTGAGAAGCTTTTTATATCCTTTCACTAGCTTCTGTTGTGACGGATGAAATTACAAGAACAATGGCAGCAGAGCAAATGTCCACGTAAATCTATAAAGAAAGAAGAAAATAGGTTTACCAGGTTTCCTTTGATGATAAGGCATTCTTTTTTTTTTTTTTTTTTTTGTGGTACACGGGCCTCTTACTGTTGTGCCCTCTCCTGTTGCGGAGCACAGGCTCAGCGGCCATGGCTCACAGGCCCAGCGCTCCACAGCATGTGGGATCTTCCCGGACCGGGGCACGAACCCATGTACCCTGCATCGGTAGGCGGACTCTCAACCACTGCGCCACCAGGGAAGCCCGACAAGGCATTCTTTTCTCTAGACACAGTGCGCCTTTAACTTTGACAATGTCAATGACTGAACTAGTGGTCTATCTCAATAGTGACAGGTACTATAGAAAGGGAGAAATTGTGAATACAACTTCCACTGAATCAATATTAGTCAAGACTTTCAATTTATAGCTCATTGTGATTTCACCCTAGTAACCAGCTCAAGCGTGATATTTATATTCTATATAGATTAAACATTACTGAGATGAGACATCCCCTTATTTATAGAACCCTTAAGAAAACTAGTTTTAATGGTGCCACGGAAGCAGTCAATTCTCTCAGACGGTGAAAATGTGAGGTATGCAAGTAATTTTGCCACTTAATTTGATTCCGTCACCATGAGATCTCCCAGAAGAATGTTCACTCTGCCCTCACTTCTCACCTGCTAAGTAATCAACTAGGCACATAGGAGAGGCTAGTGTTTTCAGCTACCCCTTCAGTGGACACCCCATTTTATCTCTGTCTTAGCAAGCACCTTGTTAGATGTTTAAAGTGTTTTTTTGATGTTAAACTGCAGTGATTTATATTGCAAAAACCAACTGGGATTGGAGGGATTCTAAGGGATAAAATGAGAACTACTTGGAATACCTGGTCCCTATTCACAATTTGACTGAGAAAGGATTTGTAGTCATTGAACTTGAGTAGGTCAATCTTCTTGGTTTAACAAATATCATTAGAACTGAGCATTTCAGAAGCTAAAGAAAGAACCTGAGAGAGCCACTAGAAGGCATGGGAAGGAAAGAGCAGTGGCAGCACCCCGGAAAAGGGATGGACTCCAAGTTAAGAAGTCAGTGGCCTCCAGAGGCCACCTGAACAGTGGTGACAATACATCTAAAGCTAGCCAGAGGGACTTCCGTCGTGGTCCAGTGGGTGGGTCTCAGCGCTCCCAGTGCAGGGGGCCTGGGTTCTATCCCTGGTCAGGGAACTGGATCCTGCATGCATGCTGCAGCTAAGAGTTCGCATGCCACAATTAAGAAGCCCTCATGCTGCAATGAAGATCCCGCATGCCGCAACTAAGACACAGCACAGCCAAAATAAATAAATAAAAATAAAATAAAGAGACTTCCCTGGTGGCGTAATGGTTGAGAATCCACCTGCCAATGCAGGGGACACGGGTTCGATCCCTGGTTAGGGAAGATCCCACATGCTGTGGAGCAACTAAGCCTGAGGGCCACAAGAGCCACAACTACTGAGCCCGCATACCACAACTACTGAAGCCCGCACGCCTAGAACCCATGCTCTGCACCAAGAGAAGCCAACACAATGAGAAGCCCGTGCAATGCAACGAAGAGTAGCCCCCACTCGCCACAACAAGAGAAAGCCTGTGCCCAGCAACAAAGACCAAACACAGCCAAAAAAATAATAAATTAAAAAACAAAACAAGGGGCTTCCCTGGTGGCGCAGTGGTTGGGAGTCCGCCTGCCGATGCAGGGGACACGGGTTTGTGCCCCGGTCCGGGAAGATCCCACATACTGTGGAGTGGCTGGGCCCGTGAGCCATGGCCGCTGAGCCTGCGTATCCGGAGCCTGTGCTCCGCAACGGGAGAGGCTACAACAGTGAGAGGCCTGCGTAGCGCAAAAAATAATAATAATAATAATAAAATAAAATAAATAATATTTTAAAATAAGTAAATAAATAAAGCTAGCCAGAGACTCAGCAATAAGGAAGAGTATAACCAGGCTTATCAGGACCTTCAGAAGTATTCTTTGGATAGCGACCACAGGATAGAGAAAAGGGTAGAACTTCCAGGGCAGAGAAAGAGGGCCACCAGGAGGGATATTTGGAAAATTAGACCCAGCTGACCTGAAGCCCAGATGATGACTCCTGGATTCAGGGAGCTGAGAATTAGGAGAACCGGAGAGGACCAGGTACCCAGGCTGTTCCGTGGGGCAAATGGGGACCCATGCCCAGGAAGGCCCTGGAAGGATCTCAGACTCCCATCAGACCCAGCAACACTGGTCCCCTTCCTCCACCTCAGGCTGAGAGGCAGAAGTGAGAGCTTGGAGAATCCCAGGTCTGCAATAATGACAATTGGGCAAATCATGGTTACCTTAGGATAAGAAAATTGTATTACAAAGAGTGCTGCTAAAATTTCCTTGCACATGTCTCTGAGGAAGTTTTTATAGGTTATGTTCCTAGAAGTATTATTGGGTCATAGGACATGAACATATTTAATGGAACATAGTAATTTGGGGAGCATTAGCGCCATCATGATACTGAATCAATTGATGGGTGTAATTTAACTATCGATTTATTCATTTTTATGTCCTTTAATAATTTATAATTTTTTAAATAAAAGAGTTGTACATTTCCATTGTGCTTTTAAAAAAATTGTATTCTGTTAGCTATTTCTATGCTATTTGTAAAGAATCTATACTTTTACATTTTCATTTGTGTGTGTGTGTGGGGTGTGTGTATTTTGAAAAGCTCTATGTAAGAGCTCAGTCTGTGTAAAACTGAAGGGAGAGGGATTTTTGGCCTTGCTTCGGTTTCAGGGTGGCAGCAGCAAAGATAAATTATTAAAAGCACCATAAATACTGCTCCCCTTTCCTTCATTCCAGGCTTTTTATTAAGCACAGAAAATGGACATATCTTTGTGAAACTCAAGCCTTTTCTAGTTCAGGGTCCCAAACCAACCCAGTGCTCTAGGTGTCCAAATGACTCCCTCCCTCCTTCCCCAACAAAGGTTTCATAGAATTCTAATTTTTACAGGTTTACAAACTCAAGGCAAATGTTAGAGTTTTATTTTACAAAATGGCAATACCTTTACATTCGGAAGAAGAAAATGGCTTCAGGATCTTATGACTAGACTTGAAACAGTAAATGTGATTGAAGAATTTAGTGGTGACAACCCATGGATATCAGTCTAGCCAAAGCCCATTTAAGCAGCTTTAAAATGTAGACAGATGGGAATTCCCTGGCGGTCCAGTGGTTAGGACTTGGCGCTTTCACTGCTGGGGCCCGGGTTCGATCCCTAAAGCCGTGCAGCTCAGCCAAAAATTTAAAAATAAATAAAATAAAATAAAAGTAGAGAGAAAGCAAATGAGAGAATGGGTAGCAAAGTATACAAAGAAATTAGAAGCCAAAATGGAAACAAAAGTGGGCTTATGCAAACGTGTAGCACACTTTACCTTAAGTCAGGGAATAGTAAAGGATGAAAATACAGTTGAGCCCACCCAGTGCCCAGATCTTAGTTTCTAATACCATTCTCAAATATAAGCAACCGGGAATCCTTGGAGAAATGGCTGATTCTACTCCTGGGGCAGGAAATATACACAGTAAACTGCCAGAAAGTAAGGAAGTACTATTATAAAAAACAAAAGCGAAAACAAACAAAAAGTATCACAATATGGTAGTATGTCAAAGCAACAGAGAAGTCAACTGAAAGAGCTTCCAATGGCCAGAGCTAGAACAATTTGAGTAAAACAATAAAGTAGTATGGGATTATAACCCAGAGTATGAAATAAATATCCATAAGGCCATACTAATATAAATAAATGATTGATTAAATAGGGAGAAAAAACAAACCTCCGATGCAGAATAATCCTGAATAACCTGTGTAGGTGCTCTACCCTGAAAGGAGGTGGAGGATAACTCCTCATTCCTTAAGTGTAGGTTGCTCATAGTGACGTCTTTCCAAAGAGTACAGTATAGAAAGGTGGAAAAAAAGAGTAACTTCAGGAGGAGGAAACTGGCAAACAAGTTCAGCTGGTGATCAAGGTCAACATCACCAATGATACAAGGTGATGAGAATAGCACTTCACCTTTGTGGTCTTTCTCTCCAAAACCCACAACCTCAGTCTAATCATGAGAAAAACATCAGACAAATCCCAACAGAGGGACATTCTAAAAATAGCTGACTAGTATTCCTCAAAACTACAAGGTCACCAAAAACAAGGAAAGTCTGGGAAACTGTCACAGCCAAAGGAGCTTAAGGAGGCATGACAACTAAATGTAATGTGGTATCCTGGATGGGATCCAGGGCCAGAAAAAAGGACATTAGGTTAAAAAACTAAGGAAATCTGAATAAACTATGGACTTATAGTCAATGATAATGTATCGTATTGGTGCATTAATTGTAACAAGTGTACCATCCTAATGTAAGTTGTTAATTATAGGAGAAACTGAGTGTGGGATATATGGAAACTTTCTGTGCTACTTTCTCAATGTTTCTGTAAATCTAAAACTGTTCTAAAAATAAAGTTTATTCTTTTAAAAAATGCAGTGGGGGGAAAAAAATGCAGTGGAGGGCTTCCCTGGTGGCACAGTGGTTAAGAATCCACCTGCCAATACAGGGGACATGGGTTTGAGCCCTGGTCCAGGAAGATTCCACATGCTGTGGACCACAACTACTGAGCCTACGATCTAGAGCCCGCAAGCCACAACTACTGAAGCCTGCACGCCTAGAGCTCGTGCTCCGCAACAAGAGAAGCCACCGCAATGAGAAACCCACACACCGCAACGAAGAATAGCCCTTCCCGCCACAACTAGAGAAAGCCCGCGTGCAGCAATGAAGACCCAACATAGCCAACAATAAATAAAATAAATTTATTTTTTTAAAAAATGCCGTGGAATTCAAGAAAAATGTAGACACAAATCAGGGTAGTAGCAGGTTCATGACAGGTCTCAAAGGGGGAAGGCAAGTGTGTTAGAGACACTTTTAGTAGTAGTTGCCCAAGGATCTGACTTTTCCTCAGTTTACCTTGCTGGCCACTGCTCTTGCCTCTGCCCCCATATCTAACTGTGTTCCCAACCCTACACGTGCAGGCTCTTTCTAGATCTTCCATCCTTTTTCAATTGCCCAGAGAACACCACCTGGATGTTCCATAGGCACTACAAAATCAGCTTGTCTCAGAACAAATCAGTGACCCTCATTATTTCCTAGCTTGTGTAACTGTACCACCACCCACCTGCATCTGTTCTGCCCAGCCTCATGCCTCAAGATTCTGCCCCATAAGCATAAGAGAGAACATCTGTGTGTTATGAGCAGGCTTCCCAAAACTGGTTTCTCAGTGCCCCATTGAATCATTTGTACTTTTTCCTATCTCAGGCCACTTCTATTATCGGCTCTCCCTCATTCTTTGGTTCCTTTTTGCCTGGCCCCTCCACCCAGGAATCTCAGCTCCTAGCTTTGACCTCCAGTCCTTGACTTAGATAAATATCTCATTCCTCTGTCCTGGCATCTCCTAGAACTGACAGACCAGTGACAAACCCTTTATTGACATCACATCTCTGGGACTGGCTGTGGTAGGTTTCCTGGAAGATGATTCCCAATGATTTTTTGGGGTAATCCTCTCCCCTTCAGTGTAGACTGGGCGTAGTGACTCACTTCTAACAAATAAAATACAGCAAAAATGATGGGATGTCATTCCCAAGATTAGGTTACAAAAAGACGATGGCTTCTATCTTCTGAGGGAAGTCAGCTGTCATGTTCTGAGTTGTTCTACAGAGAAGCCCACATGACAAGAAACTGATGTCTCTAGCCAACAGTCATAGAGGACCTGAGGTCTGTCAACAGCCATGGGAGTGAGCTGGAAGGTAGATCCTACCCCTTGTAGGGCCTTGTAATGACTGCAGCCCTAGTCAACAAATACACTGCAGCCTTGTGAGAGATTCTGGACCATAGGCAGCCAGCTAAGCTATGCCCATATTCCTGACCCCAGAAACTGAGATAACTGGGAATTCCCCAGCAGTCCAGCAGTCAGGACTCAGCAAGTCCCTGGTTGGGGTTTATCAGACCCTCAAGGTGCCTCCCAGAGTGTCCTGGGAAAGCTGTAAGGTGTAAAAGTGGCAAGCTGGGGCTCCGCCAAGATCACCACCGCCCAGTGTGTGTGCCGAACTCATCCACAGTCTCAAAACCACCTCCGAGGCTCAGCTACTTTGAGTGACTTGTCCTACCCTGGCTGCTGCAGCTCCCCTGCTGGGCACCAGCACTTTACAGACTGAAGCTTGTAAGGCTTCCTGAACCAGGATGTGGTCAGGCATTTGGATAATAATTCATTTGACAGTTTTCCTTTCTCTGGAAACAGGTTCGATACATGGGTGGCACCCAGGGGTCATTTCTGTGTCTCTCCTCCCTGCTCCAGGCTGGGGCTTGCTGATAGGGTTTGACAGATGGTCCAGCCTAGAGCAGTCACGTTCTCCTGCCTGTAAATCTGGAGCATTCAATGAATCAATATCAAGCCTGAGGGCTTGGGGAGCAGAAACCAGAGTATTGCCCTAGAGAAAGTGTCCATGACCTCTCGCTGCCAAGGTCCCTGTAGCTATGCTAGTTCCTATTCTTTCCAAGACTTGATTACTTAGCTCCTATATTTCAGTTCTAGAGAAGCTTTCCACTAAGCTCCCAATAATATTTTCTTGTAACCAAAAGAACCTTAACACGAACTTCAACAAATATTTATTGGGCACCCTTTATGTACAGTTACTGTGCTAGATTCTGGGAATTTGGGGATACAAAGATGAGTTTTTAATTAGTCTTTACCCTAAAGGGGTTCACAGTTCAACCTATATTCTTTGAACTTGGCCTCAAAATGCTAAATGTAAAAAAAAAAGAAAAAGGAAGGAAGAAAGAAAGAAAAAGAAAGGAAAGGAAGAAAGAAAGAAAACGGGAATTCCCTGGCAGTCCAGTGGTTAGGACTCTGCGCTTTCACAGCCAAGGGCATGGGTCAATCCCTGGTCAGGGAACCCGCAAGCCACTCAGTATGGCCAAAAAAGAAAACAAAATGTGGGCTGAGACAGGGTCTTTTCCTCCCTCCCTGCTGCTGGAATCTGGAAAGACCCTGCTTCAACCAGGGAGATAAGGTAAGCCAGAGGAGACGGAGGAGCCACAGGGGGAAATAACCTGGCCCCTAAATGACCTCCAGAAGCAGAGTTACCTTAAAAAAAAAAAAAAAAAAAAAAGGCAGAGTTACCTGCTGACGTAAACACTCATCTCTGAGGTTATATAAGAGAGAAATCAGCTTCTTTGATCTTTAAGCCACGGAATTTGGGGATTCTCTTTCGACTTGTCATTTAGAAACCCCCTCTCCCACAACTAATACAATCACCTCTCCATTAACAGAGACACTGTGTTATCATGGCCTGAGGTGTCCATCCTAAGGTACTTCCTCAGCCAGGTCATGCTGACTAGCAAAGATGATCATGGTTCTAGATTGGAAACTATTGAAGGCATCAAAGATACAGAACGGTTCCTGGGTTTTGCAGACTATACCGCTGGTCTGATTCCTCTCTTTCCGACAACTTCCCTTTGATTGGTCTCCGGAAAAAAAAAAAAAAAAAAAAGCTTTCTATTCACCTGGAATGGTTGCAACCATCATTTTGGGAAGTTTAAGACCCTCTTCACCCTGTTTCTGTCTGCACATACCCTCATCCACGATTTATACTAAAGATGGATGCATCCAGTCTTGAGGTGGTGCTACATTCTCTCAGAATCTGCAAGCACTAAGGCCCTAAAACCTTGTATTTTGGCACTGGTGGAAGAGAAAAAAAATTTTTTTTCTGGTTATTATTAAAAAAAAAAAAGAGACACCTGCAGTAAGGCCACCTTCCAGGTCTGAAGGCCAACTTTCAACCTGAAGGCCCCAATACTCTAGGACATGCAATTGAATTACCAAAACCTGAACCCTCTTGGGTCACTTGAGGGTGAGGGATGGCAGGTGCATGGAGTCCTATTCCTTCTGCATTTCAATTTCAACCTCTCCTTTGCCACAGAGAAAGAACTGCCATGTCAGTCCATGCTTTCCCAGGTAGCCTGAGTGCCCAGGACTCCAAATGCCACCTGAAGAAGTCCACTGCCAGATAACCCCACCCAGACCTAGAAATCATTGCTCAGAACCAACACCAATCTGATAACCAGGAGCTCCATCATCCAGACACAGCCCCAGAGAAAAGCAGGTACAGGGGTGGCTGCCAACTCCCATAGCTGGTTGTCTGCCTTCTGGGTGAGGCCAGGATTCATGGTTCTGTGTCCCACTATTCTCTGGAGGCCTCCAGGGTCCTGCCAAGATGACTAATGCATACCTTGGAATGTCTCTTGGCCCTGCCAATACTCAGTGTGCTCTGCCATGTGAATCCAGAGAAATGACAGGCACCCTGAGGACAGCCGTATTCACCCTCGTCTCTGGGCGCCCTGGAAGATGGCCTGTGCTAGAATTTGTTCCCAAACCCCCATTATGCCTGGACGATGATTTGTTCATTTTGTTCGTTCTTCTATTTAACATTCATTCAGAAATTCCTATGTACTAGGCACTGTTCTATTGTCTGAAAATAGAACAAAAAGAAGTCACTGAACAAAAGAACAAAATGAAGTTACTGTAGCTTGGGAGTTTACATTCTGGTGGAGAAAGGAAATGATACATTAAAAAGTAAGTATAGGGGCTTCCCTGGTGGCGCAGTGGTTGAGAGTCCGCCTGCCGATGCAGGGGACGTGGGTTCGTGCCCCGGTCCGGGAAGATCCCACATGCCGTGGGGCGGCTGTGCCCATGAGCCACGCCGCGGAGCCTGCGCGTCCAGAGCCTGTGCTCCGCAATGGGAGAGGCCACAACAGTGAGAGGCCCGCGTACCGCAAAAAAAAAAAAAAAGTAAGTATAGGGAATTACCTGGCGGTCCAGTGGTTAGGACTGCAGCAATTCACTTCCGGGGACGAGGTTCAATCACTGGTTGGGGAACTAAGATCCCATAAGACATGCCGTGCAGCCCAAAAAAAAAAAAAAAAAAGTAAACATACAAAATACCTGCCAGTACTCCTCACAACTGTGAAATAAAACTTAATAATTTTCTTAACGTAAGCATACAGTATGTTAGATGCTGAGGAGTGCTGCGAAGAAAAAGCAGGGGCACAGTGGTAGGTGCTCTTTTGGTTAGGGTGGTCAAGGCAGGCCTCTGCATTCAGCAGAAACGTCAGTGAAGGAAAGGAGTAAGGTGTGAGGATTTCTGGAGAAGAGGGAAGGAGTGCAAAGGCCTTGAGGCAGCAACATGCTTAGTGTGTTGGAGGTATACAGAGACCTGCTTAACTATGTCTCCTGTTGGTCATTCCATCTGTCCCTCCCTTCCTTCCTCCCTCCCTTCCTCTCTTCTCTTTCTCCCTCCCTTTCTTCCTTCCTTCCCTTCTTTACTGAAAACGTGTCTTAATATTCAGAGTGGAAGGAGAACCGCTTGATGTGGTCCTGAGACCACACTCATGTGCAGCTATGAGCCCTTTAAGGCATAAGTCCTTTTGACCTCCAAGGTGTTGTAGGTCGACTGAGACAATACAGGCTTGAAGAGCCCAGAGAAGGTACGTTAACTCAAAGTTCAACCTTCTCACGTATTTCAAACAATTTTTCTTTTTTATAAAAAAGTGCTGTTTTTTGGGACTTCCCTAGCAGTCCAGTTGTTAAGACTCCGTGCTTCCACTGCAGGGGGCACATGTTCGATCCCTGGTCAGGGAACTAAGATTCCACATGCCGCACAGTACAGCCAAAAAAAAAAAAAAAAAGTGCCTTTTTTCTTTTAAGGCAAATTTTTAAAATATTTATTTATTTGTTTGTTTATTTATTTATTTTGGCTGCACAGCTCTTAGTTGCAGCACGAGGGATCTTCCTTGCAGCCTGGGGACTCTTAGTTGTGGCATGCATGTGGGATCTAGTACCCCAACCAGGGACTGAACCTTGGCCCCCTACACTGGGAGCATGCAGTTTTATCCACTGGACCACCAGGGAAGTCCCAAAGTGCTGTTCCTTGATAAATAAAATGTCAGTATTCTCTTGTGGAGTCCCAAGACTTCCTCTCCTCTTCTTGTTAGGGCCACATTCTCAGCAGGAGTTTGTAATACCCAATTACTATCACTACATGTTAAAGATGCATCCTTCCATGAGATAGCATGGGCTTTCTCCATGGTCCCATGACTCTCTAGACAGCACATATCTTTACAGCCAGCCAAAGACATTACCTATTTCTCTTGTGAAAAGAGCTTAGTATGAGGAGATAGACCTGGTCATTTGAATCCTGGCTTTCCCTATGATTAGCTGTGTGATATCAGGAAAATCACCTACCCTCTCTGAGCATCAGTTTTTTCATCTATCTTAGCCATTTTCTTTTTTTAAAAAATTATTATTTGTTTTATTTTTGGCTGCATTTGGTCTTCATTGCTGTGTGAAGGCTTTCTCTGGTTGTGGCGAGCGGGGGCTACTCTTTGTTGCAGAGTGTGGGCTTCTCATTGCAGTGGCTTCTCTTGGCAGAGCACAGGCTCTAGGCGCGCAGCCTTCAGTACTTGGGGCACGCAGGCTCAGTAGTTCTGGCTCACGGGCTCTAGAGTGCAGGCTCAGTAGCTGTGGTGCACGGGCATAGTTGCTCCGTGGCATGTGAAATCTTCCTGGACCAGGGCTCAAACCCGTGTCCCCTGCATTGGCAGGCGGATTCTTAACCACTGTGCCACCAGGGAAGCCCTCTCAGCCGTTTTCGATGGTTTTGTTTTGCTTTTTTAAGTAGTGAAGCCATTTAAAAAATGAAGAGTATGTAAAACTTTAATGTTTAAATAGATAATAGAGGCCCCGGTCAGGTTGAGGCGGAGCTTGGAGAGCACAGAGTTCTACCCACTAGGCATCCCCTTTTCTCCCGCTGTGTCCTTTTCCAGGCAGCCCCCAGAGATCTCTGCAAATGGGAACTTCACAGGGCACTGTTTGAAAATTACTGCTCTTGTGTTTTGTTGTTTGTATTTTTCTTTATTTGGCCGCACCACATGGCTTGTGGGATCTTTGTTCCCCGACCAGGGATTAAACCCCAGGCCCTGGCAGCGAAAGCACAGAGCCCTAACCACTGGACATCCCAGGAATTCCCTGAAGATTACTGCTCTACCCACAGAAATTACAACTTCTCCAGCCCCTGGTCTTGAGCCCTTATGTTCCAGGGCCTCGCCTGTCTTTAGGGACCAAGGGCCATATGACAACCACCTGCCCATGGGCAACTGATATGCAAAAGAGAGAAAGCCCTTTTGCCTTCACCTTGCCTGTATCCCAGTTTTTATTTCCAATCTGAGGACTTGTCAGTTTTCCAAGTGATTGACATGAAGAATAAGCTCACTCATCGGGTGATTTTTACCTCCCACTCTTTCTGTTTCCTTTTCAAGATCTTAACCCTTGGCATTTAGGTAGCAGTAGTGTGAGACTGCCCATGTGAAGGATCAGCTGAGTATTTGAGAAGCACCTAAGGAACTTCACCCCTCTGAACTTCCCTTTCAAACAACTGGGCTTGTCCAGGCTAGGAGAAGAATGGAGATGGGCTGGTCCGTGACTATATGGACTAGGGGGCAAAGAAGATCTAAAAGGTTTAAGGGCACTCCAAACAATACATCAATCCAAAGGAGTCAGGCAGACAGACAATAACCTCACAATGAGATTACAACCAGAGACAAAAAGATGGAACTGGCTGGCTTGGAAGGAGAGAAGAGGCAGAGTCTAGACTTGCTCCGTTCAATATGGTAGTGACATGGGACTGCCGAGCACTTAAAATGTGGCTAGCCCAAATTGAGATGCACTGTAAGTGTAAAAGATACACTGGATTTCAAAGACTTGGAACAAAAAAGGGAATGTAAAATATCTCATTAATAATTTTTATAGTGATTACATTTGATCCAATACAATTATAATAATTCTGTTTGTATTGATTACATTGCTTATGTTGAAAATGGTAATATTTTGTATATACAGGATAAGTATAGTATTAAAATTAATTTTACCTATCTCTTTTTACTTTTATTAATGTGGCTACTAGAAAATTTTTAAATGTATATGTGGCTCACATTATTGGGTAGTGGTAGTCTAGACTCTGGGCCCTAGAGAGATCTCCTGAGGTGGGGAAACAAAGAAGCAGGGACCTTTTTATAGGAAATCTGAAGTCTTGCCCTCAATAAGGAGACAAATTTTAAGAGAAACACCTGGAGACTTCCCTGGTGATCCAGTGGTTAAGAATCCACCTTCCAGGGGCTTCCCTGGTGGCACAGTGGTTAAGAATCCACCTGCCAACTCAGGGGACATGGGTTCGAGCCCTGCGCCGGGAAAGTCCCACATGCTGCAGAGCAACTAAGCCCATGTGCCACAACTACTGAGCCTGCGCTCTAGAGCCCACGAGCCACAACTACTGAGCCCGCATGCCACAACTACTGAGCCCACGAACCACAACTACTGAAGCCCACGCGCCTAGAGCCTGTGCTCCGCAACAAGAGAAGCCACCGCAATGAGAAGCCCACACACCGCCACGAAGAGTAGCCCCCGCTCGCCACAACTAGAGAAAGCCCATGCGCAGCAACAAAGACCCAACGCAGCCAAAAATTAATTAATTAAAAAAAAAAAAAAAAAAAGAGTCTGCCTTCCTAATGCAGGAGACGCAGGTTCAGTCCCTGGTCAGGGAACTGAGATCCCACATGCTGCGGGGCAACTAAGCCCACGCACTGCAACGAAAGATCCCGTGTGCCACAACTAAGACCCCACGCAGCCATAAATAAATAAATATAAATATTTTAAAGAAAGAGCAACATCTCTCTGTCTTCTTTCTGTCAGGAGCTCAGATGGAGTCTACCTATTCAGTTTGCTTGATGGAAGA
Source organism: Aethalodelphis obliquidens (assembly GCF_003676395.1). Taxonomy (NCBI): domain Eukaryota; kingdom Metazoa; phylum Chordata; class Mammalia; order Artiodactyla; family Delphinidae; genus Aethalodelphis; species Aethalodelphis obliquidens. The sequence continues at coordinate 9,437,717 of NW_020837956.1, read as the reverse complement.
TTCTAGGAAATTTGGGAGGATTCTGAACGTGGGGAGCAGATTCCCATGGGGCAGTACTTCTTTACTCATATCAGCCTAGAACTGGACCCATCACTGACTCCAGTACATTCCAGTGCCCACCCTAGGTTACTTGATGGAGGATTAGGTTCAGTTGCATATAACACACAAAGCTCAAAATAACAGCAGCATAAACAAGACAGAACATTATATCTCTCTCTTTTTTTTTTTTCCGCTGTGTGGCGAGGCTAATGGGATCTTAGTTCCCCAACCAGGGGTTGAGCCCAGGCCCTTGGAAGTGAAAGTGCAGAGTCCCAACCACTGGACCGTCAGGGAATTCCCAGAACTTTATCTCTTAAGGAAAAAAATTTGAGACAAACCTTAATCTTGTTTATGCACTATTTTTTTTTTTTTGACTTTGTCTCTTATGTGCAACTGGAGGTGTTGCATGGACTTCTTACAGCCATCTTGGACCTTGAGACAATGAGCTAATGAAGGTGAACAGCAAGGTAGAAGGAACCCAGGTCCTGGATGGTAGTGGAGCTATCATTGGTTTGTTGTCTCATGGTTCAAGATAGTATTAGAAATCCACATTTGAAGCAGGAGAAAGGTGAAAAAGGAGGGAATAAGACATTTTCCTCCCTTTTAAGGAGACTCCCCAGAAGTACCGTACAACACTTCTACTTGCATGTCTTTGGCCAGAACTTGGTCACGTGGTACACCTAGCTTCAAGAGAGGATGGGAAATACCTTTTTTTTTTATTGGAATATAGTTGATTTACAATGTTGCATTAGTTTCAGGTGTACAGCAAAGTGAATCAGTTATACATATACATATATCGACTCTTTTTTTTAGATTCTTTTCCCACGTAGGCCATTACAGAGTATTGAGTAGAGTTCCCTGTGCTATACAGTAGGTCCTTATTAGTTATCTAGTTTATATATAGTGGTGTGAATATGTCAGTCCCAATCTCCCGATTTATCCCTCCTCCTGGCAATACCTTTAGATAGGTGAATTGCTGCCTTGAATAAAATCAGAGTTCTGCAACTAAGAAGGAAGAGAAAATAAATGTTGGCATGAGCAATACATTCGTACCTTTTGGGTCCATGTTGATGATCTGCGTCCCTCTGAAAGGACCCACAGAGTGGTCCTGCAGCTTTCAGCATGAGCATGTAGACAAAGGATAAACCATAGGAGCATTGACCCTCCAAAGATCTCCCCCTGGGCCTCATACAATAGAGAGGGCATAGAGTGAATCATGTCTGTGCACAGGGGCAGGTTGTAGACCATCTCTACAGCACTTCTGCCTCAGAGGCAATTAGATGATTAGGAATTTATAGTGGTCCCTCATGGCTCAGGCTTGACCAGAGCACAGGTGTCCCAACCAGAGGCTTTACTGGCTCATGTAACCAAACTGTGAGAAGGGCAGGGGCAGCTGGCCTCAGAGACAACTGGAATCAGATACTCAAATGCCACTTTCTCTCTGCATTGTCTGCATCTTTGCTTCCTGCCGAGGAATGGCTTCTTCTGCTCAACTGGAAATTTGTCTGTCGTATCAGCCTCAGAGCCTCACATCTACCACTCTCCTCCCTTTCTCTGGCTGGAATTTAAAAAAAAAACAAAAAACACCAGGGGAGGGCTCTGGTGTACATCACGTGCCGTATTCAGTCATCAAGGGTTGAGTCTGGTGAAGGAGGAAAAGGGGTCCAACTGTGGATGGACAAAACAATATTACAGCCAATATTAGGTGTTAACTTTGTAGAAATCTTTGCTAAAATGAGAGGTAAAAATGATATAGGTACAAAAAGTCTTTTCCCTTTGTTGTGAGTTTTTTTCCCCAATTTGATGTTTGCCTTTTAGTTTTAGTCATTTAATAAACACTGCAAAGCACTCATTTTGCACAAGACTCCTGTGTCCTTCGGAATCCCTTCTTTGGTCACAGTAACAGTTGATTAGGTTACAGTTTTCACTAAATCCATTTCAATCCTAAGGATATACTTCAGCCTCTTGATAGGATTTAGGTATTTCCGAAGTCTTCTCAGTAATATCTATTCTAGTCATTTCTCCCACTGAGGCCCTTACCCAGGACCTGTCAATTAATGACGGCTCCTTGCTTGTAAATAACAGAACCCTGTTCAGATCAACTTAGGCAAAAAGGAAGACAGAACTCATAAGTTATAAAAACTGGGCTTAGGAGGGATTGAAATCTGGAAATGGGGGAACTGTGAGGTGCCAAGGCAGCCATTTTTTTCAGTTTTTCAGTGTGTGCTCCCTTTTTTCTTTCTTTTTCTTTCTTTCTCTCTGTCTCTCTCTCTCTCTTTCTCTCTCTCTCTTTCTTTCTTTCTTCTTTTCTTCCCTTCTTCCTTTCTACACTGATGACCGCTGCCTTATTCTGCTTTCCCTGCAGATGAACTTTCTCTGTGCTCATGGGGGAAATAGTTGCCCCCCACCCCATTATTCCAAAATGTGTATGTACTCCTCGATCAAGTACACCGACTCCCAAGTACCTGTCCCATCCAGAGGTTCCTGAGTAACTGGCCCACTTGAATCAGTGTTCTTCTCCCTACGTCAGTCATCTATGGTCAGGGGAACAGAGTCCCAAATGATAAACATGGCCCAGCTCTGTGTGGTGGCCGGGAACGTGAGTGGCTTCTTAGAGAATGCAGGTCTTGGGCTTACATTGTTAGAATCTTCCTGAGAACTTCCTGTTACAGATCCCCAAGTGTGAAGAGAGTAGCACCGAATACCAAGGACCACTCCCTCCATTTCTTGCCTAACTATCTGGCAACAGCCTGTATTTGACGACCAGCTGATATCTGACGTTGAACCACCCGTTCTTTGATCAGCAGAATGCTTTAAGTCTCAGAGATTAGAGGCCTCTAGCACTCCAGGTCCCAGTGATGGCAGCAACAGAAAACAGCTTGGTCATGAGACCATCAAGATTTTTAGGGCTTCCGTGGTGGCGCAGAGGTTGAGAGTCTGCCTGCCGATGCAGGGGACACGGGTTCGTGACCCGGTCCGGGAAGATCCCACATGCCGCGGAGCAGCTGGGCCCGTGAGCCATAGCCGCTGAGCCTGCGCGTCCAGAGCCTGTGCTCCGCAACGGGAGAGGCCACAGCAGTGAGAGGCCCACGTACCGCAAAAAAATAAATAAATAAAAAATGGGGGGCGGGGAACTCGTGCATGGGGAGGAGTGTCAAGGAGGAATCTAGCTTCCTATATGTAAGATAAGAATATAGTATAATTCCTCACTCATTCGATAAAATATGTCAGGCTTCTAGTTTTGGGGCTGGTGCTTGGCAGATTTTCGAGAGGGTTTAAAGTTGATAAACCGTTTTCCAGAGACTGCATCATACGATCCTCAGAAATGTTGAATACAAGGGCAGAGGGCTTTCAGATATAAAAATGGAGGCCCAGAGGTTCCAGCTCCCCCAAGTCAGTGGTGGGTGGGGTTGAGATCCCAGACCAGGCCTTCTGCCTGAGACCTCTACACCTTTGGAAGTACTTCCAGCTGAAAATTCTGGTTTTTGAAATTCGTTTAAGCAGGGAATCTTGAACTTGCCTTCTCAGAAAGATTCCAAGATATAAAAGAAGGGCTCAGTATAATGCTGATCACCATGATAATAGTACTAGTGATTGACTGTTTTGGAAATTCATTCTGTAGCTCACCTGGTGGGGGGAAGGGAGGGAGAGAAGGAGGGTCTTAGAGTCTTAATAAAAACCCTTTAACTTCAGCTAATAGCAATGATAATAGAGGCACCTGGTGACTGCTTTGGGCACTTAAATGTAAAGGAAATGGGAGGGCACCTTGGTGGTCTCCATTGTTATATGCTAACGAAGTGGCTTCACTCAAAGGCCACAGGGAGGTTAGTGGAGGGTGTGGCCTGGTCCCACTTTGGGTCAGAAGTCTGTGGCAGTCCTGGGCCCTGACTTAGAATGTGTTCCTCTATCCTACTCAGCTTTGTGACTCGGAGCAAGAGCCTGCACTTTCCTGGACCTCTGTGGGTTTTTTGTTGTTGTTGTTGTTTTAAGTAAAATGTATATAATCAACTCTAGGGGTGGCCGACGCCTACAGTCCAGCCTGGCAACTAGATTGTTGATCATGTTTTTTTCCTAGTCAAACCAGAAAGACTTGAAAACAATTATTTGTAGTTTCTTACATGGGCTGTACTGTACTGAGAAGTTTTTCCTGCTTTCATGCCTTATGCGTATTGCAAGTCTTCCCCAAGTATCCATGTGCATGGAATCTGTGGTACCTGATGGGTTCCCTGCTGTCAAAGGCTCACGTTTGGATGGGAGATAGACTGTGTGGAAAGACAGGAGGCAGAATGTAATCAGGGTGGGACATGGTAGACAAAGAAATATACAATACGGCAGAATGGGGCACGTGTCACATGGATCCCCCAGCAAGAGTTGTACAAAAGTGGGAGCAAAGTGCTATGGGAGCCAGTGGGGTTGGTCTGGGAGGCTTCACAGTGTCGTGTTCTGTCAACTGAGAGGCTGCGTCCTGGGCTTCAGGCCTCAGTTTTGTCTGCCAAATTTTCAACTTTTGGGTTGTGCATTTTTTTCAGTCAACAGTTTTATGAGCTGTAGAGACGCCCCCAACACCCCCCCCCCAACACTTGTCAGTGATGACTACAGTCAATGGAGGACTTTTTTAAAAAATACAGATCCTTGGGCCTTCCCTGGTGGCACAGTGGTTAAGAATCCGCCTGCCAATGCAGGAGACACGGGTTCGAGCCCTGGTCCGGGAAGATCCCACATGCCGCAGAGCAACTAAGCCCGTGCACCACAACTACTGAGCCTGCGCTCTAAAGCCCTGGAGCCACAATTACTGAAGCCCGGTGCCTAGAGCCTGTGCTCCGCAACAAGAGAAGCTGCCTCAACGAGAAGCCCGCGCACCCGCAACAAAAGAGTAGCCCCCGCTCGCCACAACTAGAGAAAGCCCGAGCACAGTAACGAAGACCCAACACAACCAAAATTAATTTAAAAAAAAAAAAATCTACAGGAAATTCCCTGGTGGTCCAGTGGTTAAGACTCCATGCTCCCAATGCAGGGAGCATGGGTTTGATCCCTGGTCAGGGAACTAAGATCCCGCGTGCCACTTGGTACAGCTAAAAAAATAATTACAGATAACAAATGCTGGAGAGGGTGTCAAGAAAAGGGAATCCTCCTACATTGTTGGTGAGAATGTAAATTGGTGCAGCCACTGTGGAAAACAGTATGGAGGTTCCTCAAAAAACTAAAAAGTGAGTTGCCGTATGATCCAGCAATCCTACTCCTGGGACATGTATCCAGACAAAACGCTACTTCAAAAAGATACATGCACCCCTATGTTCATAGCAGCACTATTCACGATAGCCAAGACATGGAAACAACCTGAATGTTCATCAACAGTTGAATGGACAATAGAATACTACTCAGCCATAAAAAAAGAATGAAATAATGCCATTTATAGCAACATGGATGGACCTAGAGAATATCATACTAAGTGAAGTAAGTCATAAAGAGAAATTGATATGAGATTACTTATATGTGGAATCTAAAATATGACACAAATGAACTTATCTACAAAACGGAAACAAACTCACAGACATAGAGAACAGACTTGTGGTTGCCAAGTGGGAGGAAGGTTGGGGAGGGATGGTTTAGGAATTTGGGATTAGCAGATGCAAGCTATTATATACGGAATAAATAAACAACAAGGTCCTACTGTATAGCACAGGGAACTATGTTAAATATCCTGTGATAAACCATAATGGAAAAGAATATGAAAAAGAATGTATATATATATATGTATAACTGACCTTGCTCTACAGCAGAAATTAACACAACATTGTAAATCAATTATACTTCAATAAAATAAATTTAAAAACAACAACAACACAACAACAAGGAAACAAACTGCCTTGTGCTTCTGATGATCAGCCATTGGAGCCCATTGGTACAGTGGGGGGAGAGGCCCAAATAACCATGGGGGGTTATAATAGAGGGGTGCTATGGGGGTGTTAGTGCTCTAGGGAGAAGCTTATATTTAAGCTAAGAGGTTCGCCCAGCAGAGCAGAAGGAAGGAAGGCCAGGTCATGGAAACACAGGTGCAGAAGTTGAAGCCAAGGCAAGCCTCTGCCCTGCTCAAGCGGCTGAGGGTGGCTCCAAGGTGGTGGAGTACGGGAAGACGGATGGGACATAAGACTGAGAAAGGGGAGTTGGGATCAGATTGTAAAGGGCTAGCCTTGAATATTGTGCTAAGGAGTCTGGACTTGATCGTAGAGAGACTGGAGGACCAGAGAAGGTTACTTTTATGCACACCCAGACCTTGATAGAATAGTGCAAGTTCTTACAGCTGTTGTAGGGATTCAGTTATTCTTTCCTTCTCTCTCATGGGTAAATCAATGAATAATTCAGAATGCAAGTGAATCTAAGTCAATCAGCAAGTTTAGAGCAGACTATGAAGAAGCCTGTCTTAAAACCACCTCTCACTTGGACTACTGAAAAAGCTTTTTGTAACTGGCCTCCTTGCTTCAGTCTGGCTCTTCTCAGATTGGTCCTCTTTAATGCTTGTGAGAGGTATTTTTAAAATGCTTGTCACATCCTTGCTTAAAACCCTTCGGTAGTTCCCTGTGGTCTCTACATAATAATAAAGTTTCACCTTAGCCTGGTGTACACAGGCACTCATGATCTGGCATCTTCTTAGTTATAGTAGTTTCTTTTTGTTTGTTTGTTTTTGGTTTACGTAAACTAAGTTAATTTAAGAAAAAAAAAGGAAAATCGATTTGGTGCAAGGAATAGGGGTGCAGGCTGGACACCCAAGAGAACTGACTAATCAACTTGGCTTCAGGAAGTTCTACTGTATAATTTTCTGTCTATGTCTTTAGTTTTTAAAATTTTTTTGTTAAATAAAAAAAATGTATTTCAGGACTTCCCTGGCCGTCCAGTGGTTAAGAACCTGTGCTTGCAATGCAGGGAGCACGGGTTCAATCCCGCATGCCCCGCAGCCAATAAATACATAAATAAATAAATAAATAAATAAAATTTAAAATGTATTTGATGAAAATGTAATGCATTCTCATCGTAAAAATCTTTGAACAGTATGGAAGTACCCAGAAGAAAATCGAGTTATTTTCACACGCCTCCCACACCCTGTCCCCAGAGGTAACTACTGTTGGTTGCAGATCTTTCTAGCCAATCTTCTATACATTTATTTGCCTATGTATTTACACGACAAATATATAATTTTTGTTTTTTCCTAAATGCAATTGTACCATATGTATTTTAATCCAGCTTGCTTTTTTTCACTTAATATTATATATTTCTTACCTTTTTTTGGGGGGGGGAGTGGGTATTTTCCTAAATTTCTTAGACATTTAAATTATCTTGGAAATGTCCAACCTTGTCTCTGTAAACAAATAAATTTTAAAATGTGTGTTTCTATACTTGATTCAGGAAAGGGGATCAGGGCCCCTCTACCTGAAGGTACAAACTCATCCATCTTTAGTGCCCAGAGAGAGATGGCAGAGGGAACACAGGGCCATATCCTTGGGACTAGTGTAAATGTCCGTCACTCCTCAGCCAGCATTTCTTCTCAAGTTACTTAATATTTACATTTTTAAAAATTGTTATAATTTGCCATCTGTTATCTCTTCAGTTAATTTTCCAAAGGCCTGGGCAAACTCTGTCCACATACTTCTCAAATTTGAATGATTCCTGGTTCCTAAACATCTCCAAGTTCCTATCGTCGGAAGTCTCACCAGGCCTGAATAACCACCTCTCTCCAGTTCTTAAACCTAAATAATCACTTCTCATAGGAGCCCCAAAACCTTCATTTGCTTCTCCCTCGCAAAAATTCTCCAGGGCATAGGTGACCTCATCCTCCAGGACTCCTGAGACCTCAGACAGCTGGGATTTTTTGAAGTGGGAGCCAACACATAGGAAGGGTTTTCAGGCAATAATACCATTTCTCCTCATATATGGGTCATTTTCACCTTTCCAAATTTTCTTAGATAGTTTGTGCTGCTATAACTGAATACCATAGACTGGAATCTTATAAACAACTGAAATTTATTCCTCACAGTTCTGGAGACTGGAAGTCTGAGATCATGGTGCCAGGAGGAACCGGTTCTGGTGAGGGCCCTCTTCTGGGTTGCAGACTTGTAGCCTCACATGGCAGGAAGAGGGCTAGAGAGCTCTCTGGGGTCTCTCTCTTTCATAATCCCATTCATGAAGGCTCCACTCTGTGACCTAATTATCTCCCAAAGAGCCCCACCTCCTAATACCTTTACATTGTGGGTTAGGATTTCAACATATGAATTTTGCGGGGACAAAAATATTCAGTCCATAATACCAAGATAAAAGAAAATGGAACTCACATGATGAGCTCTAATTTACCCCTTGTCTTTTCAAATACTTCTCTGTTGAATTTAAAGATAAGTCTTACAGGGAGCATGGCTGCCTGTGCTCTATTGTCAGCTCTGCAGGCCCAGAAATTTTATGTATTTATACTAACCTAACTCACATGTTAGTTACAAAAACTAAAATGCCAATTTACTGGGAATTCCCTGGCTGTGCAGTGGTTAGGACTCTGTATGTCCACTGCAGGGGGCATGGGTTCGATCCCTGGTCGGGGAGCTAAGATCCCACAAGCCCCCAAATGTGGCCAAAAAATAAATAAATAAAAATAAAATGCCAATTTATTAAATTTTAGCCACTGCTATCCTTCTTACTTAATACAAATATAACAGTGTTAGCTCCCCATGGCCTCTAAGCCCTACAGCATTAGGTCAAACTCCTTAGCCTGGCATTTAAGGCCTTTACAATCTGGCTTTGAACCAAGTTTCTAGTTGGTTCTCATATGTCATGCATGTACTTCCTATATGCTCTTCCCTCTGTCTGGAATGTCCTTTTTGACTCTTTACCATGCAAAGTTTTTATTTTAATTGATGGTCCAGATCAAATAACACCTTCTCTCAAAGACTTCTCTGACCAGCCCTGCCCCTGCAGCAGGCCATATTAATTGCTACCAATTCTGAGCAATTATTTCTTTTACTTTATTAGATTGTAACTCATCATACACGAATTGCCTGCCTCTTCCATCAGACAGTGAACTGCTTGAGGATCAGAAATCTATTTTCATCTATCAAGGTAACCCAGAGTATAGCACATCGGCTAAACACAAAATCTCAATAAATTTTGAACTGAATTGAACTTCTGCATTTGTACTTCCTGCAATTACTTCCTTTTCTTGCCTAAGTTCTTATAAAAGTTAATTTTGAAAATGTCAGCCGTCTCGGCTATCTTTAGAGGAAAGGAGGGTAAGGGTGTTTGTTCATGCAGGGACTGAGAAAAAGCACGTCCCTGGGAACCAGGAATGGTGACTGCTGTAGAAATACAAGTGAGGGAAACCACCGGGAGGAAAAAGCACAGCGGGAGAAGCCAGGCCAAATGACAACTGTTTCTTTCCACCAGGAAATCACCTTTTGAGATCTTTCTTTCCTCATATCTGGAGATTTCTGGATATTGTAAATAGAGGGCCCTGTTCCCCTGTGTCTTCTCTGTGTAGGGTTTCCTCTGTGTTTGTGTGCAGCGGGTGGAGGATGGCTTCCTAATTGGGACCTGTCTCAGGTGGAATAAGAAGAATCAAGACAAGAGGGTTGGTCCATGTTTGCCCAACTTCCCATCATCCTCCTTCCAGCTAATCAAAAGGTAAGCGCGATCCTGTGGGCAGATGCTGTGGCACAGATCTCTCCAGACCAGACAGGGAAGAACAGATATCGCAAGACAGGAATGGCGCAAAAGGGTCCAGAGGCATGAATCCAGCCAGAGTTTGTTCTGGTGTCTCCTAATTTCATTCCCACATTGGCTCTGGAACAATTCCTCTGGTCCTCCAACTCCCCTTTCCCTCTCGACTCCGAAGTCCCCTGCAAACCCTTTAGATCTGCCCTGGAGAGGGAACTGGGATCTGACAGCAGAGGAAAGCCGTAAACCAGGGGCGCCCAACCTTCCCCTATGATCTGCATGGTGTTTATCAAGTCCTTACCCTTGAAGTCATTTGTGGTGCTCTCTGCTTTACTGAAGAAAAATGGATTTTGCCTCAATTCCTGATTCCTGTTTAAATATTTAGTTTAATCAGCACAGGCCCAAGTGCCTTTTCCATTTCCCCTGGTGCCTGGGAGCCACGCTGACACCAGCATCATAAAAAATGCATCAGATCCCAGCAACATGCCACTGGCTGGGAGTCGCTCCATCCCTCAAGTCTCAGGGCCTGGCCTCTGCTGCAGCTGCTTTGGGAGAAGCTGGGCTACCATGCAGAAGTCAGTGGAGCTTTGAAAGCTTCACCTCAAATCTTCTCCTGGAGGCAGTGATTGTGACAGGCAAGCAGCCCCCACTCCAGCCCAGATGTGAGGGGCCTTGTGGAGGTGCGAGGGGGTGTGTGTTGGTGGGGAGAGTGGAAGAGGTGGGAACACCAAGGCCACAGAGGCTTCAGACTCTGCCTTTGAAGTTGCTCTGACCTGGGTCCAACATAGGTTCTGTGTGAGTGTGGAGCAGAGACCGGGGACACCTGACGTGAGGAAGCAGCCAGGTTCAAGGGCACAGGAAGGAGACTCTGTGAAATGCTGGAGCCTTCTCTCTTCCCTCGGCTTCCAGAATTCTGGCTCCTAATGTGGGCTCCACCCTCTATTCCATGAACACAGTCTAAATTTCACCCACTAAACCAGAAGCCTGTCAGGGATGGAGGGGAGTCAGGACTTCCAGAGGATGGACACTTGGTCTCCTCTTACAGAAAACAACCAATGATAGGATTTGGCTGGATGGGTCCTGGGCATCCTTTGCCAAAACCTCAAAAAGCTTATACTGCCTCTAAGTGCCCTTTCTTTGGAGCCAGGTCCTCAGCGCTCTGATCTGGGCAATTGAACGGGAAACATCGCATCAGTTGCCACTAATACTATGGTCCTGTCCTGGCTTTGTAAAAGAAGCTCCTTGGGGCAACTCTGTACTACTCATGTTTTTTCCTCCAAAACTTCACAGAGATAAAAGGAAACATAAATAACGATTTATTTATCTGGGAGTTGAAAGTTTTACTTTGAGCCCTCCAACATTTTCTATTCTTTTTGAAATTAAGATGCAGATAACTTCCCTCAGTCTCTTTTATTTTATTTTTTTAATTAATTAATTAATTAATTTTATTTATGTTTGGCTGTGTTAGGTCTTTGTTGCTGTGTGTGGGCTTTCTGTAGTTGCGGCGAGGGGGGGCTACTCTTCGTTGCAGTGCACAGGCTTCTCATTGCGATGACTTCTCTTGTTGCGGAGCACAGGCTCTAGGCGCATGGGCTTCAGTAGTTGTGGCACACGGGCTCAGTAGTTGTGGCGCACGGGCTTAGCTGCTCCGCGGCATGTGGGATCTTCCCGGAGCAGGGATCGAACCCGTGTCCCCTGCATTGGCAGATGGACTCTTAACCACTGCACCACCAGGGAAGTCCCTCAGTCTCTTTTAGAAAGGGCAGCAGCTACAAACCTATGGATAAAGATAAAAGGAGCTGATGAAAGGAGCAAATTCTAGTCTCCATCCCTCAGTCTGGGGGGGTTCGTGAGCCCCCCTCTGCGCTTTTGGAGTCATCTACACTGTAGGATGTCTAAGGCCAGAACCCTACCAATTTTTTTCCAGCTGCCTAGGATTTCGACAGTCAGAAACCACCAAAAGAAAAGATGGCAGGGGAGTCGGTCTCTGAAGACCACCATCTTGCCAAATCCAGTGGTCGATTGGTTACTCTCGTTTATCACAGTTGGGCCCCTCCCTTTGTCACATGGCTCCTGGAACCTGTACTCTACTCGTCAGGCTTTTTTCCTAGTTCCTTAATTGCTCCTTCAGTCCCCCTTTGCGGCTCTCCTCTCCTGATCACTACTTGAATAGTTCTCAAGCTTGGCTGCCCATTAAAATCACCTGAGGAGGGACTTCTCTGGTGGTGCAGTGGTTAAGAATCCGCCTGCCAATGCAGGGAACACGGGTTCGAGCCCTGGGCCGGGAAGATCCCACATGCCACAGAGCAACTAAGCCCGTGCACCACAACTACTGAAGCCCGGCGCCTAGAGCCCGTGCTCCGCAACAGGAGAAGCCCACGCACCGCAATGAAGAGTAGCCCCTGCTTGCCGCAACTAGAGAAAGCCTGTGTGCAGCAATGAAGACCCAATGCAGCCAAAACTAAAAAATAAATTTTAAAAAATGAATTTATTAAAAAAATCACCTGAGGATTTTTTTCTCTTAACTGAAAATCATGGTCAACTCCAAGCTAATTAAATCAGGATCTCTGGGGGTGGGGCCTGGGTATTATAATAGCAGTTTCCTTGGTGCAGCCAAGGTGCAGAACTGACCTCTGCCCTCAACGCTGGCTTGCCCCAGGGTTCAGGCTTCTATGCCCTTTGCCATCTATACTCTCTCCCACGTGATCTGACCAGTCCCCAGCTTCACAGAGTTTCTACATAGTGGTGACTCCCAGATTGCATTTTTAGCCTGGGCCTCTCTGCTGAGCTCCAGAGCCCAGACCCAGCTGTCTATTCGAAACAGATATCTACAAGCACTTGAAAGTACTAATGTTCATGGATTTTGCCCTCTCGTCTCCTACATCCAACCCTTCAGCCAGGGCTATTCGCTCTATCTTAAAAATATATCTTTATTAGCCACGACGGCTATCATTCTATTCCAAGCCTTTGTCACCTCTCTCTCAAAGTATGTTAGCCTCCTAAAAAGCCTCTGTGTTTCCATTCCCCTCAGTCCATCCTCTGTACAGCAGCCCAAGTGACGTTTGGTGTCTTTGGGGTTTATTTTTTTGTGTGAACTTTTCAGGAGGCTTTATTTCAGGTCATGATATTATATGCAGCATCACTTATAACCAAGACACTTTATTTAACATGAAAAAATGCAGTAAGTGGCTCATATTCATGGAATTCACTGGTCTTACCATGTTCCCCATGACCAAGATGTAGTTCTTGGTCTGAACTTGGTTCAGAACTTGGTTCTTGGGCTTCCCTGGTGGCGCAGTGGTTGAGGGTCCGCCTGCCGATGCAGGGGACACGGGTTCGTGCCCCAGTCCGGGAAGATCCCACGTGCCGTGGAGCGGCTGGGCCTGTGAGCCATGGCCCATGAGCCTGCGCGTCCGGAGCCTGTGCTCCACGGCGGGAGAGGCCACAACAGTGAGAGGCCCGCGTACCGCAAAAAAAAAAAAAAAAGAACTTGGTTCTTGCAGCTGAAAGAAAGGTGAATGGCCTAGGAAAAACTCAGTGACAGTATTGGGTGTAAGGGGAACTAACTACAGCCTACATGACAAGATGTTGTCCAATATGATTTGGTATAGGATTTTAAAAGGTAGCCAGTGTATGTTGCCATTACGTACAGGTCTCAGTACCACAGTTTGAGCTGGAAGGGGTCTCTGTCACTATTATGCCAAATGAAACACAGGAGGAGTTTTGGTTTTCCATCATATAAACTTTGGATTGGTAAGTTTTGAATTCCTAGTGCGCAGGGAGGTTTGATGCCTCCAGAGAACACAGTCATGCTTTTTTGTTATTTTGGCCAATGGAGCTTAGTTCCCTGACCAGGGATCAACCCGAGCCCCCTGCAGTGGAAGCGCAGAGTCTTAACCGCTGGACTATCATGGAAGTCCCCAGTCATGCCTTTTTTTTTTTTTTTTTGCGGTACGCGGGCCTCTCAGTGTTGTGGCCTCTCCCGTTGCGGAGCACAGGCTCCGGACGCACAGGCTCAGCAGCCACGGCTCACGGGCCCAGCCACTCCGCGGCATGTGGGATCTTCCTGGACCGGGGCACGAACCCGTGTCCCCTGCATCGACAGGCAGACTCTCAGCCACTGCGCCACCAGGGAAGCCCTCCATTCATGCTTTATTGAATTGGAAGTCAAGACTAGCCCCTTTCTACTTTGTGTTCTTCATATTCCAGTTGATCTTTTTAAAACATAAATCAGATCCCTATTACTCCTGTTAAAAACCTTTCCATTATACTTAGAACAAAATTCAAACACTTTACCGTGGCCTCCTAGGCCCTACATGATTGGACCCTGCTCACTTCCCTGATCTCATCTCCTACCTCCACTGGCCTTCCTAGGTCACGATCAGGTCAGGCTGAGTCTTGATTTGGGGACTTGGCACTTGCTGTTCCTTTGTCCTGGCATGTTGCTCCCCACATGTACCAGTAGTTCACTTCATCCCATCATTAGGTCTCTTTTGAGTTCTTACGTCCAAGAGGCCTTCCCTGACCACCATCATAACTTTTTGTTTCTTTATCCGGATTTACTTTCTGTAGGACATTTATCATTGTATACCAGCATATCTGTGGATTGATTTACTTGGTCATTCTCTGTCTTCTCCACTAGAATATAAGCTCCAGGGAGACAGGTGCTTTGTCTATCTTTTTTTTTTTTTTTTGCTTTGTCTATCTTGTTCACTGGTGTATCCTCAATGCCTTTAACAGTACTCATTATCTACTTGTTGAATGAAAAGGGCACTTTTGTAGACGAGACTTCTATTCTTGGTAGCCTCCACCCTACTCCCCACCATAGAAGCATTGATTGGGATCTGAGGAGCCAGAGTGCTTCCTGACAAACACAATTAAGGGGTTAAAAGGTGCATTACCTTATTGGTAATCTGCTGTTGCTCATGGGAATGTGTGATAGCTCACAGGTGTGCTGGGGAAGAAAAAAATTGGGGGATGCTTACACTGGCACTTAGCTGAGGGGCATCGCATCTGGGTGTTCCTTTCTCTTAGCACTACTAAGCCAATCATGTCAGCCAGAAGGAGAGACAAACCAAAATGAGATAAATTGAGCTCTGTCTAAAGGATCTGAGCAGGACTTAAGTGGAGTGGTGCTGGGCCCTCTTCTCTCTATGTATCTCTCTTTTATTCAGCTTAGTCTCTGTATGTCCCTTAGTCTCTGTATATAGTGCTCAGTGTTTTCTGGCTGAATCTATGTTTACTTAAAATCAAGGGGTGGTTACCGTCTGTATAAGTTTCCTAGGGCTGCCGCAACAAATTACCACCACCTGGGTGGCTTCAAACAACAGATATTTATTCCCTCATGGTTCTGAAGGCCAGAAGCCAGAAATGAAGGTGCCAGAAAACTGAGTTCTTTCTGGGGGCTTTGACGGAGAATCTATTCCACGCCTCTTCTCCAGTATCTGTTGGTTGTTGGCAGTCTTTGGCATTGCCTTGGCTTATGGCTCAGAACACCAGTCTTTGCCTCTACCTTCACATGCCTTCTCCTCTTCACTCTGTGTCCTCTCTTCTTCTGTTTCACACAAGGACACTTGTCGTTGGATATAGGGACAATCCTAATTCAGGATGATCTTACCTCCAGATCATTAATTTCATCTGCAAATACCTTTTTTCTAAATAAGGTCACATTCGCAGATTCCAGGTGGACATATATTTTGGGGGACCACCATTCAACCCACTTTACCATCTTAGAGGCAAGAGGGTTAAGTTAGGAAATAGGCAGATTTGCTTTATTAGGCTGTGTCCCTTCCCTTCTCTTCCTGTTCTTTTCATCCCCCACTCCCACCCTCCTACCCCAGCTGCCTTTTTCATCCTGGGAGCAGAACTCTCTCCAGCTGAGAATTTTGCCTGTGGGAGGTCAGCCCTGGGCATTCCCCCTTGTCTTCACCATCTGTCTTGGTCAGTGACTTGCGTGGCTCTTTGCCCGTGCCCTGCCTGTTTGCACATTTGGACCTGGACTCTGATCTCCTGGACCTAGACCGGCTAAACCTGTTTTCTCCCAAGCTGAAGGACTCAGGGAACCTGCTTCTTCCCCTGGGGGCAGGGTTTGGTTTATTCCTCAGACAAGACAGACCTGGTTCTCAGCTGATGGTGACACAGAAGAGGGTATTTCTAGCCCAGATCTCTCAAACTCCAGGTCTGTTCATCCACCTCATTCTTTTTTTTTTTTTTTTTTTTTTTTTTTTGCGGTACGTGGGCCTCTCACTGTTGTGGCCTCTCCGGTTGCGGAGCACAGGCTCCGGACGCGCAGGCTCAGCGGCCATGGCTCACGGGCCCAGCCGCGGCATGTGGGATCCTCCCAGACCAGGGCACGAACCCGCGTCCCCTGCATCGGCAGGCGGACTCTCAACCGCTGCGCCACCAGGGAAGCCCCGCACCTCTTTTTTGTTGGCTGTGCCGCACGGCATGTGGGTTCTTAGTTCCTGGACCAGGGATCAAACCCACGTCCCCTGCATTGGAAGCACATTGGAAGTGTGGAGTCTTAACCACTGAACCGCCAAGGAAGTCGCTCAAAGGGCATCTTGCACACAATTTGTCTAAAACTGAACCTGTCAACCATCCCTCTTCCCCACAACTTGCCTCCCCTCCTGTACTTTCTACTCACTGAATCACATCTCTCTCCACCCACTTGCTGATAACCAGATGTTACCCTTTTACTCCAAACCTCCCCAAAGGCACCAGATTCTGTAGCTCCCACCCCCTAAGTCTCTCTCAAATCCATCTACATCTCTCATATCCCACTGCCTCTACTCTAGGTTATCATCCCTTTGCACCAACCTGCCGACTGATCTCACAGCCTCGACTCGACTCTCCAGCCTCTCCAATCCACTTTCTTTGCTGCTATCTGAGTCATTCCTACAAACACTCCCTGTTGTATCCCTTCAACACTTCCCATTGCCTTTTAGGATTCTATTTCCTGACCCCACACCCTGTGCTGTCATCATCGCCAATTCAAATCCACAGCACTCCAGCACTTTATAGATTAAGAAAAATAAGAGCACTTAGGTCAATTAGGTTACCCTTCCAGGGGCTCATCCCTGTCTACGTTGTGATTTCCAGTCCCTTTTCCAGTATCTGGAGGCAATGTTGTCGCTAGAGAAGGAACCTCCTTGTGGATGCAACCAAATGGCTGAACTAACTCCTCTTTGAGGGCATGAGAGAACCATGGAATCCTAAAACACACACTTCCAAAAATCAAGATCTGGGACTGGTCCTGGGTTTCATGTTTTTAGCACAGGGGATCAATGGAAGGAGAAGCTCCATGGCTAAAGAAGCTAGAAAACTCCAACTCTGGTTTCCTTTCCCTTAGGGGCTCCATTGCTTTGATTCTTGCTTTCTTCTGGAATACAGACATCTGCTTGTAAAACCCAGGACCACCTTGGAATAGCTGAGGGAGACTGGCCTTTTTCCAAAAGAATTTTTACTAAATAACACATAAGTTAATGAAAGAAAAGGGAAAGAGAGAGAGAGAGAAATCAAAGAAAACACAAAGGACAAGATATGGTACTTATCTAAAGACTGGCATCTGGTTTCAGATTAATTACATTCTAGACCCCCAGGCTGCATTCTTGAGTTCAATATCAGAAAGTACCCAGACTCTGGCCAGCCCTTATTTTTTTTGCATGTATAAAAATTCCATCCTGATGTTGAGACAAAAACCAACCCTCTGTCTTATCTATAGCTTTCTTGCAGCATCCACTTTTTTCCAGCTAAGCTGTGGGATGCTGGGGACTGCACAGGGAAGATTCTGGGCCTTTTGGCAATCCCTTATCGTGGTTCTTTAATCACAACGGCCATGCCAGGAAATTTTACCCTTGCGGAGGCTGGATTTTCCCTGGGGTTTCTGGCATGATCTGAGAGACCCCTCTTTCTTAGTAATGAGGATGGCTGGAATGGAGAGAAGTGACATGTAAGTATGAAGCTTAACATGTGCCCAACACATTGTATATTTCACTTTTTAGCATAAGCATTTGCCATAGGTGTCAATCACTAGTCATGATTTGTAGAACTTGAGGACCTGAGGGGTTAATCAACTTGCTCAAGGTGTTAAAGCTGAACAGTCAAAGGAGTGAAGTTTGGGCTGATTGATGACAAGTTTGTGATCTGAGCCATGCAGCCTGAGGAGGTAGAAGTGCCTTTGCTTTCTTTGAAGGCTCAGGCTTTTCCACCCTTCTTTGTATGTTTTTTTTTTTTCCAATCTAGAGACATTTGCTGAACTCTCTTATGTGCATACCTCTTTGATATTAGGAGGTATAAAAGTTTCCTAGACAAAGTCCCTGCATTCAACTCTGCACCTGGTTCTCTATGTTGAGCCCATCATTCACGGGCACTTATTCTTTCAGATATTGAGCACCTATTATGTAGAAAACACTGGCCCAGGATCTGGAGATGAAAGAGGTTAAACACACAGAATCTGGGCTTCCCTGGTTGCACAGTGGTTAAGAACCCACCTGCCAGTGCAGGGGACCCAGGTTCGAGCCCTGGTCTGGGAAGGTCCCACATGCTGTGGAGCAACTAAGCCCATGTGCCACAACTACTGAGCCTGCGCTCTAGAGCCTGTGAGCCACAACTACTGAGCCTGCATGCCACAACTACTGAAGCCCACACGCCTAGATCCCGTGCTCTGCAACGAGAGAAGCCACCAAAACAAGAAGCCCGTGCGCCATAACGAAGAGTAGCCCCTGCTCGCCTCCACTAGAGAAAGACCACGCACAGCAACGAAGACCCAATGCAGCTAAAAATAAATAAATAAATTTATTAAAAAAAAAAAAAAAAAGAATCCGCCTGCCAATGCAGGGGACACGGGTTTGAGCCCTGGTCTGGGAAGATCTCACATGCCGCAGAGCAACTAAGCCCGTGCGCCACAACTACTGAGCCTGCGCTCTAGAGCCTGTGAGTCACAACTACTGAGCCTGTGTGCCACAACTACTGAGCCTGTGCTATAGAGCCCGTGCTCTGCAACAGGAGAAGCCACCGCAATGAGAGTCCTGTGCACCACAACGAAGAGGAGTCCCTGATCGCCGCAACTAGAGAAAGCCCACACACAGCAACAAAGACCCAACGCAACCCAAAATAAATAAATTAAATTAAAAAAAAAAAACTACACAGAATCTAGAGGAAGGAAAAGCCTGGGTTCTGCCACCATCATTACCTCCTACTACTCATCCCCTTCCCCCCAAACTCTGAGCCCTTTCATGGAGGGCGTGGGGTTGGGGCTCCTGGATAAGGCTGTTCCTAAGGGGAGGAGGTAGGTACGGATGGAGGGAGTTTTCTTGGCACTTTTTGCCCATTTATTGTGGTTAGTACCTGGTAAGGTGCACAAAATTGTGGAGATGAGACAAGGAACTAACAGAAACAGAAATATTTTGAAGGGGAGAAATTGCTCATTTATTCAAAAATAATGGGAAAACCCCTTAGAAGAGCTTGTGATCTATTATTCCTTTGCAGTTTATGGTTTCCAGGTGGCCTTTTCACTTGGAGAAATTCTTCCTGGTTAAGAGATTTCTAGGCCAAAGGAAAGGGCTGAATTATCCCAATACTGCTGCCAGTTTATGGTTTGACTCCAGCTAAATTATTCAACCTATTTAGGTGTCAGCTCAGAAACGGAGAGGGTGATGTCAGATACGTCACAATATGTTTTCCGTGGGATCTCCAGTAAAAGGGTTATGAGAAATAACAGTTATTCAGTGTGCATAACAAAACACTTCTGCTTTTTTCTCTAGGTCAGAAGAGCTGATGCAGGATCACAGTTTGACTCATGGCAAAAAACCTTTGGGAATCTGAAACTTTCTTGAGTTAAAAAAAAGCAACAGACACCTGTATTTGCATAGTGCTCTGTGCTGAATGGTTTACAAAGCATTTTAAGATATCACAACTGATCCTTACCCCATCTGTGAAGTGGAATTAGTGTGCCCCCATTTTATACTTAAAGAAACTTGGGTCACACAATCAAGGTAATTCAGGCAAAGGTACTTTATTTTTTATTTTATTTTTTACTTTCCCTCAGCTATCTAGAAAATTATTTTTTTCACCTCAGTAATTTGTGATAATGGACCGTCACAAATGCCATCACCAGACAAACAAAACACAATCTTCTTTTCTGGGGACACTTCCCATCCCTGCACAGAGCCCAAAGCCAGAGTCAACAACACACAGCTGTAAAGCACCAGAAACTCCTAACAACCTAGGACAGTAAGGGATCATCTTCATGTGTATTTTACAACAACGTCTGGGAGTAGCTTGGAATGGATTGGCTTCTCTAAAGAAAGTTGTTTGTGTTCATTTTGGGGGAGAGCCAGCTCAGATTCAACTCTACTTGGTTCTTTGTTTCTGTGAGGGTATGAAGGCTGAGAAAACAGGGGTTGTCTAGAGAATTCGCATGGGAAAATAATAACTTTAAAAGCTTTAGGTACATAACCAGTTAACAGTCCATCAACAGTAAGCTGATTGGCACGATCTCTTTTTTGAGGGGCTGTGGTGATGATGAACTGTAGGGCCCTGTTCCCGTAAGGGCAAAGGAAGCCCCCCTCCTCTAATGGTCTCTTCTCCCAGCCGGGCTGCACTGCAAGCCTGTCTAGAGGCAAGGCCTCCAGGTGTGGGGAAATAGGTTTTATTCAGCCCGGTTTTGGGGTGAACGCGGATAGACCTGACAACGTAGTTACGGTAGACTTGGAAGGGGCCTGTTTTTCTAGCCTTGTCCCCAGATAAGTCTTTGCCCGGAGAAGCTGCAGGCACCTGGGGTCCTCCTGGCTCCAGGGCCTGCCATCTCCAGGCCTGCCGCATTAACATCACCACGAGGAAGGCGCCCTGCTGCGAGCACTTATTTGCATCCAAGTGTTTGCACCGAGACAGGGGCTCACGTGCTCGAGGTCACACAGACTGGGTCTCTCCAGGGACAGAAGCGGGGAGGAAGCCCTGTCTCGGGGTGGGCAGGTGCCGGGGTACGCTGGTACGCCCTCCACTTCCAGTTAGGTCCTCCAGGCCGCCCCCCCTCCCCAATTCCCTGCTGGCCCCAAGCGCTCCGGCCTCCCGGGGGGCCGGGAAGTCGGCCTAGCTAGCCCGGCGCTGGGGGCGGGCACCTGCTCCCACCCCTCGGCGTCCCCTCCCCTTCACTTCCCCCTCCCCTTCACTTCCCCCTCCCCTTCACTTCCCCCTCCCCTTCACTTCCCCCTCCCCTTCACTTCCCCCTCCCCTTCACTTCCCCCTCCCCTTCACTTCCCCCTCCCCTTCACTTCC